>NW_024096955.1:0-393812 GCF_016545835.1 Crotalus tigris | reverse complement strand
CCTGAACCCCATTCTGTGCTCGGGCTCGTGTGGGTTTCTGTACTTTCCCAAAACTCAGGTGGTCCCTGATTTGTGCTAGGGTGTTGTAGTCGGGACTTGGCTCCTCGACTAGCTCTGTGTATGTTTGACCCCCTGTAGGATTTGGGGTAAGGTCAGGCCAACCTTGGGAATTGTGTGCCAGCTCTCTTGCGGGGAATGATGTGTTGGGATGCCCCCGGGTATCCTCCGTTGCTGGAGTGCTGTGTGATGTGTGTGGAAAGTGAGTATGCCCCCGGGGTGACTCCCTGGCTGGAGTAGGCGTGAGTGCCTGTTGTGTGGGTAAGCTCCATGACTTCCTTTTCGGAGCAATTGCAGAATCCTGGGATGGGACGTTTGTGGCTCCCTCAGCGGAGATGGGCAGTAGCTCTTGCCCTTCCCTTTGCTCCAAAGGGTCCCCCTCCCCCCCTGGAAAAGACCCAGGAGTCTCATCTGAAAAGTCCCGCCTAGGGCGGAGTTGGTCGATGTGCCGACGCAGGACATGACCGTTGTCCAGGGCTACCTCGTAGGAGAGAGGACCTGTGACCCTGGAAATAGAAGCGGGGACCCATGTATGACCAGGCCCGTAATTACGAGCCCAAACCGGGGCACCCACAAGTAGTTGTCTAGGTGCCCTAGGATGTGAGGTAGATGAAGGCAGTCGGTCCGGATGCAACCGGTCAAGTTTAGTAGTAAGTTGACGCCCCCAACGAAGTTCAGCTGGGCTTCTCCCTGTAGAAGTGGACGGTGTGGTGCGATAAGAAAGGAGAAAGTCAGCCAACCTGTGATGCCAGTCCCCGTAGGTGAGTCTCTTCAAGGCGTCCTTTGCGATGCACACCATGCGTTCAGCCATACCGTTGGTGGACGGGTGAAAAGGCGCAGACGTGGCATGACGAATCAGGGTTGCCTGTAAGAAAGCTTGGAATTCGGAGGAGGTGAATTGAGGGCCGTTGTCGGACACAATGACATCTGGCAGCCCGTGTGCAGCAAAAATCCCCCTCAGTACCTGAATAGTCTTTGCAGTGGTGGTGGATGAGACAGGCACAACCTCAAGCCATTTTGAATGGCTGTCAACAAGGACCAAGAAGAACTGGCCCTGAAAGGGCCCAGCGTAGTCAATGTGCACCCTAGACCATGGGGACTGTGTTTCCTCCCATCTATGCACAGGAGCTTGGGGCATCTCTGGGCGAGATCGTTGGCAGAGGTGGCATGCGTGCACCTTAGCCTCAATATCTTTATCTAAAGCAGGCCACAACAAGTGGCTTCGTGCAAGAGCCTTCATACGGACAATGCCAGGATGACCCTCGTGGAGGGATTCTAAGACCCTAGTCCTCATTGAGGTGGGAATGACAACTCTGTTTCACCAAAGCAGACAACCCTGAGAAAGGGACAGTTCGTTTCTTTTGGACCAGAAACTCTGAAACTCAGGACTAGGGCAGTGCTCAGGCCACCCGGACAGGACCCAGGAGCGGACACGTGAAAGTGTGTGATCTGTACCCGTTTCAGCGGTAACATCCCTGGCACTAAGAGGGAGCTCGGGCAAGGCTTGGATTGATAGAATGTTGACAGCTGGCGCGGGGTCAGCTTCTACTACTGGCAGAGGCAATCTACTGAGGCCATCAGCATGGCCCATTTCTTTCCCAGGCTTGTGGAGTAATGAAAAATCATATGCAGACAAGAAAATAGACCACCTAAGCATTCTAGGGGAAATGATGTGGGGAGTCTGCTTACGTGTGGTAAACAGTCCCAGCAGAGGCTTATGGTCAGTGAAGACCGTGAAATGCCTGCCATATAGAAAATCGTGGAATTTTTTAATTCCAGCAACAACAGCCAGAGCCTCCCTGTCTATCTGAGCGTAGTTGCGCTCGGCAGAAGACAGTGTTCTGGAGTAGTATGCAATAGGAACCTGAGTTCCATCAGACCTGAGGTGACTCAGGACAGCTCCAACCCCGTAGGGGGATGCATCACAAGCGATGCACACAGGGAGAGACTCGTTGAAATGTGCAAGAACACTGTTAGAAGTGAGCAATGCCTTGACTTCTTTAAAGCAAGCCTCATGTGCTTGTGACCACAGCCACACAGCTTGTTTGTCTAGTAGCCTGTGAAGAGGCTCAGCTACACTAGCTTTATGTGGAAGAAAAGAATTGTAGAAATTCAGGAGGCCTAGGAAGGCCTGAAGTTCGGCCGTAGACTTTGGCCTGGGTGCTTCTAAAATAGCAGTTAGTTTGGATTCAGCAGGATGAATCCCAGCAGCATCAATTTTGAATCCCAGAAATTCAGGAGAAGGCACCCCAATCTTGCATTTGTCTTTTCTGAGCTTGAGGCCTGATTTCCTGAATCTTAACAGGACAGCCCTCAGCCTTTCAGCTAGAATGTGTGTGGAGTCTCCTGCAATCAAGACATCGTCAAAGTAGGGGCAGACCCCTGGTATACCTCGTAGTGTGTTTTCCATAACGCTTTGGAAAATCCCAGGAGCGACATTTACTCCAAACTGTAGCCTTTTTACTTAAAAGGCTCCCCTGTGGGTCACAATGGTCTGAGCTATGGCAGCATCATCATCAACAGGCAGCTGTTGATATGCTTGAGCTAGGTCAAGCTTTGCAAAAACACGCCCCCCCTTGAGAGAGGCCAGGATGTGACTGACCACAGGACCAGGATAGGCATGTTGCTGCAGATTCCTTTTGGAATTGTGCATTTGTAATCACAAATGCGAATGTCCCCCTGGGGGGGGGGAGGGGGGTTCCCCCTTTCCTTTAGGGGCGTGACAATGGGGGTCTCGCCACGGGCTGGATCAACAGGTTTCTAGGATTCCCTGTTGGATTGAGTTTGTCTAGTTCAGTGTCAATCTTACTTTTTAAAGCAAAGGGACCCTTCTTGCTTTAATCCTAATGGGAGTGACAGTGGGGTCTAGCTTTAAGGACACAGGTGGTCCTTTGAATGTGCCCAGCTGGGGGCTGAAAACATCTGCAAATTCCTTGCAGACTTCCTGTAGGTCGAGTGTTTGTAAGCTGTTGAGTCCTGTGACGTGTATCCCCAGGGCCTCAAACCAATCTAGTCCTATGAGACTCGTTCGTTCACCCCCTACTACTAATAAGTCTAGTGGACCTTCAAAACTCTTGTATTGCACGTTAAGGGTGGCCTCCCCCTTAACACACACTCTTGAGTTCTGAAAATCTGTTAATACAATATCATAAGGCCTTAACTTGGCCTTAGACCCACTACTGGAACAAATCTTCCTAAATGTATGCAATGAAATGATGGACAGGGCAGACCCTGTGTCTAGTTCCATAGATAATGGAACCCCTTGTAGCTTCACGTTGAGTGACAGCTTTTTCTTCATGGGCTTGTGTGTGCCTGTTCTACAGATGCTTCTTCGCGAAGCGCAAAACCCTACCCTATTCTGGCTTGGGAATCTGGTACCTTTCAGGCGTTCTTCTTGGGGTTGTGCCTTTCGTCGGCTCAGACACACAGCTGCAATATGCCCTTGTTTGCCGCATGCCCGACAGGTAGCGGAGCGGAACGTGCAGTCGGTTCTCCTGTGGCGACCTCCACAGCCGATGCACTTGAGCAGAGCCGAAGAGCTTCCCTTCTGGTTCTCTTCCTTCGCGGGGTGTAGACGGTCGACTTCCTCGTCCGGATCCTCCTCGGAGTTTCGTCGGACGTCTTCATGGTGCACGGACGCACCCTCTGCACTGTTTCTGATCGGCCGCATGTTTTTGATGGCGCCGCCTGCTGCTTCTTCTGCGGTGACTTCCCTTAAGGCGTCTTGGAAGGATAATTCTTCCTTGGCAAAACGTCTCTGTTGTAGCTCTCGATGCCTTAGCCCGCACACGAATCGGTCCCTCAGTCGTTCCTCGAGGTCCTTGAACTCGCAGGGCTTGGCGGCCTTCCGTAGCGCGGTGATGTATTCCTTGGCTGTTTCACCGGACCGTTGATCCCTCTGCTCGAAGGTGTGGCGCCATGAGATAACGGACACCTTTGGGTGGAAGTGCTCTTTCAGCAGCTTCTTCAGGTCTGCGTAGCTTACAGACTCTACTGGAACAGGTGCTACAAGATTTTCTGCGATTTCGAAGGCGTCTTGGCCGCAAACGCAAAGCAGGGTGGCGGCCTTCAAGCTATCTTCCCTCACTTGGTTTGCCTTGAAGTAGTTCTCCATTCCGGATACGTAGGACTCCCACCGCTCTGGATGTGAGACGTCGAATTCCGAAAGCCTTCCGATTTTCGCCATCTTCGGATCTTCAGGAGACGGGTCTATCAGCCAGCCTACCCCCGAATGCGCAACGGATTGGCGGGCAGCTGCCGAGTCGACGCCGTTCCTCTTCCGCCGCTCAGGACTCCTTGGGTAAGCTTACACTTTTTCCTTTCCAGGTAGTGCAAGGCATCCCACCTTCGTCGCCAGTGTTGCGTCCTTGGCGGGAAAGCAGACACGAGAAACAGCTGGAGTTCTCAGGTTCTTTTATTCAGCGTTCAGCTTACATGAAGATGGCTTCAGCTCAGCCCAAACGCCTCACAGCCTCTTATATCGGCAACTCCCGGGTAAATGGGTTACTTTTCCCGCGCCAGCACCCGCGCATGCGCACGGCGCTGGCGACAGCCTGTCTGGTCCCGGGCAGCTTTGCACCTGCCCGGGACTGCCTGCAAACGCCCGAGCCGTTTGCAAAGGCTCGGGACATAACAGTACCCCCTATACTATACCTGTGCATTTGGTTTTTCTTCCCTAAATGTAGAAGCTTTCATGGCTGGCTGAGGAATTCTGGGAGTTGAAGTCCACGAGTCATAAAAGAGCCAAGGTTGCCTACCCCTGGGCTAGACATAGCTAACTCCCTCAAGCATTCATCATGTGATTTAACCTCCAGACCCTTTATCATCTTTGTTGCTCTCCTCTACACACTTTCCAGGGTCTCAACATTCTTTGTTGTAATGTGGTAACCAGAACTGGGCTCGGTATTCCAAGTGTGGTCTCACCGGTGCAGTGTAAAGCAGTACTACCACTTGTCATTGTCTTGATGCTATCCCTCTGTTGTTATGTGGTTGTCCACTAGGATATCCCAGGTTGTTCTGGTGGACAACCAATCAAGTACACTGGCTCATATTTAACTGGTTGTCCAATAGAATACCTAAATCCCTCTCCTAGTTACTACTATTGAGCCAGGTACCGTCTATTTTATTTTATTCCACCTGGGCATTTGGCTTTTCTTGCCTTTTCTCATCACTGAATTGCATTTTGTTGGATAGGGCCCAGTGACCGTGTCTGTCGAGATCCTTCTGAATCTTGATAGTCTGAATAAAACTGACTGCATCTGAACTCTCCGGGGAGGGAAGACAAAACATAGTCACACTTTAGGATTCTTTAGTGTAGCCTCTATTGAAAAGTAGAACTCCAGTCATTATGAAAAAGACTGAAAGGCTGAGACATGAAAACCTGGAGAGATGTCCCCAGTATGTTACTTAGAAAAAAAAGGCAGGTATCAAACAAGTTGATAATTACTTAGGCTAGTAGAGATAAATGATAACATTTTTGATAAGGAATTATAACTTTCTGAAGTCATATCTAGCATAGCCAGTGATGTGGAATGCAGGAATATATAGTTTAGCAGCATCTGGAGAACTTATGTTTCCCATGCCTACTCTAGCAGGTTAAATAAGAGTAGACGTTAAGGTGATGACTATGCTAAGAAAATCCTTTTTTGTTTCCTTGCTTTACCATCAAACATGGAAGCTATGTTCCTAAGGATTGCCAGCCTGGGTAACTCAACATGGACTATTTGTTTGAATTCAGAATAAATCACTTCTTTTTCAGCTTCCCTCTCCTAACTCCCACTCAGCCAGATCCTGCTTCATGCTACTCTCCAAATTTGGAGGGCATAAATGGATTAAAATGACTTCTCCATTTTCTTGCACACTTATCAGCTTAATTTGCCTACCCAGAATTCTGCTTTGGATCACAGTTCTTTGCCCATTACTGATCTGACACTAAGCAGCAGCATTTTGTGATCTGATAGATCTCCCTGGGAAGAATTAGGAATCTGTGGAATGGATTATTAATCTGAAGGAGGACATGCCCAATGTATTTCCAAAGATTTTCTCCTTTGGGGGCATTTGTGTAGGGTTCCCCCCCCTAAAAGGGAGAGGTAACAAATCAATGCATGACTGCTGTTTAGACTTCCTACAGGGTTTTGTTAAATTGTGAATAAATTTGTGTCTAGACAACTCTATACTTATTAGCTAATTTTAATTAACATTTAACTTTTAATCAGTAAGTTTTATATTAAGTTATATTTAAAGAAAGCTTTGTGTTGGAAGTTGAAGTGTTCCATTTGTGTGCATACGAACATTTCTAAATGCAGGACTCAAACTGAGCAACTGTTACCTAGTAGGTTTCTTAACTGTAACAGAAAGAAATGTATTTATAGAAAATTCATTTATCAAACCTAGGCAAAGCCCAACACTTAGCTAGATCCTACCAGGAGGAGATTTAAAGAGCAAGGTGTTCTTTGTTTGTGCATGCCTGCCTGTGGAAAAATAGCAAAAAGGACCTGACTTCAAAATAGCAATGTCTTAGCAAAGAGTAGGCAGACAGATAGACAAAGGAAGTGACACGGAGTAAATATTCATTTCTCTCCCATTGTCCCCTGGTGAACAGGAAGTCATGACTTGCTGGATTTCAGTGCCATTAATTTAGATCTCTAACAGTTCACACCATATGCGGGACCACAAGCTAACCACCCACATTTTATTTTAATTTTATGTTGCAAATTCAGTCCATATGGTTAGTTTATGGCTGATTATGATATGTGAATCCTCACAATTGGGTTAAGTAAATCATGCTTCAGTTATTTAGGGAAAGCAAGTTGTGCAAACACAGCCTATATGAATCCTATATGTAGGTTTGGCAGATTTGTTTTGTTTGTTTTTTTTAAAAAATATATATATATTACAACCCAATGTGAGCTGAAACTTTAAAAAAAATACTTCCTTGTCTCAATGAACATCAGATTACATCTGGTTTTTTCACTGTTTCCCTACCTTGTGGAGCAGTTAATGGGGGAAGGGAATGTGTTGCTAAGCGAGATAGTTCAGTGAGTTCTGCCCCATTTTACAACCTTTCTCGTCACAATTGTTAAGTGAATCACTGCAGTTTGTACTTTAGTAACATGGTTGTTAAGTGAATCTGGCTTCCCCATTGACTTTGCTTGTCCGAAGGTCACAAAAGGGGATCACGTGACCCCCTTGGGACACAGCAACCATCTTAAATATGAACTGGTTGCAAAACATCCTAATTTTGATCACATGATCATGGGGATTTTGCAATGGTTGTTAAGTGTGAAAAATGGTCGTAAGTCACTTTCTTTCAGTGCCATTGCAACTTCAAACAGTCACTGAACAAAAGGTTGTGAATTGAGGACTACCTGTAGTGAGAAAACACGTGAGACCTGAATCTCCAGAAATATTTATTCCTTGCATCATTTATTTTGTCGATCACTAGGGGGCATGAAGAGTCGATAACACATTTCTCAGAGATGGAAACTTTCTATTGGAATATGTAACTTTTTAAGATAAACTGTACTTGTCCTTTCAGACCTTAAGCACCTGTCTCTGGCTTCCTTTAATTAGTTTTGTTTGACTTGCACACAGATGCTTTTCTAAATATGTACTCAGTGGATGTACTAGGGTTATCTCAATATTTTCCCTCTAAGATACCCTTTCTTTCTCTTCTTTCACTGACCGATTGCAAATTGCACCTGTCCTTTTCTCTGAAACACAGATGCCATTTTTTTTTTACTACCATCCAAACTAAGGACAGGTCGACCGTTTCCAACCCCCATCTTTCAAATGCAATTTGAAGAACATCTGTGGTTCTCCTCACTGTCGCCAACCCTGCAAGACTTGAAAACAAAGAGCATTTGGGGAAGACTGGCTGACCAACCGTACTCAGCGTGTGGTCCTCAATGGAACCACATCTACATGGAGGGAAGTGTGTAGTGGGGTGCCTCATGGCTCTGTTCTGGGCCCAGTGCTCTTCAACATCTTCATCAATGATCTGGATGAGGGGATAGATGGGGAACTCATAAAATTTGCAGACGACACTAAGCTGGCAGGAATAGCCAATGCTATTCCAGAAGATAGGCTTAAGATACAGAGTGATCTTGACAGACTTGAACACCAGGCACTATCTAACAAAATGAAATTCAGTGGTGAAAAAAGTAAGGTTCTACATTTAGGGAAGAAAAACCAAATGCACAGGTATAGTATAGGTGGTGCCTTGCTCAATAGTAGTAACTGTGAGAGGGATCTCGGAGTACTAGTGGACAATCACCTAAATATGAGCCAGCAATGTGCTGCAGCTGCCAAAAAGGCCAACACAGTTCTAGGCTGCATTAAGAGAGGGATATAATCAAGATCACATGCAGTGTTAATACCACTTTACAATGCCTTGGTAGGGCCACACTTGGAATACTGCATCCAGTTTTGGTCACCAAATTGTAAAAAAATGTTGAGACTCTAGAAAGAGTCCAGAGAAGAGCAACAAAGATGATCAGGGGACTGGAGGCTAAAACATATAAGGAACGGTTGCTAGAATTGGGTATGTCTAGTTTAAAGAAGAGAAGGACGAGGGGGGACATGATAGCAGTGTTCCAATATCTCAGGGGCTGCTGCAAAGAAGAGAGAGTCAAGCTATTCTCCAAAGCACCTGAAGGCAGGACAAGAAGCAACGGATAGAAACTAACCAAAGAGAGAAGCAACCTAGAACTAAGGAGAAATTTTCTGTCAGTTAGAGCAATTAACCAGTGGAACAACCTTCCTCCAGAAGCGGTGAATGCTCCAACACTGAAAGTTTTTAAGAAGAGACTGGACAGCCATTTGTCTGAAATGGTATAGGGTTTCCTGCCTGAGCAGGGGGTTGGACTAGGTCAGTGGTTCTTAACCTTTTTGAACGAATCGCCCCCTTGAGCCAATGAGGAAGTTGTCATTGCCCCCCTCCCCCAACATAACCTCTTAATCACAACATAGGAAATAATTCTTCAATTTATGCAAACCCTTTTTTTGTTTTTTTTAAAATTGTCATCAGGGCATATCGATGCAAATAATTTATTTCCAGTCTTTTTCCCATATCTTCCATATTCTGGCCAATGGCAAACAACTGTATGGGTAGAGGCTGCTGCGCAATGCGCATGAAGATAAGCAATGCGTATTCACATATGTGCGGCGTTCTGTACTGAAGCTAGCTGGAGGAACATTTGAAAACACAATTCAATCCACTAATAGTGAGCGATCTGATGTTTTTGTATGACAGATATAAAGCAATTCATTGTACGAAAAAGTCTCAAAAGTGTCCCCAAAACTTCTCGCTCCATCGCCCCCATATCGCCCCCTTTTCGTTCCTTCACCCCCGTATCACCCCTTTTCATTCCATTGCCCCCCTGAAAAATGAAATCACCTCCTGGGGGGCAATATCGCCCAGGTTAAGAACCACTGGACTAGATGACCTCCAAGGTACCTTCCAACTTTATTATTATTATAGATGTAGTGAATCCTGCAGTGTGCAGGGGGTTGGATTGGATGATTTCCTAGTCCCTTCCATGATTCTGTGGTTCTACGGTTCTTCGGCATGATTTGAGAATTGCATTAGTATAAAGAAATTCTTTGATCCATCAGTCTGTCTGTCATGATGATGATGATGATAATGATATTATCTTTTTAGTCATGTCTGACTCTTGGTGATTCCATGGATCAAATCTCTCCACATCTGATTTTGCACTACTTCTTTGACTTTTCCTATGCCTGGTGTCCAGCCATTGCGTAATAATAATAATAATAGTAATAATAATAATGATAAAGTTGGAAGGGACCTTGGAGGTCATCTAGTCAAACCCCCTGCTCAGGCAGGAAACCCTATACCATTTCGGACAAATGGCTGTCCAGTCTCTTCTTAAAAACTTTCAGTGTTGGCGCATTCACCGCTTCTGGAGGCAGGTTGTTCCACTGGCTAATTGTTCTAACTGTCAGGAAGTTTCTCTTTAGTTCTAGGTTGCTTCTCTTTTTGGTTAGTTTCCACCCGTTGCTTCTTGTCCTGCCTTCAAGTGCTTTGGAAAATAGCTTGACTCCCTCTTCTTTGTGGCAGTCCCTGAGATATTGGAACACTGCTATCATGTCCCCCCTTGTCCTTCTCTTCGTTAAACTAGACATACCCAATTCCAGCAACCGTTCCTTATATGTTTTAGCTTGCAGTCCCCTAATCATCTTTGTTGCTCTTCTCTGTACTCTTTCTAGAGTCTCAACGTCTTTTTTACATCGTGGTGACCAAAACTGGATGCAGTATTCCAAGTGTGGCCTTACCAATTGTTCTTTGGTGGCCTGGTTTCCTTTTACTGCTAACTCTTCCCAACATAATTGCATTCTCCAGTGAGATCCTCCTCATGATGTGGCCAAAATAAGTGAGTTTGTTTCGAACATAAAGCCAATTAATTTAACTGGGCAATGTTGACTTTAGTATTCTGTGAGGGTGTATGAACAATGTTTTCCTTTTTGAGCCAGATATTCCCCCCCCCTTTTTTTTTTTTGCATTTTGCCATGATGTTCTTCTTTTTTGTTGGTTGCAATGTATCCATAGAACATTCCCAAATTTGCTTCCATTAAGTTTTCTCTTCCCAAGCCCCAAACCTCAAACTCATTCCAGTGCATGAAAGTAACTTAGGGCTGGTGGGTCTGTGGCCATTCCCAGATTCTGCACCAATTCTCAGCAGGCCAAACAGCCCTTTCAAACCAAGTAATAGACTCTGTTCCCTTTTGGAAAAGGGGTTGTGAGAAGTCTCACCCCACACAGTCTCTCCTGTCAGTTGGTAAGAAGATCAGGCCTGAGGTTTTAATCCAGTCACAATCTCCTTTCCCCACTGCCCATCCCTTGGAATCAAAAGCTACGGGTCTTTGCTCTCAGCCTGTGTTCAGACACATACAAGGACAAGAGGGGGCCCTGTGGGCACCTTATCCAAGACCCCTGTTTATTTTTACCTCAGAGGCCAAGCCCTCTTGCTCTGGCCTGCCGGTCCTTGCCCTCAGGTGTTGCCATGGCTCTGGAATGCAGGGCAGAGGTCCTTCCCTGGCGGAAGGGACAGGCAGCTATTTCAGGGAGTATGGACATTGCCCTCTCTGAGAGTGCCAGAATATGACATAATACATGGCAGTGAGACTCGAGACAAAAGTCCATTGCCAGGTGTGTCTAAGCTGTCTCAGCAATAACAGAAAGGGGGGGGGAAAGACCCATCCGATGAAGTACTCAAGGTAGTGTCAGCAGTGATGGCTTCCTGCCGACAAAATCCTTGTGCAAATATTCTTCTTAAACGCCCTGGGGGACCTCTCTCGGCCTCATGGCTATGTGGGAAATGCAACCTCCAGGCTTGGCCCAAACATGGTTATGATGTCAAGTGTTGTGTTCAAGAAAATTATTGGTAGGGCAGGAGAGAATTATTTGAAATCAATCCAGTCAGGAATGGCATGGCTCTGTCAATAATGAACATTTCTTAGAGATGTGTATGTCTATGTTGCTCCTGCTAGCTTGGTACTGATCTTTTCTAAGTGATATGCTTTGCTGATACTTTGGAATTGTGTTTCTATGGCTTTTAGCTTAATTCTGATAGCATATTGTTCACTATATTAGCTTTCCTTCACTGACCTACAGATACATTAAAACACAATTCCTAGAATTCATGGCCAGTAGTGGTTTAATTGGGGAAGATCTTCTTCCTCTGCCCAGAGTCTTTTAGACAGGGTAGTTTACCATTAAATAAATAAATAATTTTCTCCTAAATAAACAATTGGAGTTGTTTGCAATGGCAAACCACTAGTTACAATATAATTTGATCAACAGGTGGCTTAGTCTACATTAAAACTGAGTCAATGCCTTCGTTTCCTAAACCTCTAATAAACAACCTTTCCTTGTGAATCCTCTTAATATCCTTCTGGGAATGGGAAGACTTTAGGAACAGGCTAATGTCAATTTTAATTACAGTTGTGGCTAATTATCAGTCATTCTTCTGATGCAGTAAGTGAGGAAGATCCAAACTGATATAGGAACTGCCAGATCAGTGCAGCCAATGGAAAAAGAGAAAAAAAGGATGGAGTGTAAAGGAAATCTATAAACATGAAACATGATGTAGAATAAAATGGGCTGCTTGCACACTAAACCCATGTATGTATGTATGTATGTATGTATGTATGTATGTATGTATGTATGTATCCTTGATCCCATCCTTCATATTTCTAATAAATACAAAGGTTCTCCTCCTCCTCCTCCTCCTCCTCCTCCTCCTCCTCCTCCTCCTCCTCCTCCTCCTCCTCCTCCTCCTCCTCCTCCTCTTCTTCTTCTTCTTCTTCTTCTTCTTCTTCTTCTTCTTCGTCTTCTTCTTCTTCTTCTTCTTCTTCTTCTTCTTCTTCTTATTCTTCTTCTTCTTCTTCTTCTTCTTCTTCTTCTTCTTCTTCTTCTTCTTCTTCTTCTTCTTCTTCTTCTTCTTCTTCTTCTTCTTCTTCTTCCCTTTTCACTTTAATGGCTAATTGATTAGTTTCCCCAAGGATGCAGAAGACAGCTAGAATTTGTTGATGCAATGTTCCTCACTAATCTGGAAACCATTAGTTCCTACAACATTGGATTCATTGCTAATGCCATCTCCCTTTCCAATTTCTCCTCCCCCCCCCACTTTCTGTCATGGGTGGCTGGGGACCATTGTGCTTCTAAAGTTTCCTTTTCTTTATCAACTACAGCTAATGAGACCTCCTCTCTTGCAGACCCGCTCTTGACTCAGTATAGTAAGAAGAATAATATCTCCAACTCTTTGTAGGCTGAGGTTATTAAAGATTCCATTTCTGTCCTTTCTACACATCCTTCCCCCCCCCCCGAGACTGAACAGCAAGGAGGTTTTTGCCCAAATCTTCTACTTTCCTGCCTGGTTGTACAATTCTCCCACTCCACAAACAACATCTGCTCTTCTTCAAAGGTAGAAATGCTGATAGAGACCAAAGGGTGACTGTGTGGTTGGACTCCCAGAAATCTGGGATGCATTGGCAGCAGATGTATCTCTTAACTGGCCTGAAATGGCCTGAAATGTCAACATGTAAGCCGAGGCATGAGCTAAATGAGTTCATCCATGCATAAAATGTCAGCCCCTTGTTTAGTGGTAGCTTGCATAGCAGTGAAGATATTGTTCTAAAGTGTCATTTGCCTTCACCATTTCAAAATGGGCAGAGGAGAAGAAAAAGCTTTACATCCAAGAGTTGATACAGAGCTTTCCAAAGACATGCCATGAACTGCAGGCTTCTGTCAGAAATAAAAGTTTGGCGAAGTCATTGTTCTGGAAAGCTCGTTGTATGAGCTGATTGAGGGGTGGAGGAGAGACCACAAAATAGAATAAAGGAAACACCTTAATAAACAAACAAAACAAAACAGAACGGCATCTTTGAAATGTGTTAGGTCACTTATAAAGTGCAAGGAATCTACATTCCAATACAAAATAAAATACATAGAAAACCAGATGGAAATTGCTGGATTATCCACAGAACCAGTGGGGGGTAAGCAAGGTTTGCATGATCCACACATCAGTATACTGTAAAGTACAAGCAGTGAGTCATCAGGTTATCATGGCAATTGGGATGGGACTGCCACTGCTAGATGATGTGGTCAAAATATCATGTGGCCACAGACATCAATTTCCTCATTCCCAGTTGTTGTCGTCATTCAAAGACATGCAGATTGTGAAGCAGGAAATGGTGGGAATCTCAGGCAAGGAGAGGGTGTGCATGTGTGTGCCACAGGGAACATGGAGGAGGCTAGAGGAGAGCTTGGGAGGTTCAGTGTAAGCCATGCATGAATGCAAGAAGGCTGGCGGGTGGACAGTGCAGCACAAATGAAATTCTAAAGAAGCTTCTTGAATGAGAAGTGAAAAGCTTTCAAAAGGAAAAAAAATCAAGAAAGTCCAGTTGCCTTTTGTAAAAAGCACCTTTGGGAAAACCATGACCTGAATGAGTAAAAATCTCCACAGACATTTGAGCGTAGAGATTGCATCCCTGGACTTGGATCCAAAATTTTATGGAGAAACTATGGGAGAATCATCAAGGCCTCTAACCATTTCCCAGTATTGCTCTCCCATGGATGTTATGATTTTGTTTGCTCAGAATAAATTTAACCCCACAAAGGTGACATAAGGCTCTGGAAACTGGGGAAAAGTTAAAAGCCTAGTCAAGGGCAGAAAGCTCCTTCAGATAAGTTGTTGTTTGGGCAGAGGCTATGGATGAAAGACAAGGTCAACATAATTGTTTGATGGACAGAATATGCTCTGATAAAGATCAAGGTCTGCCCTCATAGCCATTTTGGTAACTTTCCATACTAACTGTTGTATACTTCGTTCGCGTGCGAATGGTGAAGACACATGGCGATGCTGAACAAACCCTTTATTTCCTCTTCTCTACAACTGAGCAAAAGACAAAAGGCACGCAGGCCTTTTTATATGGCCCGAAACCCAGACAATGTCAACCAATGCAAACAGAGCGTTTTCGCACCTTGCGCATGCGCACAATGCTGGCGGCGCTCTGTCTGGCCCCGGGCAGCTTTTGGAATGCCCAGGACCAATGCAAAGTCCCGAGCCTGCTTTTGCAGGCTCAGGACACAACACTAAGTCCCTGGAATTACTCTGGAAATCCCAAAGAGGACAGTTCAGTATTTATACCAAAGTGCTGCTGCCATGTTCTTTGCTGCAAGGAAAGTGTCCAAGCAATCTTCTGAGAAGCTACTCTTCTGACCAGAATAGCTTGTGGACAATACTGTTGAATTGAGTGCTGGGCTTGAAGAGACAGAGAGGCACCAGGTTCCTCAGAAGACTATTAAGGAAGAGCTTTTCTCCAACAACTGTAACCAAATCTGAGTAGCATCTGTTGTGCTAAGACAGCCATAGCAACTCTCATCTGGGTACATTTAATCACTGGAATAATATCAGGATCTAATTCTTGCCTTCACTGATGGCATGATGTCACTTTGATCATCTCTTGATAGCACATGCTGCTGAATATTCTGAACCATTCCATGGATTCTGGAACTCTTTCAGGAAGATGGGTAGCTTAGAAATGTGAAAAATAAATAAATAAAGTCTGGCTTTGAGCGAACTTTGGCCTGCATTCAAGGCCTAATTTGCAGTGCTCTGATTTCATTATTTGCCACTGGATTGTGCAGTGCTTCATAGGGCTGTACAATGTTCTGGATTCAAAGGCAAACATAGGCTTCAGACTGCAGTGGAGCAGGCACGAGGACTTGCCTGCAGCTCCTGAAAGCAAACATGTTGCAACTCTGGTGGGGAGCCTCACAACTGCAGGAAAAGACACAGTGGCTTTAAGGGGTTGCAGGCAGATGCTATGTGAATGCCTCACATGCTACTTTGTGCGTTTCAAGGCCAGCATTCATGGTGCTCCTACCCCTGTTTTCCCAATAAAGACAACTGTCAGGTCTGCCAGGCTTGGTTGGATGCCTCACTGGCATCCTGTCATAAAAGGCTAGCAGGGGAGAGGGTTAGATGGGCAATAAAGCTGTGTGTGTACATGATGGGAAATAGGGAGGGGGAATGACAGGTGATAAAGACCAGAGAAGCTTGGAACCAGTTTGTACCAGCATCCAAGGCTAGACATCCTGAGAAAGTATGTGGATTACCCCAAAACATCTCAGCATTCTCAAAACACTTTGGTGAGTTCCATTTGGCTGAAGATGGACTGGTCATGGGGGGGGGGGGAGAGCTGGGAGAGGGGAAACCTTTTTGTATCTTTTGAGCGTGGGAAACCCAGAGCTCACCTGACTTTACTGCAGTCAACATCTCTTAATAAGATGGAGTCGAGGGTCTTTCTTTCCTAAGGGATCAGATTGGGGCGGGTATGACAACAAGTCTGTGAGATGGATTGCGCTAAGAGAGAGTGCCTGGCCCAAGGTCATCTGATGACTTTGCCTACAAGAGGATTAGAACTCATGGACTCCTCATTTGTAGTCCAGCACGTTAACCACTACTAGACCAACTTGGCTTTTTGCCTTGAATCCAAAGTACTGCACAATCCTATCTATTATACATCTTGCTTTGCTGGTAAAAACTTGGACAAAATGTACAGGATGAATACCAATGGAAATTTTGGCCAAGAACTGCCCCAGGCCCTGCAATTAATCTGGAGTATTTCACTTGCGGCAAATAATTTTGCCAATCAGGCAAAACAACTGAAGAGCTGTAGGGCTGAAGTGATCTCCCATGGCAAAGAAGAGTGGAAGTTTGGTGTGTGGCCTCACCAAAGAGTAATCAGCACCAAGCAGTGCGCCTTTCCATGCTGGGGAAGACAATCTCTCTGACACTGATATTGAAATGCTTTTTGTAAAAATGGAGCAACATTTGGGAAGCAAGAGACGGAACAGCAGCGGCGCTATTATATTTAAACTAGATGGTGGTGTAGAAAAGGAAGAAGAACAGCTGGATTCAGATTGTTGAGCTGGCTAAGTTCATTATAATCTGCCCCTCTTTGAAAATTTTTCCCGCATACCGGAGCTGCTTCAGTGCTTTATAGGTTATCATATGTGGATATTCTATATTTGGTTACATTCTCTCTTTTTTAAAAGTGGTATGTGGAGGCTGGGTGGCTCCCTTACAACTCAGGGAGAACGTGTTTTCCTTTAAAAGTGTAAATAAAGTGGTAAATAAACTGAGATTGCTGTGGGTCCTCTTTCCCCCAAATGCAATAGATCAAAGGTGACATTCTACTGCAGGTGAAACAGTTGTTTCCAAAGCTGATAAACACCAGTCTTTTCTGGGTAGTAGGTGCAGGTTGCAATGGAAAGCAGAGAGAGTCACCAACAGAGGGAGAAACTCAAGGCAACGTAAGATGGTGGAGGACAGGGAGAGAAAAGGAAACCAGCTTTTTAGGGGTATTCCAGCTGAACATTAACCACAGATTACCTGCTCTGATATAGTGAATGTGTTTCCATGAGAAGGCAAATTAAACATCTCACTTAATCAATACAGGTGGTCCTCGACTTACAACAGTCCATTTAGTGACTGTTGAAAGATACAACGGCACTGAACAAAGGGACCTATGACCGTTTTTCACACTTATGGCCGTTGCAGCATCCCCATGATCAGGTGATCAAAATTCAGATGCTTGGCAATGCGTTCATATTTATGACACTTGTGGTGTCCCAAAGTCATGTAAATCCTCTTTTGCAACCTTCCAGCAAGCAAAGTGAATGGGGAAGCCAGATTCACTTAACAACCAGGTTACTAACTTATCAACTGCAGTGATTCACTTAGCAATGGCGAGAAGAAAGGTCGCAAAATGGGGCAAAACTCACTTAACAAATGTCTCACTTAACAACAGAAATTTTTGGCTGAATTGTGGTCGTAAGTCAAGGACTATCTGTATGTGTTACCATTTTCTAGCCTGTCCAATGTGTCTCTTGAATAAAATGTTGCAGTTTAAAGGACTGTCCAAACCCCAAGGGACCACCATTTTGATTTTCCTAATACTGAACTTATAAATTAGGACAGACCTTCAATTTGTTTATTTATTTATTTAAGACATTGATATAGTTGCCCATCTTAAAACAAGTCTTTAATATTTATTTGTTATGTATATGTAAGGGTGTGGGTCTCTATATATGTTGTATATAGTATGGTTAGGTGTGTGTCATGTATGTGTTTTCACTTTGAGAGCGGGCAACTAAATTTCATTTTTGATGTGTGCCCTTGTGCCCACAGTAAAAAAAATGACAATAAAGGTTATCTTACCTTATTTTTCAGTTCAAAATTGGGGATCTGGACTGAATAGTGCATGCAGAAATAGCAGGCTGGATTAGGACCAAAAACCTTTAACCCAATAGTTCATTCAAGAGAAATGGCATTGCCTGTTTTACATTTCAGAGAAACCTAACAGATATGTGTCTTGTGAAATTGTATGAACATGCCTGAAAACATTTACCAGATACCTTGACCAAGCCCTTAAAATTTTAAAACATCTGACAAATAATGTTGTCAAAAATGTGCATTTAAAAAAAAATATGTACAGTACTTTATTTTCTTAGTAGCTCATCAAGCAGCTAAAACTAGTAATAAAATAATTTCTTCATGATGAAGAATTAGTGGAAACTGAAATGCTTGCATGCTATTTTAGAAACTTTTAGTTGATCAAATTAAAGCTCTGGTACAATCTGGATTTCCCTCCTCATGGTCAATACAGCTGCTTTTGCTTTTTTCTATAATTTAGAAACACAACTTAAGCCAAAACGGAAGAAAAAGGAAACAAGAAAAAAAAAGAAAACAGAACTGCAGAAACCAGAAAACAATTTATTTTTTATTTTTAACAAAAATCCAATTAAAAAGTGGGGAATAGGCATAACAGCACAAAAGTAATTTTGCCTCCATGCTATGCAGTTGAATATAATAAATGTGTATGTTTGAATTGGCTTAAAAGTTGGGAGAAATGGGGAAAATACAGACTTTTGTTTTGTAAAAGAAATTTACAAAGTGCCTGAGCTTGGTCCAGAAACTGCTCTGGTCACGGTGGCTAGGTTGCTGCAGGGGTTCTTGACTGTGAACACATTATTCTTGAAGAAGTTGCACTGGCTGTCTATTAGATACCAAGCCAGGTTTTGCTTATAAAGTCTAAGGTTCTAATCCAGTGGTTCTCAACCTGTGGGTTGGGACCCCATTTGGGGTCAAACGACCATTTCACGGGGGTCGCCAAACAACACAGTCCACCATTTTTTTCCCCTTTTCCTTAGCTGTGCTACTCCCTTTTATTCTATTGGCTTTTGAAAGCCAATAGAATAGACTCTCTTGAATAGAGTCTAATTTTATTGGCTTTCAAAAGCCAATAGGAATTGTCCAGGCTGTCTCTGCCCTGCTGAGCCCGCCAAAAGTCCCATTCTGCAAATAGTGCTGCACCAGTTTAGTAGTCCTCGATTTACGACCGGTTGAGTAGTCCTCGACTTACGACCGGTTGGGGGGGGTCGCGGCATTAAAAAGGTTGAGAACCATTGTTCTAATCCATATGAACCAGTTGTAGGAGAAGAGCAGGCAGAGCTGGGGCGATGGTGGAGTTAAACATGACATCACTTTAAAGTTGTGGTGTTCCCACAAGCACTCCAAGTCCAATCCTTCCTGAATTCTGTTGATCCTTATCTGGTGCCAATTTAGTGTTGAACTTTAGTTCTTGTGTAGAATAACTCTTCTACACTGCAACCAGTGGTGGGATTCAGCCAGTTTGCACCACTTTGGCAGAACCGGCAGCTAATTTTTTGTTGCCCAGGCCCAGAATGGACTTCCAGAAACAGCATCCAAACAAAGAACTGGTTGCTCACATATTTGAATCCCACCACTGGCTGCAACCTTACAAATGGTCCTGATTCTTTGTGTTTAACACCTGGATACCTAACGGATTACCATCAACATTACTGTACAGACCTGAATGATTATTGAAGGTGATCCTGTTGCTCATGCCCAAAACCAAGAGGGCCATGGGTAGTCTTTCACTGTGGTGACACATAGATTTTAAAATCTTTTTCTTGAAATCGATGAGGCACCTTTTGTTATAACTTTTAGATGGATGTTGAAAACCCTGTTTTTTTTTTATGCAGATCTTTTCTGAATGAATCAAGATCACGTGAAGTATTAATACCACTTTACAATGCCTTGGTAAGGCCACACATGGAATAGTGCATCCAGTTTTGATCACCATGATGTAAAAAGATGTTGACACTCCAGAAACAGTACAGAGTAGAGCAAAAAAGTTGATTAGGGGATTGGAGCCTAAAACATATAAGGAACAGCTGATGGAATTGGGTATGTTTAGTTTAATGAAGAAAAGGACAAGGGGGGGACATGATAGCAGTGTTCCAATATCTCAGGGGCTGCCACAAAGAAGAGGGAGTAAAGCTATTTTCCAAGACGCCTGAAGGCAGGACAAAAAGCAATGGATGGAAACTAATCAAGGAGAGAAGCAACCTAGAACTAAGGAGAAACTTCCTGACAGTTAGAACAATTAACCAGTGGAACAACCTGCCTCCAGAAGCGGTGAATGCGCCAACACTGGAAGTTTTTAAGAAGAGACTGGACAGCCATTTGTCCGAAATGGTATAGGGTTTCCTGCCTGAGCAGGGGGTAGGACTAGATGACCTCCAAAGTCCCTTCCAACTTTATCATTATTATTATTATTATTATTATTATTATTATTATTATTATTATTATTATTATTAAATGGATGGGTTTCCCCCCGTTCATTTTACTACATAAATTTTTATGCTGTTTTTGTGTTTCAGTTGAAAATAGCTTTGATATGCTTTTTTTAACAGGAAGTGGTATAAATATATTACATCACCATCGTTATTCTTTTCAATGTCTGTCCTATCTCCATCTGCAAAATTTTGTCAAGAAGCCATGGGTGATGAACCTGAGCAAAGGTTCATCACCAATGGCTTCTTGACAGAATTTTGTCCTTATATTCCTTATCTAAAGCAGTTATGCTCAATAAATACAGCTCCATAAACAGAGAACTCTCTCCTTTAAGACAAACTATGTCTTAATATATAATATATATAATATAATATCTAATAAATATGTCATGATTTGAGTGCAATTACTAATAAGCAAATTATTAGCAGCCTGAACTGAATGATAAATGTTCAGTTACAACAAGCTCTACCTACATTTTTCCTATGATTTGGCTGAGTTATATTACGCCCAAAGCTTTGTCTGAGCACAAGAAATTAAGCTGGATTCAAACATTATACTTGAGGAGACCATTCTTAAGCATAAAGCATGGTGGCTGAATTTATACGCGCTACTTAGCTATAGATTGAGTTAACTTGTTGTATCAGTCCAACCGCTGCCAAGTGTTTATTTATTTATTAACTTTCTACAGCATCCAGCTCCCAGCATTTCTAAATTGCGACTCTATCAGTATGTACCTCATACTAAGACTCAAAAGTGTATATTCACACCCCAAGGGGAGTATGCCATCTCAAATAGGATTGAACCTTGTCCAGGAAAATACTTTCTTTGTATAAATAACTCTAACAAGCATCACATCCTCATAGCAATAACAGCAAAAAAACAATTTTTAAAAAATGGGGAACTAGACATGCTCTCTTATCATAATATTTAGGCACTAGAGAACACTCAACATGACAGCAGGGCACTTAGTAGTGGCCAGCCCAATTCTTTCAACCCAGCATTCTATCAGATGTGTATGCCATTAGTCATTAACAAGCATTATGCAACAGCAACAGTTCGACAGGCTTCTAGTTATGGAAAATCCCACTTGTTTTGGGGGGAAGGGTTAGAAAAGTTAGCTCTTTGCTAGGTTGTCTTTTGAACTTGTGAATTAATAAGCCGTTGTGGACTCAAAGAGATCTGCACATTGCAAGTAGAGGTAAGCCTCTGATGGGAGTATCAGGGTCTGTCTGAGCCTTCCTCATCCAGGAAACAGATCACAGTGTGATCTGCTCATGCACAGAGTGACCAGAGCAGTAGATAGTGCACAAAGAGTCCTGGCTGATGAAAGCTGCCCTTTGCTCTCTTGCTGTACTTTTCCAAGCAACGGATCCATGGCCATGAGAGAGAGGGGAACCAACTTGGCTTGAGAGATGATTGTGGACCTCTGAGCTGCCATGCAACACTGGACTTTGACCAGCATTTCTTTCACAGAGTGATAGAACAAAACTGTGTTTATTATGCCCTGTACAGCTTTTCTTTCGATTGAAAAGCAAACCATTTCTTAGACATTCCCAGAACCATTCAGAAAGAGTACCTGTCAGATGAACTAGGAAGATCACTAGATATTTATTTCTTTGGGTGGAAGGAAATGTTTATGGCTTATTGTGGACATTGTTGGGACATATTTGCTTGAAACAAGAAATTTGCTCTGAAATTTCCATATACTTCCCAGCAAGCTGATATCTTGTTTATTGTTGGGTGGCTGTAGATGGCAAGCGAATCTAGGATGGATGTCTAGGCAACTTGCAAGTTGCCCCAAATGATGCATCACCAATATGGTAGAGGTGATGGTGGTTTGCAAGGAGCCTTGATGCTTTTTTGCTGCTTCATTGTGTACCCTTCCTCAATGCCTGTGATCATTCGCTCTGGTTAAAAGGGAAAACAAACAGAATTCATGCCAATTTCACTCAAGCTCTCATATATCCAACATGGTGGCAGTGTTGAAGGGAGTGGTTGTCAGCACCTGCAAATTGCCATTGTCAGTCCTATTAGGCAGACCAGGAAACCAACTCCATAATAAGGCTAAAACTAGGGTTTATTGAGATTGGCTATAACATCTGAATCTTACAAGTCTGATTGTGCTGTGCCTTTGCCTCTTTCTTATAGGTCACTGAATTAGGGAGGCATCTGTGTGAGTGCTTCTGAATGTTATCTGTGTTCTGGCCTGTTTTGCCTAGGAAATAGCTTTTGCATATCTCCATCAAGGTCCTCTTCCTTCCTTTCCACATTTATGAAGTAGGCAAAGTGGTACAAGAGTAGACAAAATGGTACCCCTCACTCAAATATGGTCGTTTGAAACCCTGTGTTGGCTGAAGCAGCAGAAAACTCATCTGGGTCAGAAGTAGTCCTGTTTTTTCATAAAAACATAAAAGCTAAGGGTAGAAAAGGATTTTAGGGATTATGTAGTCCAACCCCTTGCCCACTGCAGGAATTCACTATTAAAGCAGCTAGAACAGTCATCCTTCCTTCTTTCCATCCATCCATCCATCCATCCATCCATCCATCCATCCATCCATCCATCCAGCCATCCAGCCATCCATCCATCCATCCATCAGCTCTTACCATTATGGGAATTCTTCCTGATGTCCTACTCAAACTAGCTTCCTGGAAACTTAAACATGCTTTGTCTCCTGGAACAATTCTGAATGAATCTGGCCCATTTTCTACATGATAACTATTCAGACAATGATCATTTTCTTATTCAGTCTTCTCTCCTCCAGGTTTAACCTTTACAGTGTTACTCACAAGTTTTTCCTTCCAGTTTTCCTTTATTATTTTGCTAGCTTTCCTCTAGCTGCAGGCTCTAGTTAGTTAATGTGCTCCCTAAAATGGAAGGACAAGGTGAAGTTTGATGATTGCTGACTAGAAAGAGTTAAAATTATACTCTGTTGATGCAGACTAGGGCTGCCCTTCCTCCCTCCCTCCCTTTTTGGATCTTTCTGGCTCTCTGCATAGGTCTAAGCCACACATACTTTACTGCAATTTGTCAGTGAGAGTATCACTTTAGTGGATAGGCCAACTTTGACCTCAAGGACAGTTTTCATTGTGATGAAAGTTCATGGTGAAGTGATAGGAAAACAGTGATGGGATTCACCCAGTTTGCACCACTTCGGCAGAACCGGTAGCTAATATTTGTTGCCCAGGCCCAGAATGGACTTCTGGAAGTGGCATCCACACAGAGAACTGGTTGTTCACATATTTGAATCCCACCACTGCAGGAAAGCTCAGAATTTACAGTCGGGAATTTTGCTAAATGTATAGAAAGTGGAGAACTGGTTTGGTGCAGCAGGAGATGGGAGATGGACAAACTTATCAATACCAAGCAGGAGGAAAGGGAACAAAAGCGAAGCTGTGGTTGAATTCTAAGGAAGGATTCTTGTAAAGGAGAGTATCTGCTTTTGAAGTCCACTTTTGCTCAGGATACCCATTTGCCAGCGTTCCACACATTTCTCAGAATACACTGAATTGTTATTTTATTTTTTTTATTGAAACTTGCTTTGCTACTAATGTCATTCCAAAATAAAATAAAATAATATAGATACATTAACAGAAATGCAATAAATCTCACACACAGTACAAAAGTCAAAACATATTTAGAGTCCTTTGGGTATGGATCTGGGCAGCTCTTCTTGGTTTCCTTCTTTTTCTGCCCATCCAGTGAAGGAGTTCCCAAGTAAACTTGGCCCAGTCCATGTGGAGCCTTGGATTGAGAAGAACACCATGACAATGAGAAGAGCAACAAGGAGAACTTTTGAATGCACCATAAGATCTGCCTTTAGGGGCAACTAGTAAGGCTTGAGAAGATGTGTGTGATTCAAGCTCTTGCCTGTGTCTCCTGCTCTTCCACTGTATCTTGACATGCTGAGGCCATCAGAGGCAAACCTATGTACACCCCTGTATCCAGAACCCTATACATTCCAGACCCATTTCTGTGGACTCTTCCGCCCACAGAACAGGATTGGGAAAAGAGAAGTGAATGAAGCTACTGGGAGCAGGGTGGGAAGAGGTAGGGAAACAGCTTGGAGGGTCTATCAAGGAGCAACTTCAGAAAGGAAGACAAATACAGGGTTCTGAGGGTTAGAGGCCTAGTCGCAGCCCTGCATAGCACTACATTATACGTTATACAATGGTAAGAAAAAGGCTCGTTTACATCTTAGTGTAACTTGTTTTCTCTGAAAAACCAAACACTGTTGCTCTTTTGAAAAGAGTCCATATGATAATATCACCCCTTCAGTTTGGCTCAGAGTCCTTGGATGTTCATGAGAGTCCAAAGGGAAGCAGAAAGGAAGTAACCCATTTCCTACTCGCTGTCCTTTTTTCGGTTTTCTCTCTGCTTACCATCCCATCTTTAGCTGCAGCCACAAGCATCGACGACCATGTCAGGAATGTCTGTCTTGATGAGGTTGCTATTGGGGTCAAAGTACAGCAGAGAAAGGGCCCGTCGCTGTGTGGGGACACAGCAGGAATGGCCCGCGATAGGGATGTTGTTGGCTTTGACCAAATTGAAGACAGTAGTGTGGAAGGAAGCTGCCACCCCAGGCACACCTGCCAGGTGCATGGGGCATTCGCCCATGCAATAATTTATCTGATAGCCCTCTGGCTTGAAGATCCAGTCATTCCAACCAATGTCCCGAAAATTTACATAGTAGTCTTTTCGACAGCACAGATCTGAGTTCTGGTCACAGCTCAAGCTGCGCTTGGTCACCCAGTGGCCAGTTTCTTTTATCTTTGCCTTCACCACCAGGAACGGCTGATGAGAGTTGCTACTGGTTGTCATCAAAGACACAATGTTGGAATGGCAGCCTTCGCACTGCAACTCCAAGCGTAAAGTTTTGTCTTCGTGCTCGAAGAAGTTCTGCAAAGCTGGCATCAGGGAAAAAGAGTGCCAGCCGCTCCTCCCCTGACTTCCCAGCTGCTGCTGTCCCAGCACCACTTGTGGCTGTCCTGCAACGTAGATCTGTATTGTGATGTTTTGGTGCGCCCTAAGGTGCAGCCACAATTGGGCCTTCAGGACGTGCATGGCTTGGCCTCTTGTGTGGGTGAGCTGGAATTGAAGGAGGCCTGAAGGCTCTGCAGAGGAGAAAAGAGTTAAGGCAAAAATAAGTATCAGCCTCTAAGCTGCCAGCCCCAAACCAGAGCCCAAGTTCTTCTAAGGCAGGGGTCTTCAAACTTGGCCCTTTGATGACTTGTGGACTTCAACTCCCAGAATTCCTCAGCCAGCATGCCTGGCTGAGGAATTCTGAGAGTTGAAGTCCACAAGTCATCAACGGGCCAAGTTTGAAGACCCCTGTTCTGAGGGTTGTTTTGGTCCTTACTTATTTGCTACATACAAAGAGCCGAGGTGGCGCAGCAGTTAGGGTGCAGTACTGCAGGCCACTTTAGCTGACTGTGTTCAGCAGGTCAGCGGTTCAAATCTCACCGGCTCAAGGTTGACTCAGCCTTCCATCTTTCCGGGGTAGGTAAAATGAGGACCCAGATTGTTGGGGGTAATGTAAATATATATATACATTGCTTACTGGTGTACACCGCTGAGAGAGTGCTTGCACTTAAAGCGGTATATAAGTCTCATAAATAAATAAATAAATTTGCATTTAGCCCCACATATATTAATCCAAAGCACCTGAAGGCAGGACAAGAAGCAACGGATGGAAACTAACCAAAGAGAGAAGCAACCTAGAACTAAGGAGAAATTTCCTGGCAGTTAGGACAATTAACAAGTGGAACAACCTGCCTCCAGAAGTTGTGAATGCTCCAAAACTGTAAGTTTTTAAGAAGAGACTGAACAACCATTTGTCTGAAATGGTATAGGGTTTCCTGCCTGAGCAGGAGGTTAGACAAGAAAACCTCCAAGGCCCTTCCAACATTATTATTATCACCATCACCATCATCATCATCATCATCATCATTACAAAATATGGGTCCTAAATTGTAAATAACCTTACAATAATGTGCTCAGAAGCTTGATAGTAAAACTTGCCCAGTAAGAGACTAAAGGGAAAAATGTTCATTTAAATACAGTCTTTTTTTTTTTAATCACAAGAACATTATCCCTTGATCAGGGATACTGGGATTTTTTTTCCAATTCTTTTTTAACTTACAGGTTCCAAAGCTTCAAAAAGTTTGAAAACTTCTGATCTAGCACATTTTAAAGATTCAGCAGGTTGGATAAAGTTACGACCATACCAAGTGCACATATTTCTGACCAGACAAATACACAGTTCTTTGCGAGAGGGAATGGTCTCTGTGTAGATCTGAGATGCCACAGGAAGCTAGATCTGATGAGAAGAGTATAATCTGTTCTCAGTAGACCCAAAACACACATTACTTTTTTCCCTTTTGCAACTGATGTATTCCAGCACATAGCCAGGCTCTAACCTAAACAATGGGATAGATTTCAGGAGTAATTTGTAAACACAAATGATCTGGTCTAGCGTATTCGGCCTGCACGTTTGGAAGACCTATGGGCACTCACCTGTCTCTGCAAAACTAATGATCTCGTACCCCTGCTCATCCGACTCTGTTTTCTCCCAGCTGGAGAAGTGCCCCATCACATCTGTCCAGCCTTTGCCCATGTGTAGTCGCCGCAGGGCATTGGCCACTGCCACACGTGGCACAGGGTGGGTGATGTTGGGCCTCTCGCTCAGGTTCAGTTTTTGGAGTATCTGCTGCTTGGCTACTTCAATCAAGAAGGCTTTCTCGGCACTGCGTTCCAGTGGAGGCATCCTGCAGGAAGGACACCCTGGCTTTCCTTCAACCCAAGCCAAAGAAGTCCATAGTAAAGTCAGTGCAGCTAGAGGAGTCCACTTTCCTTGGAGGCTGTAGGTGGAAGCCATGAAGCACCCAAGTAGCAAGATGAAGTGAAGAATTATGTTGTTAGGAAGTCTAGTGGCAGTGCCTGGAACTCATGAATTGGGCTGCTGCTGCATCCAGGGTGCTTGGCAGTCTGCCCAGAATGAGGAGAAGATAGTCAGCTCCGGCACCTCTGAGACTTTCAGGACCTGCTGGTGTTGCCAGAAGAGAAGGACTCTTCCTTAAGAGATCTCAGCTCAACAACTGGCTTTTCCCAGGTGTCAGCCTCGGCATTTGTCATTCTGGCAGCCTTGGTCCTGCCCTTTGTCCCTCTGTGATTGGCTGGCTGCCTTCTGGTGCCCAGAGGGAGGTTTTATCCAGCTGGGGAGAGAGCCAGAGTTTAGCAAATGAGTAGGAATGGGTGCCTGGGGAAAGGAAAGACTGAGCCCCAAACAGTGAGGATGTGGAGGGAGGTGGGAGTGCCCTTTGCTCCAGATGGGGCTGCTGAAATGCCGTAACATTGAGAGCAGGGCTGGGGGAAACTTGACAGAAGAGGAATTCACAGGAAAAGAGGATTGTGCATGAGCCCTTTTTTGTTTTTAAAAAATCTTGTTGTGGTGCACTTCATGGTAAACAGTACCTTTGGGAGCAAATAAGAGGACTATTATAAAAGATGAATAACTTCATGTGCACAAGGAGTGCTGTGTGTGTGTGTGTGTGTGTGTGTGTGTATACCGTATTTTTCCGTCTATAAGAGGCACCCTTGTATAAGACGCTCTGGCATGAGAGTTTCTCCGTGCCGATCAGCTGTTCGGTGGAGCACCAAACAGCTGAGCTGACAAATCTGGAAGTTCCGCCGGCCGACGATCTTGCCCCATTGCAACCCCATGGACAATGTTCCTCCAGGCCTTCCTGCCCTCTACCATCTTCTGGAGTCCATTTAAGCTCACACCTACTGCTTCAGTGACTCCATCCAGCCACCTCATTCTCTGTCGTCCCGTTCTTCTATTGCCCTCACAAACTATTCTAAAAACACAAGTCCCAGGTACATTTATTTGTAAAAAAGACATTTTATTTATTTATTTATTTATGAGACTTATATACCGCTTTAAGTGCAAGCACTCTCTCAGCGGTGTATACCAGTAAGCAATGTATATATATATTTACATTGCCCCCAACAATCTGGGTCCTCATTTTACCTACCTTGGAAGGATGGAAGGCTGAGTCAACCTTGAGCCGGTGAGATTTGAACCGCTGACCTGCAGCTAAAGTGGCCTGCAGTACTGCACCCTAACTGCTGCGCCACCTCGGCTCAATACTGATCTATAGTGTCTTATACATGGAAAAATATGGTATATAAATTCTCTCCGGGACAGAGAATTTTATTATGTACTAAGCTTTCGTTAGCCACTGTTAACATTATCAAAGTATATTTTATATACATATACATATACATATGTATATAAATTTGGATTGCTAACAAAGAATTAAGGGAGAATGGAATATCTATTTCGAGCTAACATGTTTGGCTAATGAGAGCTAATTAGCTCGAAATAGCTATTCTATTCTCCCTTAATTCTTTGTTAACAATCCAAATTTTTAAATTTGAATTTTTGCGACTGCTGCCTGTGGATGGCTCTAGATTGAGCTGATACAGGCAAAAGATTTCTTTCTCCCATATTTGGGCCGACAGGGTGCATCAAAAAAAAAAAACAACACTCAAGGTAATATATATATATATATATATATATATATATATATATATATATATATATACTGCTCAAAAAAATAAAGGAAACACAAACGTATAGGATCCTATACGTTTGTGTTCCCTTTATTTTTATGAGCAGTATATGTATATATGTATGTATGTATGTATTTGTGTATATATGTATATATGCATGCATGCGTGTGTGTGTGTGTGTGTGCCTGTATAAAATGAATGTAGTTATATTCCTACTTACAAGTTTTGAGATCTATAGAATGCATGACAGGTATATCCCTAAAAAATAGTGCTTAAAGAAGAACACCACTCTTCCTCCAGTTTTCAGGAACTACAAAGCCTTTATCTGCTGCTAATAAACTGGGAAGAATGTTGGAATTCCACCTCTGCATTTATTTTATATGCTAACCCCAAGCGTGGCTTCAAAGTACCTGTTTTCATTGGGTTGGCACTACCTCCCCTCCAGATCTCCTGCAGCTCTAGAAACCATTGATTATCTCAGAACACTCTTGTCTTTTTCAAAACACGCCCCTTAAATGTTAGACGTAGTGTGGCTTTTTAGTTAGGGTCTGAATTAGGCTTCTGGTTTGAAATCCAGCTTGGAGCAATGTTGCAAGAAGCCAAGGAAAATCTTTGCGTTAATTCTAAAGTAGCTATCTTTTGGTGGAAATTTTTACTGAGCCGTGGGAAAAAAATGAACTGTTTGATCCCAAAGCATTAGTAGACTCAGTAGATCAATTCTACTAATCTATCACTTCCCAAAAGGGCTAGAATGTGAATTTTCTTTCAGCCAGTAAAACCAGAATACAGAGAATACATTACATTTAGCATGCAATAAATATAATATATTTAGCATGCTAAAGATAATGCCAATCAACCCTGATGTCCAAGACAAAATATTCAAAGGGAATGACCGCAGGCATAGTATAAAGGAAGATAATCTAGATTCACACATCAGACTAAGGGCCTTTCCCCACTGCTAAATTAAAGTGCAATCCATTCAATCAACAGAAAACTATACTGATTAGAAGCTTTGCAGTATCCATTTCCAATCCCTATCCTATTTTTGTAAATGGCACTGGGAATGACATAACAGAATAACAGAGTTGGAAGGGACCTTGGAGGTCATCTAGTCCAACCCCCTGCTCAAGTAGGAGACCCTATAGCATTCCAGACAAAAGTCTGTCCAGTCTCTTCTTAAAAACCTCCCATGATGGCAGCTTTTGAAGGCAAGCCATTCCACTGGTTAATTGTTCTCACTATTAGGAAATTTCTCATTAGTTCTAAGATGCTTCTCTCCTTCGTTAGTTCCATCCATTGTCTTGCCTTCTGGTGCTTTGAAAAATAGTTTGAGCCACCTTTACTCTGCAATAGTTTTGTTGGCTGGAAATGATGGAAGTTGTCATTCCATATATTTGGGGTGTATTAAAGTAGAGGAGGCTGTTTTAATCACCTGTATTCATTATATCAGGATGGAGAACTTGGGCATCCAATGCCGTGTCTCAATTCTTGTGATGCCCTAGAGAGCTGATCCATATTATCAAAAGCCCACTAAAGGGAGTCCTCAACTTAGGAGTGTAACTGAGCCCAACAATTTCGATTGTAAGTTGGGATGGTCTTAAAAACAGGTCACCACAAGGCCACGTCCAACTTTACTATCTTTTCTGTGGGCAGTCGTTAAGCAAACGTGGTAACTGTAAAGTTATTAAGTGAACACCACGGTCATTAAGCAAACCTATTTTCACTATGGGGTAGTTTTTCACCAGAAACCAGAAATAAATACTGGTTTCCAACAAAACCATTGTAAATTGCAGTAACCTGACCACAAGGCTCTGCAAATGCCTGTAAATGTGGGCTGGTGGCCAAGCACCCAAAACGTGGTCATGTGACGCTGGGGGTGGGGGGAGAGGTGGACATCAAAATTTCAAATTCAGGTATAAATCCTCTTTTCGGGGTCTACCATAGAATCAAACTGACATAAGTCGAGGACTATCTGTATGTGCTTGCATGTCATTTTAGCTGGAAAGTATATCAAAAAGACAGTACAAGGCTACAACAGGCTCACCGGACTTAAAACATGAAACAGTGAATCAGCCTCAAGCTGCTCCAATAAGCACCAGGAAAAACAGAAGCAGAAAATCTTGCACCCATCTGCATGACATTTGCATCATCACCCTGCCTATTATTGTCCTTGCCCTTTAGATGAATACAGTATGCTTCCTCTGTTGCCAATGACAAGGTGGCCAACCTTTGTACCAGATTTCATTAGCTGGCCAGAGAGAAATGGCCCCAACTTTGGCACTCACCGGTGAACTCATGCAGTTCCCCCATTTTTCGGAAGCTCCAAAGCCCTTATCAGCTGCTAATAAACCCTTGATAAACAAAGGGAAGGAAGCACCGAGTGATTGGCCTTCTTTATGGTGATGTCTGGCAGGTGCAACGTCATTGTGCTACTCAGGATTCTGCCACCTTGAGATATCAGCTAAGCTTTGCTCAGGTGTCAAGGTCCCTCACCTGATTTTTCGATCATGACGTCCCTTCTCCAATTCTATAGATGGAACATGATGATGCAGATTAAAAGATGTGTGGCAAAGCTAACTTCAGAATCATAATTCTGGTTGCAAAATGAGTTTGGAACTTTTCCTCTGTTCTTTACACCTGGCAGCTTAGGTGCTTTGAGTCCAGTTCTTATGCTACGATCATGATATTTTATGGAGGTCCAGACATTATTGTCTTCCTATGTTCTTCTATTTTCCCCCCCTCTTTAGTAGAAAAGAAATCAAACAATGAATGGAAATGGCTTACTAGAAGAAAACACATCTATCTGTATCCCATCTTTATTATTTTTACAAATAAGGCAGCAAATATATGCAACACACCTTCCTTCTTTTCCCCACCACAATAACCCTGTGAGTTGGGCTGAGAGAGAATGACTGGCCCAAGGTCACCCAGCTGGCCTTCATGGCTAAGGCGAGACTAGAACTCACAGTCTCCCAGTTTGTAACCGCTAGCCCAAACTGACTCTTTGTAGCTTAAGATCAAAGTGTGGAACCCTTAGTACTCTCTGAGCTTGCAGACATTTCATTACCCAATTACTGTATATAAACAGGGAGAAAACTCCAAACCTATTAACACTGATGATGGGCAATGAAACATCTGCAAGCAAACACCCAAACTCAGAGAACACCAAGGATGCCACAGAAATTAAATAACTATGCAGTAGCTTTGCATTAATAGCGCAAGGAGTATTTTATAACAACCAAAGTGGAAGATTGCTCTGGGTCTCTAAGATCCTTTCTATTGTACTAGACTTTAATAGAACCCAACTTTTACTATGTTGGTAGTAAAGCGTGAAGCACGATGATGTATTATCTTTTCTATCCTATGCTTTTTCCACCTACCAGTATTTTGCAATAGAAAAAAGAATAAGGAGGCTAACACAAAAGCATCAGCAATCAGTGATGCTACAAATAACAAATAAATAAAGCCTTCAAAAAGACGTTCTTGAATGAACAGATTCATTATTCCATCACACCCCATGATAAATGAAATTATTCTTGCAATACAGCAACAGAGATGTTTGATGTGTAGACTGTCAGACAAAAATACAAAACACTCTCCTTCTTTCCCCCATCATGATCCAGAAGAATCCACAATGTACAGTAATCCAGCTGGATTTAATCAAGCGGATGTCCCAAGTTTTCCATCTGGAACAAGTGAAGCATACCCCAGACTCTTGTCATTTTTACTAAATGAGCATGAAGAATAGCAGACATGGCTGATTTAGCCATGTGCAATTGTTATAAAATATTAAATAGATGAATAGGAATAAATACAAAAAAACACCATGAATTGAGAGCCTAGGATGCACAAACTATTGACTGAGTTTGCGTATTTTCCTAAGCCATTTTTTAAATCCCTGCCAAAGGATTTCTTGTAAAGAAGACCTGCAGGGAGGCAAAATATTACATAAGCGTGTAGGGTCAGTCACCTTTTCATCTTTTTATATTGATATTATTTTATCCTTGGGAGCAAAAATCCCTCCAGCAAAAACAACCTCCAACATAAGGCTGGGAGCAATCACCAATTGCTCCAACTACTGGTAAGATAGAAAGAGTCAGAGGTGACATCGCAAACAATTCCCAAGATCAATCACTTCAAAAGGTAAACACTATCTAGAATGTTACATCAAAAAAACCCAGTAGTGCATGCAAACAAACAACACAGTAGTTTATTTCCAGATGGAGACTGAAGGTAGACTTTTGCTTAGAAATGTTAACCATCTCTTACTACTGAGCCAATAGAAGGAAAACACATCTGTATCAGATCATAGTGAGAAAGCCAGCTGTAACTGCAAAATCCACAACCTTGTGGCTTAGGTAAGGCAGAATTTAATAGGGCAGATGATAAATTGTGTTTGAGGTTTTCTATAGGGATGTGTTTTTGATGACATTTTATGTGGCTTTGCCCACATCTTCATTAGAATTTGTAGTGATTCACCGACTCTCCAGATGAGAAAACCTATTCTTGGTTCCGGTTTTCATGTGTGCGTTCAATATTTTTAAAGATCTGGTAATAAGATGACAACCTGGATAGTTAATCAAGCATTTTTTGGGTTCTGCATTAGCATAAATGCCATAGAACACATTCATTTGTGCCTGTTGACTTCCCAACTGCTTATGTTTTGCAACACTGAAAATGGACTGCTGTAACCAGTAAACAAACAGGATCTGCACCTTTCCACAGAAACATTGATCAAGAACTTGCTAGATCCAAAGCCACCAAGACAGGAAGTTTTGGTTTTGGCATCAACTCAGCATTCATGTGCCTGGTAAGAACACTGACATTGCTTGCAAGGAGTTGTTTTGACAATTAACCACCAGGAAATACAGCGTGGGCAATGCCCAAATTTGTGTGATTGCAAACATCCCTGTTGCTCTGGGTTGCTGTTTGGGGTAGGAATGTTCCATGACATCATCACCATCATCAAATAGGGTATTTTATATTGAATGTGGAGTCAATCACGAACTCCTATCTTTTTATTTTGAAAGGCAGTCAAAGAAAAAGTACAAGCTCCTAAGTCTCAGGACTCAAAAGATAAAGGAAATTTTGGAAGCTGGAAAGCGATGGATTCCTAGGGGTTTCAATTGTTTCCATTTGCTCTCTTATTAGAGCAAACTGAATAAATTGTCTGATTAGGTGGGTGTCTCTTTTTTCTAAATGCAGTGTATTTAAAGGCAGGAAGTATGCACACTTGGCCATAGCTTTAATTTTCATTGTATGATCCACTGATCATAGTAGATAACGGCTTGAACCAATTCTTGAAATAAAGCATTTTCCCCATTTGATCAAAGGACTAACTCTTCTACTATAGTTTCTTTCTGTTTTTTCTGTAACATGGAGATGTATTTCCTAAAGTTTCATATTGCACCAGGATCTCCAAAACCTGCAATTGAACTGTAATTGTTATTGTGATAGAAGGGGGATATTTTAACCGGAGAGTGGTTAGATTAACTATATTTCATGTTAATCAAATGCAGATGTAAATTAAAGCAAATGTACTTTTTGTTCAGGCCTCAGCCATTTTTTGGAGTGAAGCCCCTGGCGTGACATTAAAGACTGTGTGGCCTTTAGCCTGGAAAAAGTTGTGATCATCTCTAGTTGTAGGACTCTGAAGCGAAGATCTCAGAGGTGGCGTGGTGTGCATCACTTGAAAAGGTTCCACCACCAACTTTGGTAGAAAGAAGTCCTTCTGATATTTGTGGAGCTGACTGTTATGGTAAAAAAGGAGTTTCTGCAGATTTTACTCTGCTAGTTGTTGCTGACTCTAGGGGGCAGTGCTCATCTCCATTTCAAGAGCTAAGAGCCCTGGTGGAACAGTGGTTAGAATGCAGTACTGCAGGCTACTTCTGCTGACTGCTGGCTGCCAGCAGTTCGGCAGTTCGATTCTCACCAGCTCAAGGTTGACTCAGCCTTCCATCCTTCCAAGATAGATTGGTAAAATGAGGACCCAGATTGTTGGGGGGCAATATGCTTATTCTGTAAACTGCTTAGAGAAGGCTGTAAAGCACTATGAAGTGGTATATAAGTCTAAGTGTTATTGTTGTTAAACGAGCACTGTCTGAAGACTTTTCTGCAATCATGTGGCCAGCATGACAATACGGAACGTAATAACCTTTCCTGTCAAAGTGGTACCTATTTATCTACCCATATCTGCATGCTTTTGAACTGCTAGGTTAGCACTAGCTGGGGCAAGGAACTGGAGCTCACCCCATCTCACAATGCTCAGGTCTTAAACCTGGGCTGCTGGCTTTCCAGTCAGCAAGCCCAGCATCTTAACCGCTATGGTGCACTGACTGTTATGGAGGTTTATTTAATTGTGTCTGAGAGAGGCATAACAGGAGAGTTGGTTTTGGCCGAAGGTGGAGGCAATGTGTAAACAGGACCGTCTGGGAAAAACTACCTCTGAAACATCATGCAACTGAAGAGCTAAGATCAAAGGTCTTACCACACTAAGACTGCTGGCAACATGACTCCAGGAATAGGAGCTATGAATGTAAATAGTTGGCAATTGCCAAGGCATGTGTCACACACTGCTTCTACCTGCCTGGAGACTCCAGCAGGAAGGACTACAATGCTGTTTCTGGGGATGTAAAGCTGGGGACCAAAATGTACTTTCACAACAGGAGGGAGGGACTTCACGGTTCTTCATAAAAAGACAGGCAAGGACACTTCAGCTATCATACCCCAATGGAAAACAAACACGATGCCCTAGTGAATCTGTGAGGATAAAAAAAATCTTGTCATTGTGGAATTGTTTTTTTTTTTTATGCTCCGTTGGTTCTTCTGATGGATGGAAGGGAGAACCATGTTAATTTCATACCTCTGGGGACCAGCACTCCTCAAAAGTTCAAGCCTACTTCTACATCAGAATGTTGCACATAATTTGAACCATCAGAGTTTCAAGATTAGAGAGTGTGACAATCAGACAAGCAAGACCTCAAAACTGGGATTTTCAAAAAGAGTTCAGTCCTGTCACCTTTTAAATTTTACCCTGCACTCTTGGAGATTGGGAAGCTGAAAAGAAATCATTTGGGGGTTCAGGGACACGAGAGAGTGCTTTCAGTGACAATATATCAAACAAAGCTCCTTAGAGTAGGTGCATCACAGCCACAGAAGAAATGCATTTACCTTGATGGACAAGCAGATAAACTTAAGCTGTACTGAATTTAAGGCCAGAGCATTTGAGTGCCTTTTCTGGATTCTCAGAGCTCCATCGTCTGTTCCGAAGAGCATCTAAGGGAATCTAGGCCAGAGGTCAGTGTGATATTTTGAGATTTACTGTACATATTGCATAAGCCACTGATCGATAGAGCATTCTCAGAAAGCAAGCCTCGCACCCAACTCACGTGCTAATGAGAAACAGAGTGGCATGATTGAGCGGACCTGACCTTCAGCAGAGATAGCATTTAGGATGGGCTGTCAATTAGCACATTCCACTATAGCATTATTTCTTTAACCATACTTTTGGAATAAATCACGGTTTATCCTAGATAACATACAATTCATCCATTGAATGGATGTCTTTGGCAGTGGTGGGATTCATCCAGTTCACACCAGTTCGGTAGAACCAGTAGCTAATTTTTTGTTGACTTCGGCGAACCGACTGATGCCCTAGCCCAGGGATAGGCAACCTTGGCTCTTTTATGACTCGTGAACTTCAACTTCCAGAATTCCTGAGCCAGCATGGCTAAGCATGGAAACCTCTCCCTTTCCCCTCAGCATGGCTGGCTCAGGAATTCTGGGAGTTGAAGTCCATGAGTCATAAAAGAGCCAAGGTTGCCTACCCCTGCCCTAGCCCTTTTTTGCAAGGCTCAGAACGGACCGCTGAAAGTGGATGGACACCCCTTATCCAATCTCATCTGTAGTTCCATGGCGAAATTTCAGATTTTTAAACAAGTTGAGAAACTGCTTACATTTGCTACCGTTTTTCTCCTCCAATTCTCAGAATACTATTCTGATTTCTGCGCATAGGTCTGATATATCCCAGATAAACACCAAAACTCTTTTTGCATTAAGCAACTATATTAATATTCTGCCTTTGGAAAAATAATCCCTTTTATAGGACTAATTTAAAATATGTATGATATCGACATTTTATTAAAAGAAATGAACGTTTTATTAAAAGAAATTAACGTTTTTGTAAAAAGAAAATAGTTTTACCGGTAGTCCTCAACCTTATGACTACAACTGAACACAAAATTACTGTTGTTGAGATATTTGTTAAGTGAGTTTTGTCCCATTTTATGACCTTTCTTGCCACAGTTGTTGTTAGTAATCCATTGGTTAAGTGAAATCTGGCTTCCCCATTGTCTTTGCTTGTCAGAAGGCGGGAAAAGGTGATCGCGTGACCCCAGGACATTGAAACCGTCATAAATACGAGTCAATCGCCAAACGTCTGAATTTTATTCACATGACCGTGGGGATGCTGCAACGGTTCTGTGAAAAATGCTCAAAAGTCATTTTTTTTAGTGATATTGTAACTTTGAATGGTCATTAAATGAACTGTTGTAAACCAAGGACTACCTGTATTGTTGGGGTAGAACAGCAAATCTTTTCTCCCTTTACAAACCTATTCCGCCTAAAAGGCCTGAATATTGAATTTTTCCTCATAAATGATTTGTTTTAGCCCTCTTGATTACTTAGCTTTCACCTTTTTCAGTTCCTCAAAGTTCTCTTGGGGTTTTGGGCTGAAAAATATAATTAGATCCTGATTTTTGCTTCTAGCTATGTATCTGCTGTGTTATGTATCAGGAGAGTTCAATTATTTACAGATCCAAATTATGCAATTTAATGCAACACTCTTGCCACCCTGTGGCTGCAGTTTGAATAATGAACCCACTTTTTGTGCTTATTAAGCCAAACAACCTCCACGCTAAAACTAGTAAGAATTTAGGGAAATGTGATTTTTTTGGCCTGGACTGCAGTAATGGAGAAAATAGTTATTATCTGTATCTTTCTTTGTGTTATCGTGATCCAGATGGAAACTGACAGTTCTTTTCTGTAGCAGGAAATATTTCAAAGTGGGAAACAAAAATTCAATCCCCACATTTAATGCCACATCTAATTTAACAGTTACAGACTCATAACGCCATGCCTAAAAGTCACCATATAAACAGTATACATTCTCATATTTTCAATATCTTATGACAATCGTTCTATAAAATTAGCACATTATGTAGTATAATTTCTGCCGGGATCTGCTCTTTTTCCAGTTTTAAATAGGAGGTAAAGGACTCAAATGTGCACTGTGCAACAAAGGAGTTGCTATCTATGCACATCCTGTAGTATTTTTTTTTAACTATAATTTCATTAAAAGTTTTAAAAGCAAGAGTAAACATCAACACAAACTAAAATAAAATAAGAAGGAAAAAAGAAAAGGGAGAAATAAAAGACAAAGCTAATGTGCAAAACAAGAACAATAACAACACAAAGATTCTGTCATTGTAAGGTTCTTACAATAAAGTAGAAGTGCTTTATCTAGTGTTGTTTCCCATCTGGTTTAACAGGGAGGGCTGGCATCAAGTATCCTCATCTAAAACATTTATGAAGATATTGAAGAATACTGGGCCTAAGACAGAACCTTGTGGTACCCCACTGCTTATTTCTCTCCATGTGGATGTAGTGCCATTGAGGATTACTCGTTGAGTATGGTTTGCCAGCCAGCTACAGATCCATCTGGTGGTGATGTTGTCTGTTCTACCTTTTCCTAGCTTACCAAGGAGTAGGTTGTGATTTACTTTGTCATATGCCTTACTGAAATCTAAGTATACTACACCCACTACATTTCACTGGTCTACCACTTTAGTCACTTTATCGAAGAATGAAATAAGATTGGTTTGGTATGACCTGTTTTTAACAAACCCGTGCTGGCTACTAGTTATGATTTTGTTTGCTTCTAGTTGTTCACAGATCTGTTTTTTGATTATCTTTTCTAGGATCTTCCCAAGTATTGATGTTAAACTGATTGGTCTGTAGTTTCCTGGGTCTGTTTTTTTTCCCCTTTCTTGAAGATGGGAACCATGTCAGCCCTTTTCCAATCCTCAGGTACTTCCCCGGTGCTCCAGGATTTATGAAAGATGTGGTGCAATGGTTCTGAGATAACATCTTCCAACTCTTTCAGAACTCTGGGATGTAGTCTGTCGGGTCCTGGTGATTTATATTCATCAAAGTTGGATAGGTGTTCTCTTACCATGTTCTTGCTTATTTTAATTTTTGTTTCTAGTATGTCTTTTGCAGTGGGTTTTTTTTTTTTTTTTTGGTCTGTTGGGCTATAGTTTCTTTTTGCCTGTAATTTCCTTGCCATCTTCTCTCTCTAGTAGGCCTACAGTTTCCTTGACTTTTTTCTTGTTGTTAATATGCTGGAAGAAGCTTTTTTTATTGTGCTTGGTTTCTGCTGCAAGTCTTTGTTCGTTCTGAGCCTTTGCTTTCCTGACTTCATCTTTGCATATTCTGGCTGTCTGCTGATAATCGGCCTTAGTTATGTGCCCCTCTTTCCATTTTTTGTATTTGTCCCTTTTATCATGGAGAAATTTTTATCATTTTTATCATTTTTATCATAAATTTTTTATCATTTGTCCTTTTATCGTGGAGAAAGCTAGGGAGTTCCAGAAAAACATCTACTTCTCCTTCATTGACTATGCTAAAGCCTTTGATTGTGTGGATCACAACAAATTGTGGCAAGTTCTTAAAGAGATGGGAATACCAGACCATCTTATTTGTCTCTTGAGAAACCTATATGCGGGTCAAGAAGCAACAATGAGAACTGGACACGAAACCATTGATTGGTTCAAAATTGGAAAAGGAGTCCGGCAAGGCTGTATACAGTCACCCTGCCTATTTAACTTATATGCAGAGCACATCATGAGAAAGGCAGGGCTAGATGAAACAAAAGTTGGAATTAAGATTGCCGGGAGAAATATCAACAACCTAAGATATGCAATGATACCACTCTAATGGCAGAAAGTGAAGAGGAACTAAAGAGCCTCTTGATGCGGGTGAAGAAGGGGAGTGCAAAAGTTGGCTTGAAACTCAACATTAAGAAAACCAAAATCATGGCATCCGGCCCTCTCAATTCCTGGCAAACAGATGGGGAAGAAATGGAGATAGTGACAGATTTTATTTTTCTGGGCTCCAAGATCACCTCAGATGGGGACTGCAGCGAAGAAATTAAAAGACGCTTGCTCCTGGGGAGGAAAGCTAAGGCAAATCTAGACAGCATACTAAAAAGCAGAGACATCACCCTGCCAACAAAAGTGCGTATAGTCCAGGCCATGGTTTTCCCAGTTGCAATGTATGGCTGTGAAAGTTGGACCATAAGAAAGGCTGAGCGCCAAAGAATTGAGGCCTTTGAACTATGGTGCTGGAGAAGACTCCTGCGAGTCCCTTGGACTGCAAGGCGTTCAAACCGGTCAGTCCTAGAAGAGATCAACCCCGACTGCTCTTTAGAAGGCCAGATCCTGAAGTTGAAACTCAAATACTTTGGCCACCTAATGAGAAGGAAGGACTCACTGGAGAAGGGCCTAATGCTGGGAAAGATTGAGGGCAATAGAAGAAGGGGATGACAGAGAATGAGATGGCTGGATGGAGTCACTGAAGCAGTAGGTGTGAACTTAAATGGACTCCAGAAGATGGTAGAGGACAGGAAGACCTGGAGGAACGTTGTCCATGGGGTCGCGATGGGTCAGACACGACTTTCCAATTAACAACAACAACAACAACAACAATTTTTCAGTTTGTTAGAGAGATCTTTGTGCAGCCGTACTGGTTTCTTCTTGGATTTCTTGTTTTTCTTTCTCAGTGGTATTGTGCTGGTCTGGCCTATTGTGATTGCATTTTTCAGGGTTTCCCACGCTTCTTGGGTTGTTTTCCCCTCTAAGGATTTTCATCCATGGGATCTTTCCTAGGTTCTCCCTGAGTTTGTTAAAGTCAGCTCTTTTGAAGTTTAGGATATTGGTTGGATTGTTTTCTATTGCTCTAGTGTTTGCATTATATTAAATTCCAGTATGACTTGACTTTCACCCAAGGTTCTGGTAATTACAATTCCCTCTATCACTTCTTCTCTATTTGTAAGGATTAAGTCCAGTATAGCTTTACATCTAGTTCCCTCCTCCATCTTTTGGGTGACAAAGTTGTCAGCTAGGTTGGTTAGGAATCTGTTTGATCTCCCACTCACTGCAGAGTTTGTCTCCCAGTTGATATCTGAATAGTTGAAGTCTCCCATTACTACTGTGGCATGCTTCCTACATGCATTTGTTAACTGGTTGGCAAAGAGTTCATCCAACAAAATGACTTTCAATGTGGAGAAAAGCAAAGTCTTACATCTAGGTAAGAAAAACCAAAGGTACAAATACAGATTGGGCGAGACCTAGCTTAAAAACGGCAACTGTGAGAGGGACCTTGGAGTCCTAGTGGACAATCACTTGACTATGAGCCAGCAGTGTGCAGTAGCAACCAAAAAAGCTAATACAATCCTGGGTTGTATAAACAGAGGCATAGAATCAAGATCACGTGAAGTATTACTGCTTTATAAAACCCTAATAAGACCACACCTGGAATACTGCAGCCAATTTTGGTCACCATATCACAAAAAAAAAAAAATGTTGAGAGTTTGGAAAAAATTCAGAGAAGAACAACTAAGATGATCAAAGACCTGAAGACTAAAACATAATGAAGAATGACTGTGGGACTTGGGTTTGGCTAGACTGAAGAAAAGAAGAAATAGGGGAGACATGAGAGCAGTATTCCAGTATCTGAGGGGTGTCACAAAGCAGAGGGGGCCAAATTGTTTACCAAAGCACTAGAGGGAAGGACAAGAAACAATGGTTGGAAACTGATCAAAGAGAGAAGCAATCTGGAATTAAGGAGAAACTTCCTGACAGTGAGGACAATCAACCAGTGGAACAGCTTGCCTCCAGAAATCATGGGTGCTCCATCACTGGAGATTTTTAAGAAGAGACTAGACCAGTGGTGGCGAACCTATGGCACGGGTGCCAGAGGCAGCAGAGCGCTCTCTGTGGGCACGCGTGCCATCGCCCCAGTCTTAGGCCTTCATCTGGGTTTTATAAACCCTTTTTGCTCTAGGCCTCCACCACCGTGTGCAAAAAAAAAAAAAGGTTCAATCAATCAATTTCAACTTCTCGCGGGAAAAAAAAAGATCTTGCAAAGTTGGAATTGATTGATTGAACTTTTTAGTCCCACCCAGTCTGCTGTTACCACCGTAGCCACGCCCACCCAATTGGCCATGCCCACTCAATTGGCCACACCCACCTGGCACCCAACGATGCATAAGTGGGTTTTGGGTTGCAGTTTGGGCACTCGGTCTCTAAAAGGTTCGCCATCACTGGACTAGACATTCACCTGACTGAGACGGTATAGGTTCTCCTGCTTGAGCAGGGGGCTGGACTAGAAGACCTCCAAGGTCCCTTCCAATTCTATTCTATTCTATTCTATTCTATTCTATTCTATTCTATTCTATTCTATTCTATTCTATTCTATTCTTCCTTTTGAATCATTTTCAAACATTTTCTTCTCTTTTCTTCTACTAATGTTAAGGTATCTGTGGGTCTCAAATCATATTGAACAACAGGTCCTATTTTTCCTGATTATTTGCCATCCTGTCTAGGGTCCATCGGGGGAGAAAGCCAACTATTTTCTAGCCCTGATTTTCATTTTTTTTTGAAATGGTAATATAGGAATGGGAATATTCTTTATTGGCCAGGTGTGATTGGACATACAACGAACATGTCTCTTGTGCTTAAACTCTCAGTGTACAGATAAACAGCAAAGCAGTAAGTCATCAATCATAAGATACCATCATAAATCATAAGATTCCAATAGGAGAATTAGTAGGAAAGATGAAAAGATGAGAAAGATAATAGCAATACAGCAATAGTACTTGGGTAAATATCTTTAGGCATAAGACAGCACTGTGGGAATTAGGTGTTTAGCAGAATGATGGCATGATCATGAAATAGATCCCATCAGTCAACTGATTTAATAGGAAAGTACTTCATATTCAGTCAGACCATTGTTTTAACTCAATATCTATTTTCACACTTCATGCCAACTTTCTGTTTTGATTTAACTATGGTTTGCTGAGCAAGTTCTTGTGGACTGATTTACACATACTGTTAACCCCTAAATCATGGCTTATAAACCTCATTGGCTAAATTCATACATTGCGCTAAGCTGTCATAGTGTTTACTTGGTTTTGGCCAATGAGTGTAGTCCACTCAAAATAGAAGCACCTTTCTAAGGCCTTGGAAGGAGAAGAGTCTATCTCAGCTTTGTTGTCAGGCATTTGGCAAGCTGAGCATCTGGTCCTCTGCAAAGGGACAGTTTTCATTCCTGCAGAGTTTTTTCTTTCTGGAAAAATCAGAGACTGAGTAGCTACATCAGATTGCCAATGATGGAGAAACGTAACAACATTCTTGACAGAGGAATTAAAAATTAGCCCTTCACATGATGAGGGCAGGATCTTTGGTAGATTTTCAGTCTGGGCTTGATCCAAATAGTCCCCTGGACCTTTGCTATTTGTAGTTATTGATATTGGCAGAAGAGCTTTCAGAAGCAGCAAACTATTGGCATAGGCGTGATCTGGCACAGGGTTTAGATGCCTCTGGTTGCTATTTCCCTATTTCAACGAGGTGCCTATTTTTCCAAAGATTTTGTAGCATGGAAAGAATGTAACCGATACACTGGTGGACCTGCCAATTCACCAACTGTTTTGCTCTCTTTTGTGCAACCGGACTAGAATCCTGTTTGCAGAAACTAGATCTAAAGATACTAGTATAGAAGGTGGAGGCTGCCCAATTGGTTTCATAGCTCTCTGCTGGGGCATTCGACTTTCAAATAAACCACTAGCCTCCCTTTCAGCTTAGCTCTCAAAACCACCCAACATTGTGCAGCTGCTCCGGTTTGGGAACTGATTTTAAACAAGCACTAGCCTCGCTGTGATCGTGCCTCAGGTGGAAGTCACTTAGTTGTCATTATCAAACTGATATAGAAATTGTCTGTTCAGATCTGATTTTCACTCAACTCTTTGGATGTTTTCATGTGCAGAGTTTGTTTTTCAACTTCCCTGCTATTGTCACTTCTTCAAGAAAGTGCAGACCAGGAAATCAGAACCAAGAACCAGAATACTATCTTTATTGTAAGGTTACAGTAGCAGAATCTTGCAGGTCTGAAAGCACTTCCCCACTCCTCTACCTTTATATTCCCGAGAAGGAGAAGGGGCCTAATTTTTTTTTTTCTATTCCCATTCCTGCTTTGGGCTGTGATTTCTCTTATCAGTGTAGGCTGCAGCTCTTCCTCCTGTCTCCCATGCTTATTCGCACAGCCACTATGGCTGTTTTCTGGCAATGGGATCAATAAAACACAAGTGCTAGAATTACCAGCTTCATTTTTAACACAAGATTCATTGGCAAAATCTTAACCGGCCCAGACTGAGGGCTAAGGAAGAAATGATTTGTGATGACTGAACCTCAATACTAAATGAAGATTCTGATTGGATAAATGGTGGCCAGTAAAAATCTTTCCATGAAACAGGAAGGATGAACTGGCTCTTGTGAAATAGTCCATATGGTCCCTGAAAAAATAGGCTGCATAAACATCCATCAGTGTCCTTACTAATTCTGCCTCAGCTTAATTCAATCAACTCTGATCCATACAACGGGAATCCGACAAAAGGCCAGTTTATATTGTGTGACAAAAGGATTGGGAATGTATTTATTGTGAGGTTGAAGATGAAGGATGAGTTCCCAAGACAGATTATGGCAAGTGTAGCTGCCATTTCCAATTATTATCTGACAACACATACGAACATCTTGTGATTAGGAAATTGACTTGGAAGAAGCAAATACCTGTTGGGAGTTATCACTTATTCATTCCTTGTGTAAACCATATACAAGATGAAATATCTTTCATGTAACAGAAAAAAGAATATTCCATTCTAAACTTTCAAGAAATGGTTTAATTCTTTTAAAGTAATGTTAAAGATTTTATGCATTACTACAGTAAAGCCAGAATTTTGGAAGAGCAGTTAATGCACTCGAAACTCCTACACTCTCTCTCTCTCTGTGTATGTGTGTGTGTGTATCTTTGAATAAATGTTGATGTCTGGCAACTGTTTAGAAAAGGCCCTGCAGTTTTCTTGGCAAGATTTCAGAAGTGATTTGCCCTTGCCTGCTTCCTAGGGCTGAGAGAGATGAACTGGCCCAAGGTTACTCAGCTGGCTTTGTGCCTAAGGTGGAACTACAACTCACCATCTCCTAGTGTCTAGCCTGGTGCCTTAACCACTACACTGCTCAGGTTTGACTGCCTGGCTGCCAGAATGATCTCAAGAGCGCAGTGCATATCTAAATGTTTCCAGTTTGTAGCTTTGCAGAAAAGTAGGTGAAATATTGCTTTATATTGGTGCTAACCAGGCAGCTCTGGATTCTTAATGGCCCAACATCCTGTTAGCCCAGAAAGACGAAGAGTGGGGTATAAGAGGTTAATTTATAGCTCTTTGTTCACACTTACATCAAAGCTTATTTAAAAATACAGCCCTTTGGTTCTTAGTCACTTTTTGTGTGAGGCTCATTACAGTTATAAATATCACAGCCATATGCCTTGCCAGTCTGTGGCTTGAACATGGTTTGTTTCCTTCCAAAAGTCTTCTGCTTGGGGAAAAGGGATCCATGCCCCACTTCAAATCTTTTTCATTCAGTCCCAAATGCTCAGGCCAACCCAATCTTTGTGTAATAAAACCCAACCTTGATCACATTTTGCAGGTTTATTTCTCTTCAAGTGAAACAGCCTAACATCACAAAGCATATTCAATGTGTATTGCTTGCATACATGTGTTTTTAACATTCATTAATACATTTATTCAGTTTCTATACTGTGGAATGATGTGACGTCAGAACAGTAAAATAGAGCCATACATAATAAGCAGAATTGTGATCACCCATACACCTCCAACTTCAGTAAAATGCTGCATTATACCTAAATATGCCAACTATGGGGGTTGTCAACCTTAAGCAGCTTTACCTTAAGTTGCAAAGTCCCTGCAGAATAGTTGTTTTTATTGCTTGGAGGAATGAGGTTAGGGTCAATCTATCCACATTGGGGGAAGGAGGCTATTTAAGAAAGTAAGGGTTACTTTCTTTGATTCCCCACTGATCTCATTCTCTCATGTTTGGGCACAAGTGGGGGACAACTTATTTTCCAAAGCACCTAAGGGCAGGACAAGAAACAATGGATGGAAACTAATCAAGGAGAGACGCAACTTGGAATTAAGGAGAAACTTCCTAACAAGGACAATTAACCAGTGGAACAGCTTTGCCTTCAGAAGTTGTGGGTGCTTCACCACTGGAGGTTTTGAAGAAGAGACTGGACAGCCACCTATCTGAAATGGTATGGGGTCTCCTGCTTGAGCAGGGGGCTGGACTAGAAGACCTCCAAAGTCCTTTCCAGCTCTATTTGGATTGATGTAATTTCCCCAGTTGAATGAATGCCCTGGATGGTTATGAGGAAGATGGTCTGGAGCATGCCCAGAACCAAGCCAAGTAGTACTTCAACAATCCAAATCAACACAGGTAGACAGTCATGGATTAACTGTCCTCATGTGTTTTATGTCTTAAGCATTTCCAAGTGACCAGTGTGTCTTATACCTTTCTTTGGGTCTTGGAAGGAGCACAGGTACACTTATACATTCAGATTACTTGATGCTGTCTATATTATTTAAAAGTTAGAAGTAAAGCCTTTGCAACCTAATAGTCTAATTTTCATCTCTTTCCCCCACAATAACTTTGCTTCCAGATATCACCTCTGATCTTCTAACAGTGGCCTGCAGGCTTTCAGCTTTTCAACATTCCTCTATCATCTACTGACCTAAATCAGTTGCCATCACTAACACCATGGCTTTATCGTATCATTTTGTATCTTTTCCTCAGCATCCATCTGATCTGTCAGTCTGTCTGTTTGTCTGTCTCACTCACAGATACACAAACAGGTCTAGCCTGCCATATTTCCCCCCCCCCCCATCCCCACAAAAGCCCTAAGGGATTCACGCAACTATCTGGTATTATGGGGTAGGTTTTTCATAAAAACAAAGCAAGAAATAGTATGACAAGGTAGTGAGAACTGACTGGCACAGGAGCAGTGTTTGCCACTGTGGGAGCAATCTTCCCTTAGCCAAGGACAATGCTACAGATAAAGTGTCTGACTTTTGTGTATCCATATGCATATCACTTAGTTCTTTCTTTGGCTGTTATATTCTGCCTATCAGTTTACTGAAATAACTATTCACAAGAAATGAATACTACCATAAATACCTGAAAAGTACCCATGTAGTAACTGCTTTTGGTTATCTTTATGAGTTGTATAGATTGGATCAAGAGGTAATTAGCACCTGGGAAGATTTTAAATTCTTTTAACTTTTTGCATTTCTATGCTAGGTAGTATCTGAATACCTCTCAAAAAGTCAAAACCTTTACTGGAAAGTTTTATCTACATCTTTTATCCTTCTGAAGTATATGAGGAATTGCATGCAATTTCACAGTGTATTTTTTTTTTACGACTTCCGTTTGGATAATGGATAGCTTTTGAAAATAATATACTGTTTTGGGTTTTTAAAAAAGCATCCATTATTCGAGTATGTGATTTTAAACACGTAATGTTTTGCATTACAAAAGAGCGTGATTTTAACTCTGGAGCAAGCCTTTAAGAATATAAAATCTTATTCTGGAGAAGAAAGGCCGTGAATAAGCAGGTAAGCAGTTTTAAAAAAAATACTGTTCTAGATTAGCAAGCCCCTTAATTGCAGTTCTGGAAAACACATAAGAAAAAATAAGAAAAGCCCCATACCACTCAAATCACCCACTGCATTGTATTGTCTTGTGTCTAACCATATGCAGGTATCTTGGAAGCATGTGCAGTCAGCTGGAATGTTCTCTCAAGCAAACAATTCTCTTTGCTCCTAAGACCATGTGTCAGTTTCAATATTCCGCTTCCAAGCCAGGATTTCCTGGGGCCAGTTTTTCTGGCTGGATAATTCCTAGCAACTGTACTTGTTTGAGCCAGTCTGGGACAGTTTTGGCAGGTTTGTTTTTCATTACTCAAAAATAACTATATCCCCACCCCCACCCCTATCTGGATTGGGACCATCAGAAAAGAAGAATCAATAGAATACCTTGATGCCCTAGAGCATTTCTGCACAAATTTAAAGCAGTTCCTACTATCTTTGCCTTTTGATCACATTTCTTTAGCCAGCTTTCTACGTGAACAATGTTGTGTGTGATTTATATTATATTTTGCCTTTATCTTATTTGTTTTATATCTGGAATTTCCAGTAGAGGCACTGCTATTAGTTACCTTATGTATTCAGGTGAAGGTGGGATATAAACAGAGCAAATGAACGGGCCATCACAGTGTCCCTGGATTCACATGGTGAATGTGGATCATTCTACATTAGTATTTTACAACTTATAGCATCACAAAGCCATTGCTGCAGTGCTATACCATTAATTAAAAGTCTTAATATTGCTCTCACAATAGCAGGGCAATGCTTTAAGATACACATTTCTAGTATGGAAATCACCTTGGCCATATTTTTAGCCATGGATGATTGAATAAGCTACATTTGACTAGTTGATATTGAGCCTTTCCTTGTTCCTTGAGGACTTCAAATGCTAGTTTCCAGGCAGATCTGTGGAGGCTTGTTCATATACACCCTTCAGTGTTCAGAGAGGTGCATTTTGGAAAATAGTATTTTGAAATAAATAGTATTATGTTTCAAGTTAATCTAGGATGCATTAGAGGCATGATGGGCATGGTTCGTGACTTTCAACCCCTCTAAGGAGCACCTTATATGTTTGATCAAGCTCTGCATTCATATTGAAGCATGTTTGCTATCAAATTGAAAATTGTACTATAATTTCTCCTACATTCAGATACTTGGCTATAGGCTCATTTTTATGGCAGTTGATAGCTACTACTAAATATTTTCAGCAGTAATTTTAAATCACAATTAAAAGATTCAGCCTTTGGAAGCAAGGATCAATTTTCCAGTCCTCTTAGGAAATGAAAATTTATTTTTATTTTTTTAAACACTATATTCATGTCTATTGACTTTTCCTTATTAATCTGGAAGGAACATCCTCAGATGGGTCTTCAACAAAAAAAAGTATTATATCATTCAGAGTATGAAAGTCAGTTCCAATTCACATGTACCTTAGGTTGAAAAAGCAGGCAAGTTGTGGCTGCATCTGCTGAAAGAATATTGTGGAACAGGAAGTGCTTACTTTTGACTGATCAGACTAAAAAAGTAACAAAAATGACTTATTCAGATATTCAGTCTTTATTATGGTCACAGACCAGCACAAAAAAGTTGGGTTTTTTTAATGTTTACAATGATTTATAAGATATAAAATCTGTTCTTAAGGTTTAACAACACAACAAATGGAGAAATATTACACCTCTACTCTTTTTTAACACTGAATTTTGTTAACATAATTTGGGGGCTGCAAAAGGGGGGGCATGTACCCATTCTTGGTTTATAAAGGTCTAGTGTGAATTCATTCATACTAACATATCCAATTAGCATTTCATAAAGTGCAAACTCTTTACTGAAAGATCTTGATTAATGTTATAATTACCAAAAGAAATGGCAATTCCCTCCTATTGGCTGCTTTATTTCAGCTTCTTTCTCTAGATTCTCCTCCCTCAGAAACAGGCTTGAGGTAGAGATCAAGGGAAAGAACTCAAATTAGTTTCCTTCTGTTTCCTGTTCCTTTCCTGCACCTTTGATGCAGTTATTCTTGTATACTTCGTGGGTGGACCAGTAGATACAGAACACAATCAGGGAGTAGCACTCTCAAAAACTTCCATTTTTTTCTCTTTTTGGTAACAGCTGTATTAATTTAAAGATCATAGCTGTGCTTTTAAAAGCATCATTTTCTCTTGACTCTCTCAATTGTTCAAATGTGATGCTTAGACCTAACCTTCTAGTTTCACTTATCCTGTGTCTAGTGTAACTTTATTAGGCTGTAGGGAAAATACATATTTCAGTAAAACACAGAACATTTTGTTCGTAGGCAGTGTACATATTTGTATAGTTGTGGTTCTGAACTTAAAATACATTTTAATAAGAACAAGCTGGACCCTTATATAAGAAGTAAATTTAAACAGTCCCTGGCATGACCTTAGCTCTGGAGAATTATATTATATACATACCTTGATTTCATCCCTTAACAGTACTTAGAATAGAGGACAAAAATCTTTTACTTAAGCCCCAGTTTTTTGCAATACTTTCTTTCTACACTGCTAGACATGCAAGTCTGTTGTTAATGGCTGTTGATATGTGATAAAGGAATAACCTAATCAGGCATTGGATTATAGAAGTAATCCTTGATTTACAACCATTAGTTAGTGACCATTCCAAGATACATTGGAGTTAATCTAAGAGGCTTGTGATCCTGTAACTCCTTTATGGTACAAACATTTGGGGATTAAAGTCCATGAAAGTCTATGCCACAATAAAGTGGTTGCTCCATAGGATGCTGCACACTGAGGTTATAATCTTAACACTTGTGGAGTGATTCCAGTTTTCCAGTGGGAGAGCCATATTAAGAACTTGGAAATCCTTTCAGGGCTCCATAATTAGAGAAAATAATGAAAAAAGCAGCATCCACCTGCCTTTCTAGAAGTTGGGATTCTGTCTTGACTGTGCTGTACTGTAATTACAGGAACTGTATGCACACATGCTGGATGAGGCTGTAAAGTTCACCTTCCCGCAATCTTGATCAAAATCCTTTTGATCAAGATTGTGAATTTCTTCAATGCATTGCAATTGTTAAGAACAAATACATTCAATTGTTCTGTTGTTAAAAATGTGTTAAAAAGCAATGAATTGTACACAGGAAGCTGATTAACTGGCGTGGAAAAGTAGGTGGGGCCATGCAGACCACGAACAAATATATACATAATACGATTCTGTTTTTACACGTCTTAGAAATGCAGTATGGATTCTTCCACTTCCATCCCATGTCTCTCATTTTCAAGGCTGCTGAACTGTTTCTTCAGAGCTGCCTGTAAAGCAACTCAAAGACTCTGGTATTGGGCTTTTCATTTAAAAAATGAAACTTGGAAAGTTTCAATTAATTTAAGGTAAAACTTCTGCATCTCTGGGTGATTTGCCATCTCCAGGTATGGTACAACTTTCAGCAGCATTAAAAGCAGGAGAGCTGCCTCTTGCAGAAAGGCAATTCTTCCCTGATCACAGGGTAACTTTGGACAGATCAGATAGGACAATTTCAAAGTGAATGCTGACAACATATTATGTCAAGTAAGACTCATTTCCAAGAAGAGTTCCTTAGTAGTCTCTGAAGCATTTTTTTTCTTTTTATTCCTGTAGATACTAGCTAATTTGAGCACAGATAAGACTTCTTCAGGCTGATGTCTGGAAGTTAAAGAAATACTGCTGGTTTCTTTGAAAAATTGTGCTGTGTGTAGGCCATGTCATGGAGAATATGATTGCTTAATAGAAAATTATAATAAAACACAAACTTCAGGGCAAAAGGAACACCCCTGCCATTGATGACTGTTACGCATTATTGTTCAGCTGCTTCTCCAAAGCTTTACTCATGGCAATTATGCTTTCAGCCCAGACCAAATAATTTTTAATTTGAGTTAAAGGTGACTTTGTTGCAGAGTTTTAACAAACACATTACAAAGTATAAATGATTTGTTTTTTTTTCCTCATGGGAAGAAAACATCACTCACTTGGAAAGTATATGGTCAGCATAGAATATAAAGGTAGTCCTCGCTTATGACCACAATTGAGCCCAAAATTTCTGTTGCTAAGGGAGACATTTGTTAAGTGAGTTTTGTCTCATTTTACCTTTCTTGCTAGTTGTTAAACAAATAATTGCAGTTGTTGAGTTAGTAACATGGTTGTTAGGTGAATCTGGCTCCTCCATTGACTATCCTTATCAGATCACAAAAGGTGATCACATGATCCTGGGGTACTGCAACCATCATAAGTACAAGTCAGTTGCCAAGCACCTGCATTCTGATCATGTGTCCATGGGGATGCTGCAGTGGTCATGTGAAAAATGGTCCTAAGTCACTTTTTTCACTGTAACTTCAGTCACTAAATGAACTGTTGTAAGTCAATGATTATCCTTACTTAAAATATTCCTTCCCTTAATACCATCCAACACATGCATTAAGATCAGGTGAAGAGTTTATTATCAGAGTAGAATATAAGTAACAGCTAGGACCAGGGCAATACAATTTATAGAACTACTTTCTTGAGAACAATTGTTTTGAAATTTTGTTCTCCCAACACATTTTAGGACATCAAATCCAATTTCAGATTTTCCACTTTTCAAAATGAGCTTTGTTTTAATGTTTATATTTTTTCAAATAATTTATTTTTGATTTATATTTAAGATTTTTATTTTTTCTCATAAATAGTTTTGCATTTATCCAGGAAGAATTGTAGAGAAATAAGTGATATGCTTTAAATATAGTAGGGTATACAGTTCAGATCCAAGCATTTTTAGCCGGGACAGGCTATATTCCTTGTGTAAAATTATGAAGGAATACTATTAATTATGAAGCTAAGTGGTCTGATATGACTAAAAGTATGTTCCTTTGCTTCCATGAGGGAACTGTCTGTGCAATGTATGCACTATACAGTACTGCATATTTGGCATTTCTTCTGGGACAATTCTGAAACAAAATATATACAGAACAATGTGGCTAGGTCCACACATGGTCAGTTACAAATGCCCAATTTAATCAGGTTATATGAACTCAACCAGTATTTTGTTTCTGTGTCAAGGTTATTTCTGTGTAAGCTTGGTCTGTCTTTTGTAACTACACCACAGAAAATGCTGTAGTTTCATCTTCCAAATTAAGTTCTAATAAAAAGGGATGAGGCAAACTTTGAAAGCGCTGAACAGCCAGAAAATGGGGGAGGCATCAATCTAAAAGTTACCTCAAGGTCATCCTACACACACTTCTTACATATCTCTTAAATCGAAAATTCACTGTTTACAAAAAGCATCTAGGGGGGCAGGACCCTGCAGCAAAATACTCTGCAATAGTGGCGAATATCTGTAGCTTGGGTGTAGGATAAGGGTGAAGGTTTGTTCTCCAAGCTTGTAAGTTGGTTTCTGCACATTTCATTACCATGCTAGGTAACATCCTCAGCCTACTCTGTAGTAAAAATATTCAGGTGATCCAGTGCAACTCTCATTCTAGTTCAGCCTCATAAGCACAACTGCTTATCTAACCTCTGATTCGGAAGGGTTTATTTCCAGCTAAGTCCAATGGAAGCTTAGTCTTAAGGGTCCAAGAGTAGTAGCCTAAATCTGAAAGGAACCGCACGGTGTCACCTTCCTTTCCCTCCGATACACTCGAAGAACTGCAGGCAGCAACAGCTCCACGAATACAAGCCACACACAAGGCTGAGATTTCTCTCAGACCAGCCACTTTCAATGCGGTCTCCTAGATCTCGAATTCAGCGCTGGCTCGTTTCCGCAGAAATATCTTTAAATGTCTTCCTCAATTCCGGGGTCTTTCAAAGGTTGGGCCTACGGCTTCCGTGCTCCTCAGCCTTCACAACAGGAAATTGGCGGGAACTGCAGGCCAACACATGCGCAAGACTCCCTAGATGACGGAAAGCTGTTTCAGGGGCGTTTCATTCCCCCCGACCGAACAGAAGGGGGAAGGGGTGTACTCCCGCACGGTTCTTAGGCTCTCTCTAGCGCGGAACGCGGAGGCGTCGCCTTCCGACGTTGTCCCTAGCAACGCCGAGCAGGGCGACGAGTGACGCGCGCCAAGGGCTACGTCGCCGCGCCGCGTCGGGCGGGCGCGAGTGACGCAAGGCGCGCGCGCAGGCCGGCAGGGGGAGGGGCCGGCAGCTTCTTTCCCTTTTTTTCTGTTTCTTTTTTTTTCTTTTCTTTTCCCTCCCTTCTTCCCCCCCCTTTTTAAAAATTCCCCGTTCCCCCCTCCCCTCTTTTTCTTTTGGCCTTCCTGCCTCCCTCTCTCCAGCCCTCCCCGCCTCGGCGGCCCCACCTGACCCTCGGCGAGTCGCCCGGCCCGCAACCATCCGCCCGCCCGGATCCAGGCCCCGACCTGCCCCCGCTCTCTGCTGTGCCAGCGCCTCCGTCTTCAGCTGGGACCCTCCCCTCCCCCTCCAGCCTAAGCTCCCCGGCGGGCGGGAGCTCCAGCCTGGCTGGCTCGGCGGGGTAACCCTCCAGCATCCCGGCCCGTCGCTCCGCCCCGAGTTGGCCCATCTGCTTTTCTCGGCGGGCGCTTCAGCCCCGGTGCAGCTGCCCGCACTTGTTGCCGCCCAGGACTTCCTCCTCCCGCGGCGGCTTCTACCTACGCTCTACCGCTCACGTCAGAGGAAGCGGAGAGGACAGCAGGTCCCTCGGCCGGCGCCACCTCTCCTCCTCCCCGCCCAAGAGGAGGGAGCAGGAAGAAGAGGGAAGCGGCAGCACGAAAACACGCCAGCGACGGAAGGGGGGGACGGGGTCCCTGCTCTCCCCCTCCTTCTTCCTCCCTCCCCTCCCTCCCTTCCTCCCTCCCCCGGAGGTAAGTAGCGCGCTCTCGCCTCTTCGGGAGGGCAGCCTTGCAAAGTTCGGGCTCCTTCCCGATTAAGATACCGGGAGGGAGGACCGTTTCGGGTGGGAGGAGCGGGTCGACGAGGGAGGGGGGGGGTCGGCGTTCAGCCTCTTTGTGTTTTTCATGCTGGGGGGGGGAAGAGAGGGGGGGTGAAAGAGAGAGAGAGAAGAGAAGAGGAGGAGGAAGAATGACTCCTCCGGGAGAGAAAGGAAAGTAAAGGTGCAACAGGTCAAAAGCCAAGGAAGGGAATGGTGTCTGCAACCTGCTTTTGAATTTGGGAATGGCAGGAAGCGGGTAGTTCTGCTGGCCTTCAGAAACGGCGCCCCCGTCCCCATCTGGGGTGGAGAAAAGAAGAAGTGCCATTGAACCTGGCCGAAGAAAGGGTCGGCGTCCTCTCTCTCTCTCTCTCTCTCTCTCTCTCTCTCTGTGTGTGTGTGTGTGTCATTCAGCATTTGGCTTCAGAATCTTAGTTTGGGGCCAGATGGAACTGTTGAGGCCATGGACGTGTCTGTGTTGCCAGCACCGGAGTATATTCGGGTTAGGGATTCGTAGTTGCTGGGTGTAATAATGGCCTTACTTAATTTGCAAGAGTCTTTACTGTTATTACCGTAGTTCATTTGTGGGCTTGATGCGCTGCGTAAAAGGAATATTCTTAACCATATGGGTTCCCATGATTCTTCCGGGGGTTCCAGAAGTGGAAAGCACTTTCACTTGGTGCTGTTTTACAGAGATGACTATAGTTATCTTCTGAGTGGTAACTGAGATTCTTAAATGATGATGATACTTGTATCCTAAAGGGCATGAACATTCCACAAACCTGGATTTCTGTCCGAAAGGAAATTTCTCAGAATCTCAGCCTGTTGTACATTTTGGAAGCAGGCTTATCTATTTTTTACCTGGCCTTTGGAATTCGGAGTTTAGTTATAAAAGGTGGGGAGATTTAATTTATACATTGTCTTAATCTGTTTTATGGATGGACATTTACGGATGTGTGTGTATGAGGCTTTGGGATAAGATGTGCATATTTAAATAAGGAAGTAAGGAAACATTTGTTTTTAGAAGTGATGAAAGCAAGGCAAAAAAAAAACCAAAAACCCAGCGACCACAAAAGATAGAGCGAAGAGGGACTGTTATAAATGAAAAACAGTCATTTTCTATGCTGTTTTTTGTTTCAAGTCTGGTAAAAACCTTTGAGAGCAACAAACCTTAAATGTATGCTAATTTGGAATCAGTAAATTGGGCTTAGTTCCTGATGACTGCATGGAGAAATAGTTACCATTTCAACTTGTCTCTGATATAACTTGCAGCGTTTTTTGGGATACAATTTTGTGCGCACTTTGATTCCATTCATCTATCTTGTCTGTTTTTGTTTCCTTCTATTTCCCTTAATTTACCAGACATAGGCATTTTTTTTTTTGTCACCTGACATGCTCAAAGCATGTGAGTTCCTGCTTGCTGATCATACCTTTCAGGTAGCAGTTAGTCTTTATTTGGTCAAAGATTATTGGTTCTTTCTGCAATCTTTCTGTACTCTTCATAACCGTCTCCAAATCCATGTTTCAAAGGTGTGTATATTTCTCTCATCCTTTCTCAGTGTTATCCAGTGTTCACAGCTATGCCTTGTCATTAGAAAGATCATTTCTTTTATTCTGATTTTTGTTGTAATAGGAATATACTTAGTTTCATGATCTTGTCTGTTATTGCTTTTCTCCCTATTAATCTGTTTCTCTAGCATGCTCTCTACCTTTCATCTTGAGCTAAAGATAATAAAACTATTCAGCATCTTAATTTTTTTCAAAATCTGCGAACTCACTAAATATATTAGTTGAAACAACATTTTCTATATTTACCAATAAGTTACATTTTTTTACTTTCCAGTTGTTACTTTCATAATTAACTATTCTTCTAGTCAACAGTGCTATAGTCTGCATATCACAAATAGTTATTGTCACTGTCATATATTCCAGTCCTAGTGTTTTTATAATATGTCCATATAAGTTAAACGTATATGAGGACAATATATTTTGTGTATTTGTATGTTGGCAGGTTTATGTCTGTGTATGTTCATTCAGTTTCTTACTCTAAATCAATCTGGTTTTGCAAATTTATTTTTTATAATGGCTTCATTTTTGTTGTAAAAAATCTCTTAGAAAAATAATCAGATGTATCTGGCATACTCATTAACCTTAACATATTTTTTTCTGGTACGAGCTATGAATCAAAAGCCTTGTTATATTCAATAAAACAAAGATAAATAGCTTTCTTATGTCCTTTAGTTTATTCATTATCTTATGTCAACTATTGATTTTGATGGTTGCAAAACCTGCCTATTTATTTGACATTTTGTCTGTATGTTTAACTATTGTTCTTTGTAAAATCTTAAGCTACTGCTTTAGTTTAATATTTTGTACATTCTTTTGCATGTCCCTGCTTTGGTGTCACACCAATCTTTTGCAGTCTCTAAGAGGTAGCCTTGTTCCTTATTTATTAATAACGAGCTGTTAGCACTTTAATGGCTTTCTTCTGCAGCTTTAAACAGTTCATTGGATAGTTCATCTGTTTCTGATGCTTTTCTATTTGATAAATGTGTTGATGCCTGTCATACCTCACCTATTTCTTTTTTTCTGCAAATGTTTCTTTCATGTGTAACCCTTTCATCTATTTGTAAAAAATTTCAGTTCTGCATAGCTTTTCTATTTTCTTTTCCATCTGTATTAGATCTCTCTCACAATGGAACAGCCTCTCTCTCCCCTGAAGTCCAAAAGCCCCCCACTCCTTTTGGCTTTCTAGAAGGTCTTGACAGCCTGGCTCTTCCCTCAGGGGGAAGGATTGGGTTAGGATGTAAGTTGAGTCCAATCTATGTGCATTTGCTATAACGTTGCTATGAGCCTAGTTAAAATATGTTAGTGTTTAATTTGGTGGAGAAGTTGTTGGTATTTTTAAAAAATATGGGTTTGATTGTCCCAAGACTACATGGTGACCATCTAAATCATCACCATCATCATTATCATCACCATCATAATCAAAGATAGTACTGGTAGTAATAGGCACCTTGAGTACAGTCCCAAAACTTCTGGAGCACTACTTCAACACCATAGCATTGACAAAATCACAATCAATTGCAAAAGGCAGCTTTACCTGCGACAATACCTTTAACACCATCAAATAGTAACATCTGCCTATCCCCTGTCCTTGGGAAGCACTCGGGGTGGACTAAAATGCCTAATCCAGTCTAAACATCTGGCTGAAAGTGCGACGAATCGTAATAAAAAGTCTTGGCTCACAACACCCCAAATATAACTGGTTGAAAAGAAGTATAGATAATAGATTTGGCAATAGCTGGTGATAGTAGAATAGAAGACAAGAAATGAAGAATATCACAAAGTATCAAGATCTGAAAATTGAAATTTAAAGATTATGGCATAAACCTGCCATGATGGCTCCAGTGGTTATCAGCCCATTGGGTGCCACCCCCCCCCCAAATTCAGTTGGCTCTTATAAAATCTGCTCACTGACAAAATTTCCATCAATTGCAAAAGATGCATGCTGCTTGGATCTAGCGCATATATCATGCCGATACACTACAACATCCTAGGTTCTTGGGAAGAATTTGATACGTATGAAGGCCAACACTATTAAAGAACTGGCAGCTGTGACTACATTGTTGTGAATAGATAACATTAGCAACAGCTCTTGAGTATTAAGTGTAATTTTTCTTATGATTTTTCTGATCTTATTAATATATCTTTTTTTGTTTTCTTCTGTGTCCCTTAATATTGGAAGTCTGTGTTCTGTTGTCCTATGCTTTTCTTTTTCATCCTCTGCTTTCTTTGGTTACCATGATAGTTGGTTTTGAAAGTGAGCTATATCTTTTCATCTACATTTTTTTTCCATTTGGTTTTTACAACATCTTTTTTCTCTTCTCATAGTTTCTTAGATTCTCCTTTGCATAAATTAAGTATATTTATATTGCTGTTATATTTTGTCCAAAATTCTTCCAGGTATAATCTTGTTGACCTGCTTTCTAATTTTCTAAATTTAACCCATATATTGAATATCAGTAATTTATGATTTGCTCTATAATCTGAATCTCAAAATGTTTTAATTGATTGGATTGACTGGATTGTACTGTGAAGTCAATTTGATGGTAACATTGTGCATCCAAAGATGTCCATGTGTTGAGACTATGTTTAAATTGCTTGATGTAAATGTTGGTAACAAATAATAAATTCCTACAAAACATCATCGATCTACCTCCTGCACTATTCAATGTACCCATCCCAAATCTTCTGGTAATTTGAGGTGTTTCATTCCTGCCGCTTTCATTTTGCAATTATACATTAATAATTCTGGGTCCTTCCTTGATATTGCATTTAGCTCCTCTTATAGTATGCCATAAAAATTTTCAGTGACTATTCCCATTATATTTGCAGTAGGTTCATATACAGGATATCCACAACTCCTAGTACATATGATCCATTTTTAATTAGGTTATAGCAAAGCATTTATTTAGCAATGTCCTTTTGGAGAGGCATTTGTCACAATTACCACATGAAGACTAGTTAATTAGACTAAAGGCAGCAAAGCTAAAGTCTTTCATGCATTGATACTAAAATGTTTAATGAATCAAAAATGAAGAGTATTGTGATATGCCATTATATCTGCATTTATAAAATATCAAAATAATAAAAAGCAGCCATAACCTCTTACCATCAATTAGAGTAGCAAATCAGCTATTTTACTTTGGCCGCTTAGTTGCCAATATGTTTTAATAATTAGAATGCTAGTATAGTAATATTTTGTAGAGGAAGAGACTCAGATCCAGGATGATATAATCTCATAGCTGTCCAAATTCTGTTTTATTTTTATCGTATTTATATTTTATTCTCCAGCACTGGAGATGGATAATCCACGCAGTGGGTTGAGACTGTATTCCTGGCCAATCAGATCAGTCAGCCAAAGTTGCCACGCCCCGTCTTGGACCATGATCCTCCAGTCTTGACTGATCTCGCCATGAAGACACATCTAGAACTTTTGGCTCCTGGGCAGGTATAGTTCCTTTCCATTAGGGGGGGATTTTTTTCTAGTAGCTGAAATTGCTTAGTTTAAAAGTTAATTAGAGATAATTTAATTCAATTTAATTGACCACTCAAAAATTTCCTTGCTAAATTGTAAAACTCAGGAAGTCAGATTACTACAGGGGAAACCTCCCCCACTTAAAAGGGGGAAATCCCTAACTCCCCTCCCTAAACAACCCCAGCCACCTTCCAACAGCCGGCAGCCGCCTTAAACAAACGGGGGGAGGCTCGGGCAACCCCTCGCGTTTAAAACAAACAAACAAACAAAAAAAAAGACAGAAAGGCAAGCAGTTAGCGAGGGAAGCGGAGGACAAAGGGGATGCATGCTGGGAGGGAGATTGAGTAAGGGAAACAGCTGGCGTGCGAAGGAGCAGTCTTTTCACTCCAGGCTGCTCAGGAATTTTTAAACGAGGCGCCATTGTCTGCACAGCTGGAAGCACGCGCAGCTCTTTGTTAAAACCGCACGTGGCATAGGCAGCCTTGTTAACACATGCGCAGTAGTTTCCTGGCAGCGGCGGCCATATTTTTTGTCCAAACAGGGGAGTTAAAGTTCCTTAAGAAAGCTAGGTTCAGCCGCTGGAGTGAATTAATAGGCAAGCAGTACTGGGGTACTAAAGCATCTATTATTCATTCAGAGACATTCAAATCAGACACATAGCTACTGGTTCCAGGACTTGGTGTCTTCTACCTAAAGTAAATAAGAACCTTTCATAACTAACTGTGTTTAGTTGCCTTTGGCTCCTTCCAGACTTCGGGTCCCCCATTAGTGGCCCGTACGCCTCTGGATTTAGTGGTGGGTTCCAGGCATCCCCAGTCGCGTGCCTGTCCTTACCCACCATAGTCAAGCCGGGTTCCAGGCATTCCCATTAGCGTGCCTGTTCTTATCCGTGCACAGTGACTAACTCTGACAATTTGGCAGAGTCTGCTCCTGAGTTCCAGACGCCCCCAGTAGTGCGCCTGTCCTTACTCAAAGTTGGAGCTCTCCTACTACCTGGGTCCCCCCTATCGCGGCCCAGCGTTAGTGGAGAATGGAGGAAGCAATCATTCCCTCCACTGGAGCCCCGCCTTCATCCTCTGGAGCACCTGCTTCAGAGGATTCGGAATCCTCTGCAGCCCCTAGAAAGGCTGCAAGGAAGTCATCAAAGAAGGCTGACAAACAGGCAATCAGAAGACACCAAGCCCTAGAAAAAGAGTTCGACAGAGCCCAGAAAAGGGCCAGAATTGAAAATAGGCAGAATGGGGGAATAGGTTCTGATCTACCGCTGGGTCTCCCTTCATCCCCACGGGCCATTTGGTCATTAGGGAGCTCATCACAGTCCCAAACAGAGGGTGGGATAGGCGAATTCTCATCGCTCTCCCGATCCCCCTCCCCACGGAGGTTGCAGGAAACCCCGAGGACCATGCTAACCACAGCACCTGCAGGGTCCCAGGCAATGGTCACTCCTCCTGCATTGACGGGGGATCTGCTAGCTACCCTAATAGCACAGGCAGTGGACCGTGCATTTGAGGCCAGGGCTCAAACTTCAAAAGCCAAGTCTCTAGGACTTAGAACGAGGCATCGGGAGGAAACGGAGGACCATCAGGACCTCTCCTCCGTCTCAGACTCGTCGGTCTCTGAGGAAGCTTACCTGGACCAGCCAGGTACGTCACAAGTGATTCAAATGTCTGAGGAGGAGGAGGACACCTCACCTCAAGGGCCGTCCTTCAGCGGCCTGTTTAACCCTTCTCTTTTTGTTACTATTCTGCGCAAGGCTGAGGCCACAGCCCATCTGGGGCATGGGACACCAGCGGAGCCTGTCACAGTTGACACGGAGGCTGAGCCGACGTTCGCCGAAAAGGTAACCACTCAACACCGCATACCATGCCCGACCATGTTCCTAAACACAATAAGGAAACAGTGGGCAGCGCCAACCTCCCTACCGCTTCCTAGCAATGCGGAGAGGAAGCTATTTAACGTAGCAAGGGAGCTAGAGGGAACATTGGAGGTGCCGGTGGTGGACGAACCCATAGGTCCCCTGATATCGGACACGGCCATATCAGGAGATTTTGCTGAGGCTCTTAAAGCCGAGGACCGAAAGAGTGAGTCCAACTACAGGAGAACGCACCAGGCAATAGCTTGGGCTACCAGGGCGTCTACCTCCGCGTCCTTTTTCACCAGAGCCACACTTTGTTGGCTCCGTGAGCTACAGGGCCGGGTTCCCATGGAAGATATACGCACTCATCAGGAACTCAGCAAAATGGTAGCGGCCACGGAATATGCGTCGGACGCAACACTGTTAGCGACCAAGTTTTCAGCCAAGGCAATGGCGGCAAACAACACGAGCAGGCGCATCCTCTGGCTAAAGAACTGGCAGGCGGATACCAAATCCAAGTGGAAATTGGCTTCGGCTCCGTACCAAGGGGCAAAGCTGTTTGGTGAGGCACTAACGCCATACCTGACAGAGAACAAGGACAAGCGCAAGGTCCTTAAACACATGCTTAAAAGGCAGGACAAGAGACCCGGCTCCTGGGGAAGGAAACAATCCTTTCGTACGGAAGCCAGGGTCAACTACTTTCAAAATTCCCAACCCTTCCAAGCTAGACAGGATAGGGAAAGACAGGGGGACAGACAGAACACAAGACATAGGCAAACACAGGGAAGACGGCCCTTTCGGGGGAACAACCGCCCCTTCCGCCGTACCAGATGACTCCCGCCCAGACCTTCCCATAGGGGGCAGACTAGCAGGGTTTGCTCCCCAGTGGGAAGAGACCACCACGGACGTATGGGTCAGGAACACCATACGTCATGGTCTATATCTAGAATTTCTCTCAAAGCCCCCGAACCGCTTCCGCCCGTGCCCCTGCCCCACAAACCCAACAAAGAGAAGGCTCATGAACGAGGCCGTTCAGCACCTTCTAAACATACGGGCCGTAGAGCCGGTGCCTATGAACCAGAGAGACCAGGGGTTTTATTCAATCCTCTTCGTGGTCCCAAAACCCTCGGGGGGTTGGAGAGCCGTTTTGGATTTGAAAAGGCTAAATTTCTACATAAAATACCGCAAATTCAAAATGCAGACACTACGCTCCATCCTTGGAAGCGTAAGGAAAGGGGATTTTCTGGCATCGATCGACCTCACGGAGGCATACTTGCACATCCCTATCTCTCTGGCTCACCGCCGCTTTCTACGGTTTGCCTACAGGGGGCACCATTTTCAATACAGGGCACTTCCATTCGGCCTGTCATCAGCGCCCAGGGTGTTCACCAAGATTCTGGCGGTTCTGGCAGCACAACTAAGAAACGTACCAGTCAGAGTCCAGTGCTACCTGGACGATATTCTAATCCAGTCATCGTCCGCCCAGCAGTCTCGGGCGGACCTAAAGTTAGTGATAAAAATGCTGCAGGACCACGGCTTCTCGGTGAACTTTCCAAAGAGCCATCTAACCCCAACTACGAGAATACTCCACCTGGGAGCGGTCATAGACACAAAGGAATGCAAGGTGTACCTATCACAGGAACGCCTCAGCAGCATAAAGAAAGCCGTAAAACAGGTAAGCCGCGGTCAGTCAGTGACGCTGGTCTGCCTCTCCCAGCTGCTAGGGAAGATGATATCGACCATAGCAATAGTTCCTTGGGCAAGGCTGCACTCAAGAGAACTGCAATGGTTCATGCTCCCGTTTCAGAGACAACAAATCAGTGCATCCCGGAAGAGGGTAGGCATACCTCTGAGAGTACGACACTCCCTCAGGTGGTGGCTATCTCCAGCTCTCCTCAGGGGGTCCCCCTTCAGGGAACCAGACAGAGTAGTAGTCACAACAGATGCGAGCTTATTCGGCTGGGGAGGCCACTTGGGGACCAAGTGGACACAGGGCCGCTGGTCAGCGGTGGATCTCCGACACAACATAAACTGGCTCGAGCTGCGGGCTATTCACCTAGCGTTAAGGCATTTTCACAGCAGCATAAAAGGCAGGCACGTACTGGTCCTGACGGACAACGTGACAGCCAAGGCCCACATAAACCGTCAGGGGGGCACACACTCTCGCTCGCTCTCGGCCGAGGCCCTCCTACTGGGGGCCTGGGCGGAACAAAATCTGGCCTCCATAAAGGCCGACCACATATCGGGGGAGGCAAACATCCAAGCAGATCTGTTGAGCAGATCAACAATAGATCACTCGGAGTGGCAACTACACCCGAGGATCTTCAGGGAGGTCTGTCACCGCTTCGGGCTTCCCCAGGTGGACCTTTTTGCCTCTCCTTCCAATGCCCACCTAACTCGCTTCTTCTCCCGATTCCCATCCAAGGGAGCAGAGCAGACGGACGCGTTACGGAGCCCATGGCCAAGGGGGCTCCTGTACGCGTTTCCACCCTTACCTCTCCTTCCGGCGGTAGTACGCAAGATTCTGCGGGAAAGGGCCGAGGTAATCCTTGTGGCCCCTTATTGGCCAAGGAGACCTTGGTTCGCAGACTTGAGGAGTCTCTCCCGCACGAATCCATGGCGGATTCCTCCGGAGAGGATCTCCCTCAAGCAGGGGGAGATCTCCCACCCAGAGCCACAATGGCTACAACTAGCCGTCTGGCTCTTGAACGGTCAATTTTAGCCAAGGGGGCTTGCTCACAGGGTGTAATTAGGGTCATACAGGCATCAAGGCGCCCCTCCACGAACCGTATCTACGAGGCCACGTGGAGAAGCTTCCAATCATGGTGCTCTAAACAGGAATTGTTACTCGAAGGGATCACAATTCCCAAGATCCTAGAATTTTTACTAGATGGCCTAGAGAGGGACCTCTCGCCAAACACACTGCGCAGGCAAATCGCCGCCCTCTCAACTATACTTTCTGCCAGCCCCGGTGAATCCTTGGGCAAGCATCCCTTAATACGATCCTTCCTCAAGGGGGCTGCAAACATCAGACCGCCAACCGTGCATAGGTATCCATCGTGGGAACTACCACGAGTACTACAAGCTCTTACCAGAGCGCCCTTCGAACCACTCAAAACATGTGACATTCGCTATCTGACCCATAAGGTAGCATTCTTGGTAGCCATCACGTCAGCTCGGCGGATATCCGAGTTAGCTTCTCTCTCAATGAGGAAGGACCTGTGCCATTTTCACAGGGACAAGGTAGTCCTAAGAATAGACCCTTCATTCATTCCAAAGGTCAACTCCCTTTTTCACAGATCACAGGAAATAGTCCTACCAGACTTCTGTCCAAACCCAGCTCATCCCCTGGAGCAACAATGGCACACCTTGGACGTACGCAGGGCACTAAGACATTACATTTCACGCACAGCGGAATTCCGACGCTCGGAAGCGCTTTTCATATCCTTCCACCCCGCTACTAGGGGCCGGAAGGTCTCGTCCTCTACCATCGGTAGGTGGATTAGGGCATGCATCACGGGGGCATACCAGGCGGAGTCCTTGCAAGTCCCCAAGCATATCACGGCCCATTCCACAAGGAGTGCTGCCACCTCAGCAGCATGGGCCATGCAGGCTTCTATTGAAGAGGTATGCAGGGCAGCCACTTGGGCCTCGCCCTCTCCATTCATTCGTCATTACAAAATCGACAGGTACTCCTCTGCAGAGGCCTCCTTCGGTAGGAGGGTTCTCCAGCAGGTGCTAGACCAAAGTTGCACACGGGACCAGTCTATTCCCCAACCCAAGGGACAATAGGCTTTGGTATGTCCCACTGCGTGGATTATCCATCTCCAGTGCTGGAGAAGGGGCGTTGACTTACCTGAACGCCTTTTCTCAGCACGGAGATGGATAATCCACACCCACCCTTATAGACTAGAATAATAGGGTATATTTAGTGGAGCCAAAACGTCTTACTGTCAGTCAATGGCTGCGCTCGAGTCAAGACTGGAGGATCATGGTCCAAGACGGGGCGTGGCAACTTTGGCTGACTGATCTGATTGGCCAGGAATACAGTCTCAACCCACTGCGTGGATTATCCATCTCCGTGCTGAGAAAAGGCGTTCAGGTAAGTCAACGCCCCTTTTATTATTTTTGGCTCCTTGCTGAACACAAATATTTTCCCGATTCTTTCTATTCTTCCTCTGTGCCTGGAGTTCTCAAGAGAGAAATTACTTGTTTGCAGTTTTTCCCATTCCTTACCAAGAAACTTTTGTGGTGGGCTGGTCAGACTAGTTTTCCTCTTCAGCCACCTTTTCCTTCCCTGCCTTGGGCTGTTCCAGTCTTCCAGTCAGTCTTTCCAGGCAAAATGTTGCCTCTTGGCTGCTTTCAATCTGGACAGTTCAGCATCATGTTTGTTTGTTTATCACCCATCTTGCCTCATGGCAACTCTGGGTGGCTCAGAAGCAGTGCCTGCTCTAAGGTTGCTAGAAGACTCACTGAAGTTAGCTGCCAGGTTCCACATGGAAATTGGGCTATAAGTTTGAAACTCCTGTTATAGCGTATCATTGCCCCTGTGTTCGTTAATAAGGCATCATGATCTAAACAGTTCATCATATGGATCTGAATTAAAGTGACCCATTCTGTTCTGTCTCAGTTCACTTTATTCTAAAATACCACATTTATAAATGATTCATTTCTATTTCAGCAATTTCAGATTTTCCATGGCTGATCTTTGTCATATTCCCATGTCCAATTTTATGTGTCACTGTGAAATTAGGAACTTCTTAAAGTACTTGCTCCATCAGCAATTAGACCTCCTTGTGGCTTGGGTTGGACCGTATTATTGCATTCTTTGACCAAGTGACAAAATTAGTGGATCAGAGGAATGCTGTGGACATAATTTACTTGGACTTCAGTAAGGCATTTGATAAAGTAGATCACAACCTACTACTTGATAAGATAGAAAAATGTGGGGTAGACAGAATCACCACCAGATGGATCCGTAGCTGGCTGACCGGCCATACTCAGCGAGTGGTCCTCAATGGAACTACATCTATATGGAGGGAAGTGTGTAGTGAGGTGCCCCAGGGCTCTGTTCTTGGCCCAGTGCTCTTCAACATCTTCATCAACGATTTGGACAAAGGGATAGATGGGGAACTCATCAAATTTGCAAACGACACCAAGCTGGCAGGAATAGCCAACACTCCAGAAGACAGGCTTAAGATACAGAAGGATCTGGACAGACTTGAACACTGGGCACTAACAAACAAAATGAAATTCAATGGTGAAAAAAGCAAGGTTCTACATTTAGGCAAGAAAAACCAAATGCACAAGTACAGCATAGGTGGCACCATGCTCAATAGTAGTAACTGTGAGAGGGACCTCGGAGTCCTAGTAGACAATCACCTAAATATGAGCCAGCAGTGTGCTGCAGCTGCCAAAAAGGCCAACACAGTGCTAGGCTGCATTAACAGAGGGATAGAATCAAGATCACGTGAAGTATTAATATCACTACAATGCCTTGGTAAGGCCACACTTGGAATACTGCATCCAGTTTTGGTCACCACGATGTAAAAAAGATGTTGAGACTCTAGAACAGCGGTTCTCAACCTATGGGTCGCGACCCCATTTGGGGTCGATCGACCATTTTTCGGGGGTCGCCAAAGGCGGCGATCCGCCATTTTCTCCCCTCCGGGGGTGCCGCCGCATGTGCGCCGCGCATGGGGCCCACGCCACGCATGGGGCGCTGCCGTGCATGCGCGCCGTACATGGCACCGCCGCGCCGCGCATGCGCATAACGTTTGTGTGACGGGGGTCGCCGTCACACAAACGTTGAGAACCGCTGCTCTAGAAAGAGTACAGAGAAGAGCAACAAAGATGATTAGGGGACTGGAGGCTAAAACATATAAGGAACGGTTGCTAGAATTGGGTATGTCTAGTTTAACGAAGAGAAGGACAAGGGGGGACATGATAGCAGTGTTCCAATATCTCAGAGACTGCCATAAAGAAGAGGGAATCAAGCTATTTCCCAAAGCACCTGAAGGCAAGACAAGAAGCAATGGGTGGAAACTAATCAAGGAGAGAAGCAACCTAGAACTAAGGAGAAACTTCCTGACAGTGAGAACAATTAATCAGTGGAACAGCCTGCCTCCAGAAGCAGTAAATGCTCCAACACTGGAAGTTTTTTTTTTTTTTATTGAAAATTTTTAAATTTTTACAAAAACAAATCCCCTTCCCGTACCCCCCCCCAACCCTACCTCACCCCCCTCCTCCCCAACCTCCCAAGCCCTCCCCTGAACTTCCCAGAGCTAAGTACAGGCTTAATTAAGAAAAAAACTTAAAACACTTTTAAAACCTAAACAAATTTAAATACAATCATCATTCTATATAAACTCCCTCCAAAAACGCAAATTTAAACATTACTTTCTTTGAATATCTATGCCTATAATATAAAATCTAATTTCTCCCTCTTTCTTTATCCTAATACAAAAAAATAAACATATAAACCTTTGTTATACCATTAAAACTAAATACTCTTAGAAAACTTAAAATAAAACACTGGAAGTTTTTAAGAAGAGAATGGACAGCCATTTGTCCGAAATGGTGTAGGGTTTCCTGCCTGAGCAGGGGGTTGGACTAGATGACCTCCAAGGTCCCTTCCAACTTTACTACTACTACTACTACTACTACTACTACTACTACTACTACTACTACTACTATTAGTTAGTATCATTTCCTCCAGATCTGCTTGTGAAAGTTTGATTTTTTTCCCTAGTAACTAGAGGAGTGCATTTTGAGCTGAGCATTGCATGACCTGTCATCCAAATGCATCTAAATATTTTAGCCAATTTTGTACTTTTTTCTTTACAGCAGAACTTGCCTACTTTTGATTTTGGAGATTTCTTCTCCTAAGTGGTTGGCTTTTCTCACATATGCAGCATCTGACCTGTTCTCGTCCCACAGCTGTGGTGTGCCCTTAGCTTCGATTCTTTCCTTTTGGCATTATTGTCAAGAGTGGCCTTTTCAATTCAGGTTCCTCCCTGGATCATTACCAGGAGCACTGAACTACAGAGACCCCACATTTCAGCATTATGGTGATACTTTGGTTAGGCAAAATACATGGGTCATCCTTAAAGGCAGATCCTGATTTTAAAATTATAGACTGATCATTTCTTTGTCAGTGAGCAAACGTACAAAATCAGCAGGGGATCAAATACTTTTCCCCCTCACTGTACATCTTTCCTACCTTTCATTCTTTTGTTTTTTGAGTCACCATTTTAGAGGAAGTAATCTTTTTAAGGGCTCTTAGAGCAAATGTTCCTTCCTTTTTAAGAAACTGTTTTAGAGTTGTGATCTTGTAAGATTACAGGCCACAGCTCCTTTTTTCGTGAGTTAACTTTTCTTCAACGCCATCATATTCAAAAATAATTTCTATTGTGAAAATCAAAAGATTTTAGCCTTGTTAGCCAGTCAAAAGGGACATCAGTGTTTGTCATAATAAAGCACAGAACCAAGAACATATATTTCTTAGTTGCTCAGTAATCTTTCTATAGACTACCTGAATGGATGTTATGGAGCACCAGTATTCCTTGGATCATAGTTTTGAAAATCTCCAATTTAGTGCACCTGACACATGGCTGCTGCTTACATCAGGGGTCTCCAATCCCCTGTCTGTGGACCAGTACTGGGCCATGGCACGCCAGCAACCGGTCCGCACACACAAGCAAAGCCCCATCCGTGGAATGCAGCAGCACACAAAACCATGCATTCTCCGGTCCACGGAAAAAAACTTTCTCCATGGAACCGGTCCCTGGTGCCCAAAATGTTGGGGACCTCTGGCTTACATGGTGCAGGTTCTGGTATATGTATGTATTTGCTGAAGTCTAAAGAGTAATATTCTAGGAAAATTGTTCCCTAGATTAATTTACAGTTGAAAAATATTCTAGTGCTCAGGTTGTGTTGAACTGACAAATTGTTGGACTAAGAAAGATACATCTTACCTTTATTCCAGGGTTTCCACACATGTGTAGGTAATATTGTAATGGAGAGTGTTTCTTAAGTGTGGGGGGAGCAGGTGGAGGAGGAGAGATGCTTGGTATTGTCAATTTTTCTCAGTCACCTTTAGGAAGTTGAGATGTTCTGATTTTTCCCAATGAGTTTTTTCATCTTATTCTTGTAATCAAACTGGAAGAACATTTTAAAGCCTAGTGCAGTGGTGGCGAACCTATGGCACACGTGCCGGAGGCAGCACTTGGAGCTCTCTCTGTGGGCACACGTGCTGTTGCCCCAGTCCTGCCTCCCCCTATGGCCCTCTCCTCCCCAACAGTCCCCCTGGAGAAGAGTAGCCCCTGAGCGTGGCCCACACGGAGCAGCGAAGCCAAGGACATGGCAGCCAGGCAGCGTAGAAAAGACTCTGCCCTTATGCCCCATCATGCACAGTTGATGCTGTGGGGTGCGGGCAGAGAGCGTGGCTGCCATGGTGCTGCTGGGCTGCCTGGGTGATCTGCGGCGGGCCCTGGAGGCGGTGAGTGGCCCTGCGGGCAGGTGGGGTGGGGGCAGGGCAGGGGGTGGAGCTAGGGTGGGACCAGTTTTGGGGCACTCGGTCTCTAAAAGGTTTGCCATCACTGGCCTAGGGCAATTATCAAACTCCCTTGGTATGTTTTATTGTTAATGTTCAGATTTCTATTGTATTAGGTCTCTCTCTTCCCCCCCCTCCCTCCCTCCATTATTTTGTTCCTTTTGGAGTTTAGAACTAAGCAACCAAAATATTGTATTATGGATAATCATGGTTCTTATGCTCCATGTTCTATTATTTATATTTGTACAGAGCATTTGCTCTTGGGGAATTTTTCTTAACTGAACTACTCCTGAATTCTTGGCTCAGAGAGAATATATTATTTGGCACCATTAATCATTTTGTGGAAATGTAAAAGGCAGCTCTGATGTTTACTTCAGAAACGTGCTATCAATGAATTGGACTTTTCCTTTTTGATATTGTTGTCCTCAGTGTAGCCTTCAGGTAAGATAGGCCTGACTAACTTTAAACTGCCAAGTGAATATAGACACCAACAATAGATCTTTTTCTCGTTGAGGATGCATGGAGAGAGTCATACATCTTGTTTTCATGCCTGCATAATGTTGTTCTATGTTTAAATTTGTTGTTGAAGCCTTGGTTTTAATCCCAGGATAAATGAACAGGGATAATAAGTTCTTTGTTGTGGATTGGAAGCAGTTGCTGTTACTGGTTGACATTGCTCACCACTTCCTTCATTAGAATATCCAATAGAAACTGTCAGGCACAAATAACCCAGGAGCATTTGTTAAGTTCAAAGCAGAAGAGTTTATTATTGCTACCTGTAATACAATAATCTAGTCAACCAATAGTCAAAGCTAAATTGGCGCTAGATAAGGATCAATAGAATTTATGGAGGCTGGCCTTGGGTCTCTTGTGACAATACAATACCTCCAAACTGATGACCTGTTTAACGCCACTTCTAGCTCAGTCTCTTCTCCTACAGAAAGACACTTAAAGACATTTTTGTTATTAACTTGCATCTTGGAAGTACAAGGGAAGGTGGTAAACAGATGGATCATTCTTTTAATTCAGAAGGAGCTACTTTGCGTGAAACATTGTATTATTTGCTGGGCCTTGTCCATGATAAGGAAGAACGGAATAAATATTTGCTTGGGATTGGAAATCTGAAATTCTTCTATCAAAATTTTGGGGCTATTGATTATTATTGGCACTGAATATTGGAAATTTAAACAACATTCTGACAGAATTATGCAATAATTATCTGCTGAGATTTTCCTCAGGAAGACATTACAGGCAGAATAAGAAAAGTGTCAGAAGAGAAAAAGCCATTCAGAATATATGCCCTTTCCAGGTCTCCATTATGGCAAAGATGAACCATGCAGTTTCAGCAAACAGTTTGTTGAGTTCGGTAACAGCTACGTGTTGGAAGTATTGCATTTCCTTGGTGAAAGGAAAAGGTTTATACATAAGTCTGATTTGGTTGTAAACCTAAAATTATTGCTTGGAAAAATAAATTCTGTTGTAATCAATAATGCTTTTAAGTAAATACATACAGTTGTGCAATTCTGAAAATACTTCAGGGAAATCATTGGGAGTTACTAAATAAATATATTTAGGATTGTGTAGCATTTGAGAATATGAGCTGTTAGATTGTCACCTAGAAAACAATTTCCCTACCTCACAGGATAATTCTGGGGATGAATATGTTAAAAACTTCATGTACTAGGATATAAATGTATTGGGGCCATGTAAGCATCTAAAAATAGAAAATGTGCGCTCTTCAAGGGAAGGAACTGAACAAAATCTGTAGGAGTGAAAATACATACAGTGACCTCTCTTAAGAATTTGTGATGACTCTGAGTTCTATTTCTGTCCATGTCATCTTATTATGGGAGAGGAGATGGAGAATTTATTGAAGATCTATTTTCAAGCCCTATTGTGACACCAAACTTATTAATTAACCTTCTTATCCCACAAAATAAAATAAAATTCATAGAATATTTCTTTGACATGAGGGATTAAATCCTGTGCCTCCAATTGCATTGTGGTTATGCCTATAGGTGGAGACCAGGCTTTGTAAAGGATGTGGCTGCTTTAATGGTTCAGAGGGAGTTGTTTTAATAATGGTTGTGTAGTTTGCAAAGTAATATTTTCAAATGCCTTTCACAATCCTAGCATGTATTCTACTGAAGTAAAATTTCAGCAGCACATTCAACCAAATAAGTGGGATCTAGGCAAAGAAAACATTTTCATCTTTGGGAAAGAGGAGCTAGAATACAAGTAAAATTGATTTCTGTTTTTCGGCATGTGCAATGAGAACTCTTCTTTGATATTTGGCTTAGAAATTCTTATTCACCAAATGGTGCTTCCTCTGAGACCTGTATGTAGTAAATTAAAAACATATTTACTAAAAAAAAAAATCCCCCAATCTAAAGTACTAATTTATTAGAATGGTAACAAATTATAGAATATTTTTCCAGAAAATTTCACATCCTCCTCCATCAGATTTACAAATCAACATATTTGATTGTGTGGAGGACATTTTCCTCATAGTAGCAAGATTCTGTTTGGTGATTGTCCAAAGTTCTGGTTGTTTGCCAGAGTTATCATATGGCAATATGGATGGCTAATAAATTTTATAAATAAGTGAAATTAAGGAATGGTAACAGCGAGGAGCAGGATAAGATGCTGAAGGACAGAATTGTGTGTGCTTTATTGTCTGCCATGGATCTCCTAATCTAGCTATTGCATTTAGGACATTATAGAGGATATTATCATGTGTATTTATATTTCGTATTTCTAAACCACCCATTTCCCTTAGAGATGTTTCTAGCACTAAAGAGGATTCAGATGCTGTTCCAGCTGACTTCTATTTCTGAAATGGGGAAATTGTTTTTTTCTTTAAGGAACTGTCTACATTGGTGCAAATGTCCTTTTTTCTTCCTGATTGTATCCCATATTCTTATTTCAGCTCTCTGCATATTTGCAGTTAGAACACATAACTAGCAGAGATGCTCTGTAGCTTACTTGGGGGGGGGGGAGAGACGAGGAGAGAAAGAATAGAAGTTGGAGAACATGGCCAAAGACAGGAATATGGTCTATTTCTGTTAACGGAAATTAATGAAAATTCTCATCTTTATGACTAAAAGAAGAAATACTTTGAGGTATTGCATGGTTGATTAGGAATTTATGGTGTTGTTTCTGGTTTGTTTGTCTGTTTGCTTGCCTGTTGTTTCTACAGACTCTATCTGTAGGAAAATGTGTTGCCTACTTCATTTCACAAAGCAACATCATAGATCTGTGGCTGCCCTGCTTTCTCAAGTGGAAGAGATGAACACACGTGTACCACTGCAAAACAAAACACAGCTGGCAACAGAGCTAATTTTAGGTTATTTGCTTGGTCTACATGAACTGTTGTGGAATGGAATTCCAGTAACAGAGAATCTTGAAGGAGCTTTTGACCTTTGAAAAATCATTTCATTTTCATAAAGGGATGATATTTTGGAATTCTTCATTGAAAATTCAGGCATCTTTTAAAATCATGATCTTTTTCCCCCTACTCTTTCTAGCAGCCCTGTCTAGTACAGATAATCCCTGAGTTATGAAGGTTCCCTTAGCAAACCTTCAAAGTTATGCAATAAGTGCCCCCTAATACTTATAAGCAAGTCCGGAAATTACGAATGTTGCCGCACCACGGCAGCTTACGAATGACTGCAATGGCACTGCAACATTCACCGTGGTTATTCCCTCCCTTCCCCCCCCCCCCAGTCTCCCTAGGCACTAGGTCTTCAGTACTCACTCTGTGAAGATCGAAATCCTTCGCTTTCTTGGCTGCTCCAGGCCTTTGGTATTTTCACAGAGAATGGAAGCCTAAAATAACACAAGTTATCACGCGAGATCAGTGATGTGAGATCTCATGCTACTGATCTCACGTGATCTTATGATACTTTAGGCCTCTGTTCTCTGCAACAGAGAATGGAACTGAAGCTGGGGGACGCTTCCGTGTGCCTCCTGAGGCCTGATTTGGGAGTTGATCTTTTCCTGGCTGCTGCCGCCTGGATCTGAGGCCGGGAATGCTTATGCGGCCCTGCGGATGCCTGATCCAGAGGTCGGAGGCCTTTTCCAGGCCGCTGCTGCCTGGAAACAGGCCTCTGGAGGCACGTAGAAGCATCCCCTGGCCTCATTTCCGGGCGGCAGCAAGAACCATGGCGGCAGCAGCAGCCTGGAAAAGGCCTTTGACGCCCAGATCTGGCCTCCGGAGGCACACAGAAGCATTCCCCCAGCCTCACTTCCGGGCGGCAGCAAGAACCACGGCAGAGAGGAGACGGATATTTTCAAAGTGAGTCCAAAGCAGCAGGAAGGGAGGGGGAAACAGGTATCTTAGTGGGTCGGGGAGGCTTTGGTGGCCTGTTCCATCACTAGGCCCTCCATGGCCTTCCCCACCCTGAGATACCTCCTGTGCGATTAACAAACTGCGCATTTGCCCATGCATTTGATTAGCGAATGCATGGGCGAAAGCAGGAAGTGAATCATGTTCAAGGTACAAGATTCACTCCCACGAATTTTTGAGTTACAAATGGAAAGGGCAGGCTCCATTACATTCGTAACTGGAGGACTACCTGTATTAAAATATAAGCATTTTCTTAACAATTCCATAACCTTCTCTGTATAGTTATCATAGTTAAGAGAATACATTTCTTTTGCTACTTCTTTGAATTCAGTAATACATTACAGATTTTTTTCTTTTTAATAACTCACTACAAAATCAAAGAGCAAGAAAAGATGGAGGTTTATCAAGCACAAGGGTTAAAGTTAGCTGCTATTTATATATTTATTTGACTTAATTTATATACTGTATTTTACTTTGTAAATACACAAGGTATAATATGGGTACATGTGGAAGTAGAAGAGACACTGCAAATATTTGATGGATCATGGCACAAGTATGTGAATTTCAAAAAGATACGCATTTATACTTATTAATTGAAGTCTTGACAAAGTAAAATATATCTCAAAGAAATAGGCATTCCAGAATATTTGATTCGGATGATAAAATCATTGTTCAATTACCAAGAAGGCCTTGTCAGAATAACTTAGAGACACACAAACTGGTTCAAGACTGGAAAAAGTGTACAGTAGGACTGTACTTTATCCTCATTTCAATTTAAGCACAATTGCAGTTTTGAGGAACCTTAGATGAATTGGAAATTGCCAGCAGAAGCATTAAAGAATTTAAGATATCCGGACACCACTCTACAAAAAATTAAGATATAAAATAACATATCCTAGAAATAAAGGCATATAGTGAAAAAGCTGAATTATACATAACATGAAGATCAAAGTAATGACAATAGTTAGAGTGACATTGAGATAAAAATTTGTAACAAAAAAAAAATGAATCAGGGCTTTATTTTGCTTGGTTCCAAAATTGACTGAACAGAAGGTACTGGACGCATAATGAAATGCAGAATATGACTTCGTTGCACTGCAGTGACCACTGTGGATAAACAAGGACATCAATCTTAATACCAAGTACAAATTATTAAATGTTCCTTTCCCTCCCTATGTTTGTAAAAATTGGTAAATAAAAAAGCAGATGGAAGAATACTAGATTCCTTCAAACTATGGATTTGGACATTAGACAAAAAATTAAAATTTTAGACAGTATCAAGCTAGAAATATCTTTGGAAACTAACATGATCAAATTGAGTCTGTTTTATTTTGATCATGTCATTTTTTTAAATCCTTAAAAAAAAAGTTATATTACAGTGGTGGCGAACCTATGACATAGGTGCCAGAGGCAGCACTCGGAGCCCTTTCTGTGGGCACTTGTGCCGTTACCCAGCCTCGCCCCCCCATGACCCCCTCCTCTCCAGCAGCCCCCCTGAAGGAGAGTCGCCCCTGAGCGTGGCCCATGCGGAGCAGCGCAGCAAAGGACGTGGCAGCTAGGCAGCATAGACAAGACTCTGCCCTCACACCCCATCGTGCACAATTGATGCTGCAGGGCTTGGGTAGAGGGCGTGACTGCCATAGCGCTGCTGGGCTGCCTGGGCAATCTGTGGCGGCCCCTGGAAGTGTGAATGGCCCTGCGGGTAGGTGGGGCGGGGGATGGGGGCAGAGCAGGGGTGGGACAAGGGGTGGAGTGGGGGCGGGGCCAGTTTTGGGGCACTCGGTCTCTAAAAAGTTCGCCATCACTGTTATATTAGAAACTAGATAACTGGTGTCCTGTTGGGTCATAGTTTCAGAGATATTTCTTTACCAGGTTCCTTAATGCCTTCAACAGTGACAGAGCTTCTAATGTACTGCTTATACTGAAAAAGTTGGGATATATTCAGAGTTGCATCTGGCTTGAAATTAGCCAATGTTGAACTACAGAGCACAGTCAAACATCAGCACAGGAAATGTTTTATGACACTTTGTATTATGTAATCAACTACTTTATGGTGATGTTTATGACATAAAATGTTTTATAAAATTTGAGAAATAATTCCCTGGGAATTATGGGTTCTGGAGTTTGGATGCATTCTGCAAATTAGCCATTTGAGCTACCTTGGTTCAAAAAGTTTTGCTCTACAGTGCACTGTTTCACTCAGCTAAATATGACAGAAATCAGAAGTTTAGTAGTATATAGATTGCTGGGAGTGATGGAAAATAATGCCATCAGATAACATGCTGGATAAATACTGTCAAGCAAGACATAGGCCTAAACCAGGGGTTTTCAAACTTGGCCCTTTTATGACTTGTGGACTTCAACTCCCAGAATTCTTCAGCCAGGCACAGGGGGGCCTTCCTATATATATATACCCTACACTACCCGTCCTTGTTTTGTTTTGTTAATAAAGGGTTTGGAGGGAATACTGATATTCCCACCCACCCAACCCTATACTCAAGACATCTACATATGTTAGTTTGGATTGTAATCGATAACTGCTAGGTTAAAAAAAGAGGAACTACAATATATAGTTTGTTATATAATATTGTTTATTGATAGTATGTATAGTATATTCTTTAGTATGGGGCTTTTCAACCAGTGGTACATTGGCACCTGGCAGGTGATATGCGACCATCCTAAAAAGGGGTAGCGGGGGAGGGGAATGAGCTGAACCGGTGGCAGCACCGCACAAGCCTGAGCGAGAGATGGCTGGAGCTGCAGGGCTGTCAGGGCTCAGCAGAAGCACCAGAATCACTGCCGCTTTCCAGCTGATTGGCGCTTCTTCAGGGCTATCAGGGCGTTTTACCTTTGTGGAAATAGTTCTATACAATAACATTAGGTGTTGAATCAGATTGTTTAACAAAATCTTGTATCATTGTCATTGTTAGTTTGTTAGAGTTATATAGTATTTTAGATAAGAAAGATGTCCATTCCTGATTAAATGATTTTTCAATCCATTTGCCTTGTTTGTGAGTACTAGGTCCCATGTCTAGTAATACATGCCAATGATTTAAACCATCTGAACCATGTTCATGTTGAATGAACCATTTAGGATCATTAATAGATCGTCCATTTCTTTGAAATACTTTGAATAACATTATTTGTATTTTAGTAATATATAAAGCTACTTGCCTGGAGTATTTGTTGTCTACAGGAGATGCTTTGGTGTTGTTAGAAGTCATGTAAAACAAAGTTTCTTGTCTGCTGAGTTCTAGTAGTTCTTTCTCAGACGCATTGTTGAAGTATTTGGTTTGTTCTGGTAGTTTGCTTGTAGCTTGTATTGGTTCTCCTTGTTCAGTATTGTATTGTAGAGTATGTACTTGAGGTACCTTGAAGATAAGACTGATAGCTTGATTAGGATCATCAAAGCCGTAATGGTCACAGATTGTCTTAAGTAAGTGGTTCTCAACCTGTGGGTCGGGACCCCATTTGGGGTCGAACAACCATTTCACGGGGGTCGCCAAACAATGCAGTCCGCCATTTTTTCCCCTTTTCCTTAGCTGTGCTACTCCCTTTTATTCTATTGGCTTTTGAAAGCCAATAGAATAGACTCTCTTGAATAGAGTCTAATTCTATTGGCTTTCAAAAGCCAATAGGAATTGTCCAAGCTGTCTCTGCCCTGCTGAGCTCGCCAAAGTCCCATTCTGCAAACGGTGCTGCAAGTTGTCTGCAGCGAAGGCGAGCTGTCTGGAAGCTTCCACCCCTCCCTGCTGAGCAACTACTAAAAATGTAAGTAAAAGAGGGCCAGGGGTGGGAGGTGGGAGGCTGGCGGGCGCAGGGAGGGTTGCTGGCGCGCGTGGGGCTGGGCGGGTGCCTTACCTCCCTTGGGCTGAGCCAGCTGGAGGCCCAGCCGGTGGTCGGCCTGTGCCGTCTCTGCCGCTTGCCAGCTACACCTCGGCCGGTGCAGGGGGCGGCACCACGCATGAGTGGCGCTCCCAGGCAGGGAAAGTCCTCGACTTACGACCGGTTGGGTAGTCCTCGACTTACGACCGGTTGGGTAGTCCTCGACCTACGACCGGTTGGGGGTCGTGGCATTAAAAAGGTTGAGAACCACTGTCTTAAATAGATCATCTTTGAATTGGTTGACAGCAGATGCAGCCATTGCTTACCTAGATAGGTTTGTCTTGTTAGACTAACGAAGGTGAGAGAGCAGAATGACTGTTTCAGTTAAGTTCCTCTTTTAAATGATAAACAAATAAATAATAAATGAAATCAGAAGTAATTTTTTTCTTACCCCTCTCACCCACCCCTTTCTGGAGGGCAACCTTTGACATACAATACAAACTAGATACAGCTCTAAGCCTACATAAGGTTATACAATCTGCTCTAAAGATTAAACATGATCTAAATAGATGATTTGCATTTGCTTGACTGGAAATATAATTTCAGATGTAGATCCAGAACTGCTTATATATTGCATAGAGCATTTTTTAAATTTTGTGTCAAGTGCATTGCATAAAATTGCACTTTCTCTTCTCCTCTGTATGTATACTGCCTATGTTTATAAGGAATTTGGAAAACTTTAATTTGTACTCTCAGAGTCTTGTTAAATCTGAAACAGGGCAAAGCTTAGTGAGCAGTTTTCTCTTATCTAAAAGCTGCTTAGTTGAGTCTGGTTTCTAATCCAGTTAGTGGAAATATGTGAGAATTTCACTGAGAGTCAAGATTAGCATTAAAGAGTTTCTATTAATATTTTTGTAAAGAAACTGCTTTCAGTATCTATGCTGTTGAATTGGGGCAATATACTTTTTTGAAAAACCCAAAATGTCGGAGAGGGAGAACAACTTTTGGAGGAAATGGCACTCAAATTACAGATGTGCATTAGGATTTGGACAAAAACATGTGTTGAACCATTTAATATAAATTTATTTCTATCTCTAAAAGAAATGGATAGTGGCTATTGTACTAATAACAATAGTAATGATTTTTTTCATCATTTAATTTGTTTAGTTTGTAGAGTACAGTACAGCTTCCCTAGGACACGGACAAGTTATTGATGAAAAATCGTATGAAAACATTTCCTGAAATACAGCGCACACACAAATAGTATCATCTGCATCAGTAGGTAATATGTGTTTTTAGAAGTAGAATGTGTTTCTGGAATCAACTGCCTCCCTAGTTTTTCTGTATTGGAAAAAGAAAATCTTGATTGAACCTATTAGATGGGTGGCCATATAAATTTTATTAATAAATAAATACTCCCAGTTGCCTGAAACATAGGCTGGGTGCCACATTGTATTAATGAACAATGGTGTGATTTATATGTTATTTGAATTAAACTGCCATTTTCAGAGTGTATTAAGGTAAATTAATTTAGGATTGGAGATTTACAAAATATTAACAGTTGGGAACCAGCCAAATGGTCATGCTCTTGTTTTCTTATGATCATCTTTTTCTGGTTGATAACCAGGGTGTTCGCAACCAGGATTTGAAGCCATTCTTAATTTGTTTGTCAACAGGTAAGCAGTCTGATTAGCTGCACTAGTCTGTGCTGGTTATCCAGGTACTGAGACATTTAATAAACTGAAATATTTCTTGAAGTATACAGATCTGCTTGCTAAAACAGTATGATGCTTATCTTTGAGGAAGTCTCAAGGGTTTTTTTTTTTTTTTTTATAAACGCTAGCTGTTCAGCTTTCTTCTATGACTTCAGTGGTGGTAGTCAGTTGTTTTCTTGCTATCTGGTAATTGCAGTGTGGACTGTATTTTGATGAATAGTCTCTATGTACAAAAAGTGCAGTATGAGCACAATTGGGATGTTGGAGGATTTTTGAAATATTGCAGTCATATGTCCTGGGAGAGCAATGCTATACTTTGGAACAAAAATCGTGACAAATTTTACAGAAAGGTCAAAACTGGCATGCAGGAGAAAGGAATAGTAGGGATAATTAATGAGAAATCATCTTCCAGGGATAAGTCTTAAGGTATGCAATTGCACCTGGTAGAAGAGGTCTTGCTAACCTTACCAATTCTCTCATTGGGTGTTGTTTCTCATTGCTGTCCTCCACCCTCTTTTATACAGATGCTTTTAGCTCCTGTCAGAATAGCACCACCAGTTGTGCTGCTATATTTAGAGTTGTGTCAGAATTTCCATTATAAAGACCCTGTTTTTCAAAGCACAAGCCACAATTCATCTTGAAAACCGCTTTTAGTTATGAAGGCAAGCAAACTCTGCTTGAGCACAAACATCTTTGTGATTTCAAATTGTTAAATGCATTTCTTTATCAAACATTGAGATCGTTGTAGAAAATTGCATTAGAGGTGCCAGCAGATTGCACATATTTAGTATAAGGAACAATTACTTGTGTAAGTAATTTAGTTGCCTGTCTGTGATAGCATAGTGAGATTATTTGCAATTAGCATGTTATGATTCTGACAACATGCAAAAATCAGAGCTATTGAACTCAGTATTTGAAATGATAGTGTCATAGCTGCTTCTGTCATCATTTTCAAATGCTATGGCAATGTGACAGTGCCTCTACTTAGCACAATAAACAGTGGGAGGCATGTGGAACAAAATAAATGGGCAAGTTGGTTTTCACAAATTGCTTTAAAAGCTCTTACATAGCTGAAAATGAGATTGGCGTGATTTTAAGATTGGCTTAGCTTTGCCTAGAATAGGGGTCTCAAACTCAAATTATCATGAGTGCTGCATGAGATTTTGTTCAGCAGCCCAAGGGCCATAATATTGAAGCCTTTTTAGGCCTCAGTACAGTAAGTAAAAAACAAAGGAAAAGAAAAAGGAAAAAAAACCCATAAACTCTACAATATCCTAAGCCACCCCATTAGTTTAAATGTTGTCTCTTGACAAATACTCAAATTTAGAAATCAATTTAAAAGTACTGAACAATGCAGGCTTCCTGACTAGTTACGTGAACTGAATGAATGAAAATTCATGCAGATGAAATTAGAAATATAAAATGAGGGACATTAGCAACCTACCATAAGCACCTTTGCTATGCCTTTCTACTTTTGAATTTCCATTATTCTATTGTTCAACATCAGTTTTAAGGAAGGGTAGAGGGGTGCTTTACTTCTGAGGGACTTAATTTTTTTTCCTCAGGAAATACATAATAGATGGTCCTTAGTTAATGACTACTAGTTCAGCCACTGTTCAAAGGACATTGAATGAATGGCTCTTACAACTGGTTCTTGGAGTTCCGGCTGTGGTAGCATCCCCATAGTCAGATGATTGTGATCCAGGCATTCAGTGTCCAGCTTGTGAATACAACATCACAGTATCCTATGCTCACACAACAGGCATTTGCAACCTTCTTTTCTGGCTTTTGACAAGCAAAGTCAATGGAGAAGTTGGCAGATGGTTTGCAAAATGGTGGCCTCCTTCCTTGTGATTCACTTAATTCCAACTCTTCTACTGCAGGAATTACCATCTCCAAGTGGTGTTTTAATTTACCGCCAATAAAATTTAATTTACCACCAATAAAATTCTGTCCTGCTGTATGGAGTAGAGAGTTGGTCTCTGACAGAAGGCCACCTGAAGAGACTAGAAGCATTTGAAATGTGGATTTACAGGCGTCTGTTACGTGTAAGCTGGGTTGACAAGATCAGAAACGAGGAGGTGATAAGCTGCCTGGGAAAGCCAAGGGAAATCATCAAAACAATTAAAAAACGAAAATTAGAATATTTCGGACATGTGATACGACACCCAAAAAAATACAGCATACTCCATTTAATCCAGGGAAAGATTGAAGGCAAACGAGGTCCAGGCAGAAGAAGAACATCGTGGCTTCAAAATCTAAGGAATTGGTTTGGACAAAACTCAGCAGCACTTTTTCGTGCAGCTGCTGATAAAAACAGGATTGCCAACATGATCGCCAACGTCCGATAACAGATATGGCACAAGAAGAAGAAGTGGTGTTTACATCACTTAACAATGGCCATTCTGGTCTCAATTGACATCATAAGCGGAGGGCTATTTGCACTTTATTTCCAAACATGACTTTTGCATCTGTTGACATCCCAATAATTTTTACCTGCTTTTCTGGAAAAATGGTCGTTCTGGAATAATATCAGTGGGAATCTTAATAGAACGAGGACCGAACCACATTCCATGGATGAAACATATTTTCTCCTGAGTCTAGACACATCTGTATTTCCAAGGGTGCAGTTTATCAAAGAATGCCAGGATTGAAGCATAGTAGTTTGCAGTCTGAGAACATGGAGCTTAAGTGTGCATGGAAAAACAGCAGTGAAAGAAAATCATTGAAACACTTGTGCTTTTAACATTAAAAAAGGGAAAGAAAACCAATTGCTTTACACATTATGAACACTGATACACGGGGAAACATTTACATGTATGTATGTATGTATGTATGAAAGAGGAATCTAGTTTTTCTTATACTCTGTATTTCCCTTAACAAAATTTGACAGCTGGTTCTTGTGAACTAAATATTAATGCTCCTGTCACTTAGATGGCTGCATACAATCCACGTAAATTTGAGCCCTATACCTAGAGGAGGGGTCCCCACCCTCCTGCTGTAGTACCAGTCCATGGCCTGTTAGGAATCAGACTGCACAGCTAGAGGTGAGCGGTAGATGAGTGAGTGAAGCTTCATCTGTATTTGCAGCCACTCCCCAGCACTATCAACAATGCCTCAACTCCATCAGGCATCAGATTCTCATAGGAGCGTGAACCCTACTGCAAACTGCGCATGTGAGGGATCTAGGTTGCGCACTCCCCCCCCCCAGTTGTGGAAAAATTGTCTTTCACAAAACCGGTTCCTGGTACCAAAAAGATTGGGGACCACTGCCCTAGAGGCTTAAGGATAGCTTTTTTAATATATCTAATTTGAGAAGAGAAGATTGAAGGTGTGCTAGATGAAGTGGAACGTGTAGACCTTACACCAATGGTTCTCAGCCTTTTCTTCATCACAAACTGGTGGGGGGAGAGATATAACTTTTGTGACCACTGATCATGGCTACGGATCTTCAAGACCTAACTCAAAATTTAAATCATAACATTTATTCAAGCCTTCATGGACCCCCTATGACAACATCCCCCCCCCTCCCCTGGCGTCTGCGGACCTCAGGTTGAGAACCACTGCCTTACACAATCACAAAGATTGATCAACTATGGTAGGAAATAAAATGTATTGATTAATGCAAAAAACCCAAAAAATAAACAAGAATTGTCACAAAAATAAAGGAAAAGAGTACCTCTAACTTAACACACTTGCTTTGGCTGGTACAGTAGCTAGGCTATACTACAGAAATTCATGGCTTAGTTTTGTATCAAAAATTAAAAATCTCAACTTCCTTTTAGCAGATTCATTAGAGATTACAAGGTTTATAGCTTCTGAAGATGCTTGATTATGCTTGAGTAGAAAGTATTATTTGCTATAATTGATTTGAAATATATATTGTAGCCGATCATTTTGGGTCTTACTGTAGGCCAGAGTTGGGAATTAGTAGCACTCTGGAAGTTACTAATTTCAACTCTTCTCGGTTCCAGTCAGTGTGATCAAAGGAAAGGGATGTTAAAAGTCTGGAGATAGTAGTCTCAGTTTGTGTGTCAAACTTTGAATGGGAAAAATGATGCTCATGGAATGATTTAACTTGCAGACAATATACAGTTTGCAATATTCACCAACCTAACAATTTAGTATGGTTTTAGTTTTAGACAGGTGGTGTAGATAGGATTAGAGTTAAGGCAGACATTCAAACTTAAGCTTGATTTAATGTTTCTAGCCACCTGCTTCTTGGAATTGATGATTGGAGTCCAATCATCTTTTGACTCTTTAGAAGCACATCCTTGAGTCACATCACAAATTGCTTTTCCAGCTTTCTTTAGCTTCAGGTATTAGGAAATCACAGGTATAAGGCCTTTTTGCAGCTCAATATTTGTTCCAATTCTTGGAATCTAGCCTGTATATTGATTTAATTTAAGGTAATGTTAAAATTTATTTTACATTGCCCACAGTGAAAATAATGAAGTATTGTGCCTTAAAGACTAATGAAATAATTATGGGATAAAAGTTTCAGAGACTGTTCTCTTTGATAGATGCAGAAGTATTTCTGAGAGAAAGATGAATGAATGCATGATCTCTCTCTGTCTCTCTCTTACTTTCTCTCACACATGCAACTGGGGTTGTGGTGGAGGAATAATAAACAGTGTGAATGTAACAGACAGTGATGATTACCTTCTTGACAAAATATTTTATAAAACAGTTGTTAAATGTGAGACACAGACATTCTTGCATTGATGTTCTGATGAATATTTAGTATGATAAGTAACCTTTCTCTGTTTAAATCTGGCAGTAGATAATTATTTTTGGCTGATGGGGGTGGGCCTACGACAATTGACAACATAACATGGCTATTCCTGTAAGTTTACCAGTAGACAAACTTGTCTTTATATAAACTCTGGTTCCTGGGTAGTCTATTGTCGTAGGATATACTATAACAGAATTTTGAATATTCGTTAGAGTTTTCCTCTACCCCCTCTTCTACCATACAGAATTTAAGATGTGGTCATTTCATCTTTCTCATGCTTCATCTTTCCCAAGACTGATGTCTCTTTTATATGCAACTCACTCATGCATTCCTTTGCTAAGAGTGTCCCTATAAAATTGTCACACAAGTTTGGAAATGAAGATGAAATCCAAATGTAAAACTTTTCACTTAGGTGGTTCGGTCAGATTATTCTTATTTATTATTTATTCATTAAGTTTATATCCTGCCCTTCCTCCAGAATTTTGAGGAAGTGTTCTCGATTTTTTTTTTTCATCCATAACAGTAACTCTCAAAATAGGCTGGGCTGAGAAATAGTATCTTATATAGTACTAAGGCCACTTAATAAGGTTCTGTGGCTGAGAATGTGTTTGAATCTGGGTGTCTCCAGCTCTAGCCAAGCGTCTGAACAATTAATCCATACGGTGTCTTTCTTTTCACATAGTGCGCTTATTTGGAAGTTAGCTACCAGCTTGAAACCAGGTCACTGAATCTGCCTGGAAGCTTTTATGATAAAGCTGTTATATATTCAGCTAACAATAGCCAAGCAAACTAGACTAGCAAGAAGACGTAGCTTAAGGGAAAACAAGAATCTAACAGCAAGATTAAATAAGGTTGTGCCTGACTTGTTTCACTTGGCATATCGAAATTAAGTGAGACATCTATCAATAGAGGTGCCCCACCCCCTTAATTGTAGGGGTTCATTCCAGTGTAAAATCCCTGTGAAATCACCGACTGCTTTTTGAACCTGCAGACAGGCTGAAAATAACCTGGCCAAACATCTGAGGCAAACATTTGCTCTATGCGCAGAGGAAAACAACTTTGTGCACATCGTTTTCCAGATGTGGGAATGTTGATTTTACTCTTTAAAACCATAAACATATTGTATTTCTATCTGTAGCCACTCATCTTAGCTTGAACCTGCCAAGTTATTAAGGCAGTTGGAGCAAGTTCTTTCTTGATGACACTGTCATACACAGGATTCTTCCCATGCTACTTACCAATTTTAGAATCTGTGAATCCTTGCACCAAGCTCCTTTGCTTTTAAAAAGGATAATTAAGATGCATCGTTTAAACCCATACAGTACAAATCATTATATTTTTGTTTGTTTAATCATATGGTTGATCTCTTTCCCAAAATGAATTTTGCAGGAAATGACAGGCTCCTCCAGAACTGGAACATGAGATTGGAAGCAGGCATGGCTGGGAAGGCCTTTGCATTTTTTTGAGTTGTGCATCAGTTGTGTCTGTTCTTGGAGTGGGAGGCCCTGCTTACTGTCGCTCCCTTGTTGCCCCCTGTCTGGACTCCTGGAAAGCTCTCTACACAAGAACATTCAGAAGCTTCAAATAGCGCAGAATGCAATGGCACAGGGAGTTAATTTTGCCAGTTATTCGGTGTACATATCACCACCACTTTGTGAGCCTTGATTACAGATGTGCTTGCAGCTGCAACTCAGGATGCTGGTTGTTACCTTTAAAGTCCTTGATGGCTTGGGGCTGGATTATTTAAGGGACTTTCTCTTCCTGGTTGTCTCTGTTTGTTCCATCCAGGAACAAATTGCAGGATGGCAGTGCTGTAAGTCCGGCTGATTAAGGAAGACCCAGAAGACAAGCCATTTCTCCCATAGCACCCACTCACTGGAGCCTTCTCCCTTCAGAGACTGGGTTGACTTCAACCCTGCTGGCCTTTCATAAGACCCCAAAGACCTGCCTCTGTGCTCAGCCTTGGACCTCTTGAGTGTGTCAAGGGACCTGTCTCCTGGCTATGTGGATGATAGTTTGTTTCTCTTGGCTGCTATTTGAATTTTTGTCTTATGTATTTGTTTTATTTTTTTTATTGTTCTCCAGCATGATGAGTGTAGAATCCATTAGATGGGTAGTTTCTGCCTTCCTGCTCAGAGAGACTAGGTCAGAACTTTGGCCACGACTCCCTCTGGGTGTGTCCTCCCAGTTTTGACTTAGTCTCAGGCTCAGTTAGGCGCAGATTTCTTGGCTCCGTGGCTAGATTAGGTTAATTGATTTGTGTTTTATTGAATTTCATTTGATTTAATTGGCTTTATATTCAATTGGTTATTTATACTAAATTGGTACAAATTGACAAGTTGAAAATTAGAATTATACTTGGGTCTTTTGACCTTGAGCCACAGGCAAGCCGTTTTGGTTTTTCCGACAAGAGGCTTTTCAGCTCGCAATCAGCAGGACAGTGGAGCGGCAGACAGTCGAGCAGCTGATCTTCAGCGATCCGAGCCGCCAGTGACACGGACTGTTCGGAGGCTCCCTTCTGGCTTCGTCGACACGAGTCTTCTCTCCAATTGCATTCTGCTGGAGGCGACGTGCCAAAACAGCAAGTGAATTGGGAGACTTCCCCTCCACTCTGATTGCTCCCTAAAGTCAGCTTCTGGCAGGGGTTTTTTCATTTGTTTCCATTCTCCCCTCCCTTCCCAGAGTAAATCCTTCTTGGGGAAGCTCTTAAAAGGGCGCGGTCGCCATTTTGGCTGCGTGTTCTACAGGTGGCCACCACCTTGAAGGGTAGTAAGCAACGGCCACCATTTTGGGTGTGGCCTTGGGGCGGTCACCATTTTGTGTGGGCCTCCGAGCACGGAAGCTATTGTGAGGGTCCTCATTGTGCCTTGCAAGGTACGGAGACCCGAAATTCTTCTGTCGGTCTGCCTTTTCAGCCCTTTCACCGGGGGAGAAGCTCAGTGTCATCAGCCTTACAGAGCTGAGTTTTGATTGCATTGAGGATTATTTTATCTACTTATTGTGCTTCAGCACATATCTGTTTTTTCTGGTGAGTTGACCGAAGGGGAATTGTTTATCCACCTGTTCTAATTAGAGTGTGGCATTTGTCACAGGCCTGACAGGCAGCTTTAGCAAACTGTCTGACTGTCCCTTGCCATTGCTGTTGTGCAGAGCGAGGATTGGTTTTCCATCTCTGTCAACTAGATCTGCATCTCTGAGTTCCCCCCCACTTCTGGATATTTCCTACTCGGTATATCTAGATCGCAATGGCAGACAGTGCCTCGCCTCAAGCACCACAGAGTTCTGGTATTCCCCCCCCCGACCAAAGCGCAGATCTACTGATTTGGACACGGGAGGGGGGGGGGAGAGAAAAGCCAAAACAAAACATATTTCTCCTAAGGAACCCTCAAAAGCAGCCGAGCGAGAGGCCTCAAGGAGACATTTGGCACTGGAAAGACAATTCTCTAAGGTCCAAAGGCTCAGGTCCAATGAACCTGAAGTGGTTTTCCCCGTTCCATTGGGCATCCCTATATCTGAGCCTACATTCGTTCCTTCTCACGAAGTTCTACGGTCTTGGTCTCCTCAGGGGGAAACTGAGCAGGTTAGTCCCCCTCGCTCCTCTTCCTCCTCATCTGTTCATCAAGGTCCTGAGGCCACGTTCAATCCGGCCGAGGCTGGTACTAGTTGTATGGATCAAGGAGACATGTGGTCAGCTCAGTTTCAGTCTTTCATGCACAATGCATTCATGGAGTTTATGTCATCCAAGGGACAACGACCTTTTCAACCACCACCACCTCCTTCTATTCCTCCTTCCCAAGCAGGGCTTAACACAGTCCCTGCTTCAGGCGTTTCTGAGACCTCCTCCCAATTAGGGGAAGCGGAGTCTGTTGACCTGGAGATAGCTGACATGCCCATGTCAGAGGATGAGGAGGCAGCACCCGAACAGGCGTCAACTTTGGGACTTTTTTCCCTTCTCTCTTCAGGTCTCTACTGTTAAAGGTCATTACCACCGTCAACCTCACTTTGGTACAGGAGGAGAAGCCTTCTACCTCCACCAGTCAAGAGTCTAACCCTCTGTTTGCGGAAAAGGTGGTGGAGGACAAGCAGATTCCTTGTCCACAGGTTTTCCATACCTCAAGTGGAGAAACAGTGGGCTTCACTTGCCACTCTGCCCTCCCCTAACAGTACAGAGAAGAAACTGTTTAACGTTTCTCCTTCATTTGCCTCTCTCTTGGAGGTACCTTCTGTTGATACTCCCTCGACCTCTTTTTTCTCCACATCTGCTATTCCAGGGGACATTGCGGAGGCCCTGAAAGCGGAGGACAAGAAGTTCGAACTCTCTCTCCGCCGAGCACACCTGGCTTCGGCCTGGGTGATCAAAGCTGCAACTTCATCCTCTTTCTTCGCCAGGGCATCAATCATGTGGCTTCGCGAGCTGCAGGCACTCGTTCCACTGGATCAGGTTTGAACGCATCAGACACTGGGAAAGCTAGTGGCCGTGTCAGAGTACGTAGCAAATGCTTCTCTTCATTCCACCAGATACTCTGCCAAATCCATTACAGCCATGGTTGCCTCTCATAGGCTTCTATGGCTAAAACAATGGAAAACGGATTTGAAGTTGAAGTGGCGCTTGTCCATGTCCAAATATAGCGGTACACAGTTGTTTGGATCAATCCTGGAACCTTACATTATTGAGGACAAGGATAAACGCAAGATACTGGTTCATCCCTCCAAACGATCCGATAGGCGTCCCCAGCAGGAGTTCCGTAGGCAAGCCTTCCGCCCCAGCAGTTCTTGGGAATGGAGACAGCCCTTTCGGGTGGGGCAGTCCTGGGATTGGTCAAGAGGCTCGCGATCTTTCCCTTCCAAGCAGGATTGTCCACAGGACCGCCAGAACATTGGAGCCAAATGCCAGTTCCAATCTAAGTGTCCCTTCAGGGGATCAGGCGGTTGCCCGTATAGGCGGTCCAAGTGACGCCAGGGAGGACTCCCCCATCGGGGGTTGTCTGGAGCAGTTCAGCGATGTCTGGGAAACGACCACCACCGACGGTCTCACCCTAGAGTTCTACTCTCCCCCCCCAAACCACTTTATAAGGTGCCCGATATCACGAAACGCAACCAAAGCAAACTTGGTAGCCACGGCCATCTCCCATCTGGTAGAAATCCAAGCCATAGAACCTGTACCAAGGGATCAGGAAGGAAAGGGGTTTTACTCCATTCTGTTTGTGGTCCTCAAGACCTCAGGAGGATGGAGGGCAATACTGGACTTAAGGGGTCTGAATTACTTCTTGACCTGCAGAAGGTTCAAGATGGCAGACCCTAAAGTCCATCCTCGCCAGTATCAGAAAAGGGGATTTCCTCTCATCCATAGACCTCACAGAGGTGTATCTACATATCCCCATGCACCCAGAACACCGCAAGTTCCTCAGGTTCTGCTACGCGCACTAGCATTACCAATACAGAGCCCTTCCCTTCGGTCTATCCTCAGCTCCAAAGGTTTTCACAAAGGTCTTGGCAGTCCTGGCAGCGCACCTCAGGTTGATGCCGGTGTGTGTACGATGCTATCTAGATGATATTCTCGTCCAGTCCAGTTCCTTTCAGTCGGCCCAGTCAGATCTGCAGATCATGATACACACTCTTCAGACTCACGGGTTCTCAGTGAACTTCAAGAAGAGCCACATGACCTCCACAAAGTCACTCCTACACCTTGGGGCAATCATAGACTTGGACCTTTGCAAGGTGTATCTTTCCCAGGAATGTCGGGTCAGCATCTGAAAGCTGGTACATCAGGTTCGGAGGGACAAAGCAGTGCCCCTGGTACAGCTGTCCAAACTCTTGGGAAAGATGGTATCTTGCATGGGCATCGTTCCGTGGGCCAGGCTTCATTCAAGACTCCTACAATGGTTCCTCCTTCCCTTCCAGAAACAGAATCTCAGTTCATCCAATAGGAGGGTCAAAGTTTCCTCACCATACATTGTTATCACTCCTATGGTGGACCTCATCCGCGATGACCAAGAGGGCCATCTTCAAGGAACCCCTTAGGCTCACCCTGACCACAGACACCAGTCTATTCAGTTGGGGTGCCCATCGTCAAACGCATCTGGCCCAGGGGCAGTGGTCCCGGTCGGATCTAGCCCACAATATAAATTGGCTCGAACTCAGAGCAATAAACCTAGCGCTCCTCCAGTTCTCCCTGGTGTCGGGGCAACATGTCCTCATCCTGACGGACAACGTGTTAGCCAAAGCTCACATCAACAAATAGGGAGGGACCCGGCCCTGGGCACTCATGCAGGAGGCCTTGGATCTGGGCCTGTGGGCAGAGTCCAACTTGGGGTCCATCAGGGCAGAACACATTTTGGGGGAGGCAAATCGATAAGCAGATTCTCTGAGCAGGGCTACGGTGGACCACTCGGAATGGTGACTGGATCCAGCTCTGTTCAGGGACATCTCAATGAGGTTCGGGCGTCCCCATCTGGATCTGTTTGCTTCCCCGTCAAACACTCAACTTCCCAGGTTCTTTTCCAGGTTCCTGACACGGGGAGCGGAGGGAATGGATGCCCTCCGATGTCAGTGGCCGGCACACCTTCTTTATGCCTTCCCTCCACTTCCGTTGTTACAGGCAACTATCCGCAAGCTGATCCAGGAAAGAGTGGAGGTAATATTGATTGCTCCACATTGGCCAAGGCGTCCGTGGTTTGCCGACCTTGTGGATCTCTCACTCTCGCCACCGTGGAGGATTCCCCTGGACCGAGTGGCTCTCAATCAAGGGAACCTTCAACATCCCGACCCTCAGTGGCTCCAGCTGGCCGCCTGGCACTTGAGCGGGAAGGTTTAGCTAGACAATTCTATTCGTCCGGGGTGATCTCGATGATTCAAGCCTCAAGGCGCCCTTCAACTAATAGGATTTATGACGCCACGTGGAGAAACTTCTGCATGTGGTGCACCAAACAAAACCTCAACCCGCTTGCGGTTACGATTCCCAATATCCTGGATTATCTTTTGGAAGGTTTGAACAAGAGCTTATCACCCATACCATTCGCAGGCACATAGCAGCTCTTTCAACGGTCCTTTCCTGCAACAATTCGAGTCCATTGTCGCAACATCCAGCAATTAGTGCCTTTCTAAAAGAGGCAGTAGATACCGGACCACCCGTGGTACATCGCTATCTGTCTTGGGATCTACCCAAGGTATTGCAGACTTTGACTTCTCCGTTTGAACCTCTCAGTTCTTGTTCACTTTCTGTCCTTAAAGGTGGCGTTCCTGGTAGCTATAACATCGGCTAGGCCAGTGTTTCCCAATCTTGGCCATGTGAAAATGTGTGGACTTCAATTGCCAGAATTCCCCAGCCAGCCAGCACAGCTGTGCTGTGGGAGTGGGAGTCCACACATCTTCAAGTGATCAAGGTTGGGAAATACTGGGCTAGGCGAATATCGGAATTGGCCGCATTTTCAGTTAGGGACGATTTGTGTACCTTCTTTGAAGACAGGGTGGTCCTCAGATTGGATCCTTCATTTGTTCCAAAAGTTAATACCTCATTTCACAGGTCCCAGGAACTAGTTCTTCCCAGCTTTTGTCCAAATCCTTCACATAGACTGGAATGCAGTGGCACAAATTGGATGTACGCAGGGCCCTGCGACACTATGTTAAGCGGACCTCAGCCTTTCGCAAGTCGGAGGTCTTATTTGTGTCCTTTCAACCATCTGCCATGGGTCGAAAGGTCTACTTTTCCACCATAGGTAGATGGATAAGGGCATGCATTACTCAGGCTTGTATTTCCCAATCACTTCCAGTTCCCGCACACATTACGGCTCACTCGACACGCAGCGCTGCTGCGTCCACAACGTGGTCCACGCAGGCATCGGTCAAGGAGATTTGTAAGGCTGCGATGTGGTCTTCCCCTTCTGCATTTGTCAGGCATTACAAGATAGATCGTTTTGCAGCGGCGGACACTGCATTTGGCAGGCACGTGCTGCAACAGGTTGTTTCTTCTCAGGGGTCACTAGCCTAGACTTCCCCCCCCCTAGGGACATGAGCGGCTTTGGTATGTCCCATCCAGTGGATTCTACAGTCATCATGCTGGAAAAGGGGCGTTGTCTTACCTTTTTCTCAGCATGATGATGTAGAATCCATACCCTCCCGTTAAGGTAGTCTAGGCAGGTGTCACGAAAATTGGAGGCATTGCGCCGGACTTCGTCATGGATGCTTCACCTCATCAAAACTGGGAGGACACACCCAGAGGGAGGCATGGCCAAAGTTCTGACCTAGTCTCCCTGAGCAGGAAGGCAGAAACTATCCATCCAGTGGATTCTACATCATCATGCTGAGAAAAGGCGTTCAGGTAAGACAACGCCCCTTCTCTAGCCCAAATATTGTTAAGGTGCTTGCTGTATAAATTGATTAAAAATAAGCTAACAAAGATAGATGATTTTTTCCCCAGTTTCTCAGTCGAAAACGAGCTCTGTTGCTGAGCAGTATGAATGCATTGCAGAACTGGGTATTTATTTTAATAATGATACTATATTTCCCTTGCTAAAAAATGGGCCACTGCTTTTAGGAAGCAGCAGTTTAATGAACGTGCTGTATGCTGATGGTAGACTAATAGTGTTAGTGAGGATTGGAACTCGAGTGCCTATATTGAAGAAATAGAACATGATGCAGTAATAGCACTATTTGAAAGCAAGCGAGTCTGCAGAATACTTTCCATCACTGTCTGTGGGAGAGGTTGGAGGGGGATTTTCAGTACCAAGGATATCAGTCAAGATCTGTCTTAAAGTGAAAAACTTCAGCTGGCTTGAAAACATTCACAGATTATTAGGTTATTCACGTAATTTTCATGAGCTAATTAGAAGCTGCAGTCATTAGTGGAAGTGGGTATGTTACTCTTACCTTTCTTGTGAAACAGCTTCACCGAAATGAGAAGGAGGGCATTTTCCTATTATGAAAGAAAAGGGAGAAACCAGTAACAAGACTGGGATTTTGTTGAGATAACCAATATGCTTGGGGACATGTGTGGTTCATGTTGTTTATAAAGAACTTGCTATTCTAAGAACTATTTAGCCTCTTCAGCAAAATAGACAGGATAGCAAAGGAATTTAGCAGTCACCTAGAAAATCTATTGGTTGCCCTAAAGTACTACCAGAAGCCTTCCTCAATCTGGTGGCATTTAAATGTCCTAAACTGTTAACTCCTAGGGCCTGTTTTGCCAGTATAGGTAATTTTTGAGCCCCAGGCTCAGCAGCGGAACCAAATCTTTAGAGCAGTGATGGAGGATCTTTTAGAGACCGAGTGTCCAAACTTCAACCCAAAAACCACTTATGTATCGCCGGGTGGGCATGGCCGCCGGGTGGGTGTGATCTGCTGGATGGGCATGGCTACAGTGGTCATAGCAGATGGGTGGGCGTGACCAACTCGATGTTGCTCCTGGGGAGGGACACCTGTGGGGGCCGGGCAGGGTTGGGGGAGATCCAGGGGGTCTCTGGTGGGTAGGGCGGGAGGCTGGTCCTGCAGGGTGAGGTGAGGCAAGGCGAGGCAGGGCGGGGGTGCCATTGTCGCAGGGCGAGACGGGCCTGGCATCATCGGCTCCCGCACACAGAGGCCAACAAGCACATGGGTGCTGGGATGCATCCGGCCACGTGGGACCTCGGTGAGTTAGAAGGCGGCTGGTTGAAGAGAATGGTTGCCATCTCCGGGGCATGGCGCAGGTGCCCACAGAGAGGGCTCTGAATGCCGCCTCTGGCACATGTTCCATAGGTTCGCCACTACTGCTTTAGAGCCTTATAGAAAGCCAGTAGCATGTCTAATCTCTGGGGGAATCATATTGCAGAGCAGGGGTGGGGAACCATGGCCTTTTTATGACTTGTGGACTTCAACTCCCAGAATTCCTGAGCCAGCAACTTCAAGTCATAAAGGGGCCTACTACAAGTAGTTGTTGCTGAACAGTAATTGGGCTGGATTTTCTATCACTAAGCAAGTGCAGACATACAAGAGCGGGAGAGGTTACTACAATGCCATACAAACATGGCCAAATAAGCAAGCGTGCAATACAGAATGTGGGCTGGAGGCTGATGCTGTGGGCCGCTAAATCCCTAGAAGAAATAAAATGGAGAAAGCAACTTACTAGAGAGATTTGCGACCTTCCCTGTTGACTTCCCCATTGACTTTGCTTGTTGGAAGCCAGCAGAGAAGGTCAAAAGTGACAATCATGTGGCCATGATATGCTGCAACTGTAGTAAGTGTGAGTTGGTTGCCAAACATCCAGATTGCAGTCATGTGACGTTGAGGGTGTTGTGATGGCTGGAACTTCCAAAACCAGTTGTAGGTATTAGTTGTAAGTACCCCTTGTAAGTACACTCTTGCAACTTCAAATTATCACTGAACGGATGGTCGTTAACTGAAGACTACCTATATGATTGTTAGTTTTGGCTTAATGTGTTATATGCCAAGCTGTTGCAATTGTGAGTCCTGATTTATGACTTGGATGAATCCAGTTAATTAAGCTTTATTTAGGAATCTCTAGTTAAACACCATGGCTTAAAACTAAGCACAGCTTAATTTAACTTGGGTCGGTATGTCACTTTCCATTCCAAATGAAGCCAGTATCTTGTGCAGAATAATTAATTATAATATTCTATAAGCAACAATGTATCTCTGTCCCAGTAACATTTTTCTGGTTGAGTAATTTAAAATCACACAGAAATTAGCTGCCTAGCAACCTACAAGTGCAGATATTAAAATGACTTCCATGCCTTCCCACTGTTTCCATTACCTTGCTAAATTTAGATCAAGTAAAGCTTAGGAGCTAAGATCCCCTGGCATTTTAACAGAGTAGTCAAGAAAGGTAGTATTGTATCTAGTCTCCATAATCACTGGAGAAAAAAGTAGCCACTACTAGTTTCTTCTCAGTTATCCAATTTACTTCATTAAGACACATAACTCATTAAGTACTCAATGCAACATTCATATTGAACTGATTTAGTATATAACAAGTATAATTATCGCCTTCTTAAAGAAATCTTGCTTGTCTTCTGGATTTTGCTCTTTAGTTCCTGCCTCTCACATTATCCACATTGGCTGGGAATTTTAGTTCAACATCTTTTAGAGGACATGCCTCTTCTGGGCAGTGCCTTCCCAGTTTTTGATTTAGTCTCAGCTCAGTAGGATGCAATTTGTTTGGCTCCTCAGTCAGACTAGTTAAAATTGATATACTTCAGGTTTATTGTACATAAATTGGATTTAGGTGTTAGGCTTTAGTTTCTTCTAAATTGTCAGATTTAAACTTGGTGTAATTTAAGGGATCCAAGGGCAACTTGGGGTCTGCTGAGTCCCTACAGGCCTTGCGGGCTGCATTTCAAGCTGTGCCAGATCGCCGAGGGATTTAGCCCCGAATCAGCTGTTTAGCACTGAAAATGGAGGCTTTTCGTTCATCGAAGATTCCCGGGAGCGCGGCTCGATCAGGCAGCCTCTTTTTTCCAACCTTGTGGCCATGAGGTCTCTGCCGATGTGCACAGTGATCCAGATCACAGCGGAGGCTGCGCAACTTAAACACAAGTTGTCTGGGCTTTGTAGCAAAAAAGGGAGAAAAGGCGTTAGCGAACTAAATTCCCTCACACCTTTCTCAGTCCGGATGGTCTGTACAGGTTGGTGGTGTTCTCCCTGGGGCATCGCCATTTTGGGAGATGAGGAGGCTCACAGCCGCCATTTTGAATTGTATCAATAGGCGTCGCCATTTTGAAGGTCCTCGTGTGACATAGTAGTACCTTCGGGCCTGATCCCAGCTGAATTTGGCCTGCTGTGCCAAAGGGGGATTTCCAGCACTCCCTTGCTCTTTCCTATTCAGGGAAATAGCAGACGAAGGGGGGTGCAGCCGCCATTTTGGATTTCACTAAGTGATCACACTTATACATTACTAATCCTATTCTTTCTGTTTTGTCTGAGGGGGAATTAATTTAGAATCCACCTGTTCTTATTAGTTCACGGCACTGTGCCAGCAGGGCCTAGACAGGCAGTTCTAGCGAACTGTCTGGCTGTTTGTCATCACAGTTGATCAGAGCGCGGGAACCTCCCTCTCTGATAACCAGGTCTGTGTGTTGTTTTCCCCCCTTCCTGGACATCTCCTTCCCGGAATCTCCTGTGTGCGATGGCAGACAGTGCAACTCGTCAAACATCGCAGGGCTCTGACGTTCGCCCCACACAAAAAAAGCGCAGATCTTCTGATTTGGAAGCAGGGGGAAAGAAAAAGGCCAAGACAAAGAATATATCCATCAGGGAGCCCTCCAAAGCAGCTGAGCGAGAGGCCTCAAGGAGACATCAGGCGCTGGAGAAGGAGTTCTCCAGAGCTCAAAGACTCATGTCCAGTGAGGCTGAAGTGGTTCCCCCTGTTTCACTAGATCCATCCCCATTTGAGCCTCAATTCACGCCTTCTCATGATGACCCTAGGGCATGGTCTCAGGGGGAAACTGAACAGGTTGGTGGTCCTCCTCTTCCTCCTCCTCCTCCTCCTCCTCCTCCTCCTCCTCCTCCTCCTCCTCCTCCTCCTCCTCTTCCATCGCACAACAAGCCCCTGAAGCCACATACACTCCCACTGTAGCTGGAGTTCATTATACAGACTAACAGGACACATGGTCAGAGCAGTTCCAGGCATTCATGTATCATGCCTTTGGGCAGTTCATGGCCTCATCCATAGGTCAAAGGTCCCCACAGGTACCACCACCTCTGCCCATACCTTTACCTCAAATGGGGTGTGCCCTGTTAACTGGCTCTGGTGATTCTGAGACATCCTCTCAGGGAAAAGGAGTCCGTGGACCTGGAGATGGCAGACATGCCTATGTCAGAGGATGAGAAGGTGGCGCTGGATCCGGCCCCGACATTGGGTCTTTTTGATCCTTCCCTGTTCAGGTCATTGCTTATGAAAGCCTGTACTACGGCCAAATTGGCTGCTGAACAGAAACCCAAACCATCTACCTCCACTGCACAAGAGTCTAATCCCTTGTTTGCAGAGCAAGTAGTGGAAGAGAAACAAATTCCTTGCCCAAGTGTCTTCCGCACCACTGTGGAGAAACAGTGGTCCTCATTGGCCACTCTGCCTCCTCCCAATAGTACGGAAAAGAAACTAATGTTTCCTGTTCATTTGCTTCCCTTCTAGAGTTGCCTACTGTAGATACTCCTCTCACTTCGTTGTTCTCCACATCCACAATTCCGGGGGATATGGCTAAAGCCGGAGGACAAGAGGTTTGAATTTTCTCTCTGCAGAGCTCACCAGGCCTCGGCATGGGCGATCAAGGCGGCGACGTCTTCGTCCTTTTTTGCAAGGGCGTCCATTATGCGGCTTTGCGAACTGCAGGCCCTGATTTCTCTTGACCAGCTGCATGCACACCAGACATTGGGAAAATTACTTGCTGCGTCGGAATATATGGCAGATGCATCTCTCCACTCTGCCAGGTACTTCGCCAGATCTATTGCGGCCACTGTCTCATCCCACAGGTTGCCGTGGTTGAAACAGTGGAGGGCAGACTTAAAATCCAAGTGGCGCCTATCAATAGACATGTACAGCGGTACAAAACTGTTCGGTCCCATTCTAGAACCATACCTTATAGAGGGGAAGGACAAGTGCAAGGTTCTTGCACACCCCTCTAAGAGGTCAGATAAAAAGCCCCAGCAGGAATTCCGCAGGCAGTCCTTTCGTGCCGGAGGTTCCTGGGAGTGGAGGCAGCCCTTTCGGGTCAGGCAGTCCTGGGAATGGCCCAGAGATTCTTGATCCTTTTCCCCCAGACAGGATTGACAGCAGGACTGCCAAAATCCTGGAACCAGGGGTCAATTCCAGTCCAAGCATCCCTTTTGAGGGTCTGGGGGCCGTCCTTACAGGTGGTCCAAGTGACGCCAAGGGGGACCCTCCTATAGGTGGTTGCTTAGCGCTGTTCAGCGACATTTGGGAGGTCACCACCACCGACTCTTGGGTAAGGGAGACCATAAGATACGGTCTCGCCCTGGAATTTATATCCATCCCTCCAGACCACTTTATTCAGTGTCCCACCTCAAGAAACACAAAAAAGGCCGAGTTGATATCCACAGCCATATCCCATCTGTTAGAGACAGAGGCCATAGAACCAGTACCTCTGGAACTGAGAGGACAGGGGTTTTACTCCATTCTGTTTGTGGTTCCCAAGGCCTTGGGAGGTTGGAGAGCCATATTGGATTTAAAGGGACTCAGTTATGTCTTAACCTACAGGAGGTTCAAGCTGCAGTCCCTCAAATCCATTCTGGCCAGTATCAGAAAAGGGGATTTCCTCTCCTCCATAGAGCTGACAGAGGCATACCTCCACATTTCCATCCTTCCACAACACTGCAGATTCCTCTGATTTTGTTATGCACACCGGCATTATCAGTACAGGGCTCTACCCTTCAGGCTTTCCTCGGCAGTTTTGGCAGCCCATCTCAGATTAATTCCGGTGCATGTACAATGTTACCTGGACGATATAATTATCCAATCCAGTTCTTTCCGTTCCGCCCAATCAGACCTTCAACTCACAATCAATACTCTTCAGGAGCACGGATTTTCCATGAATTTCAAGAAGAGTCACACAACCCCTTCAACTCACCTCCTTCACCTAGGAGCAATAATAGACTCAAATCTTTGCAAGGTTTACCTCTCCCAGGAGCGCAAAAACAGTATCAGGTCACTTGTCCACAAGATCTGGAGAGAGAAGGTGGTTCCACTGGTCCAGCTGTCTCAGCTGTTAGGGAAATGGTCTCCTGTCTGGGAATCGTTCCGTGGGCCAGACTACATTCCAGAGCTCTCCAGTGGTTCCTCCTTCCCTTCCAGAAATGGAACGTGCTTCCACAAGGAAGGTGAGAGTTCCACATCACACACTGTTGTCCCTTCTGTGGTGGACGTCATCAGCAATGAACAGGGGATCCCTATTCAAGGAGTCTCCCAGGCTCACCTTGACTACGGATGCCAAGGCCCATGTCAACAGACCAGGAGGGACCTGGTCGTGGTCTCTCATGCTGGAGGCCTTGGACCTGGGTCTTTGGGCAGAGTCCAACCTGGAATCTATCAGTGCAGAGCACATATCTGGGGAAGCGAATCGTCAAGCCGACTCACTGAGCAAGGTCACGGTCGACCACTCAGAGTGGCGCCTGGACCCGGCCCTGTTCAGGGAAATCTCAGTCAGATTCAGACAACCACAAGTGGATCTGTTTGCCTCCCTGGCAAACTCCCAACTACCCAGGTACTTCACAAGGTTCCCCTCACCGGGGGTGAAGGGAACGGATGCCCTCCGCAGCAAGTGGCCCAGGGGGCTCCTTTATGCATTTCCTCCTCTCCCCCTGATATCAGCGACCATCCGCAAGCTTCTTCAAGAACGGGCAGAAGTAATCTTAGTTGTTCAACACTGGCCAAGGCGACCATGGTTTGCCGACCTTGTGGATTTGTCACTCTCCCCACCATGGAGGATTCCACCGGGTCGCATCTCTCTCAGTCGGGAGACTTCAACACCTGGACCCCCAGTGACTTCAACTAGCCACTTGGCACTTGAACGGGAGAGTTTAGCCAGGCAGTCCTATTTGTCTGGGGTGATCTCGATAATCCAAGCCTCAAGGCGACCCTCGACCAATAGGATTTATGATGCCACGTGGAGAAACTTCTGCATGTGGTGTACCAAACAGAACCTTAGACCGTTGGCAGTCACCATTCCTGACATATTAGACTACCTCTTGGAGGGCCTGAATAAGGGTCTATCGCATAGTACCATCCGCAGACAGGTTGCGGCCTTAATAGTCATCACATGCGACAATTTAGTCCCATTATCACAGCACCCTGCAGTTGGCGCCTTTCTAAAAGGGGTGGCTAACGCTAAGCCTCCTGTGGTGCATCGCTATCCCTCTTGGGACTTACCTAAGGTGTTACAGGCCCTCATGACGTCACCGTTCAAACTCATCCGGTCTTGCTCACTTCACTTCCTTTCTCTGAAGGTTGCCTTTCTGGTAGCCATCATGTTGACAAGACATATTTCGGAACTGGCCGTGCTCTCGGTCAGAAGCGACCTGTGTGTGTTTCTGGATGACAGAGTGGTCCTTAGATTGGACCCTTCTTTCATTCCGAAAGTCAATACCTGGTTCCATAGGTCCCAAGATTTGGTTCTTCTAGACTTTTGTCCCAACCCGTCACATTGTCTCTAGAGGCTGTGGCATAAATTGGACGTGCGCAGGGCTCTGCACCATTATATTAAGAGGACAGCTACTTTTCACAAGTCGGAGGCCCTGTTTGTGCCCTTCCAGCCCTCTTCCATGGGAAAGAAGGTGTCATCTTCAACCATTGGAAGATGGATTAGGGCATGCATTGATCATACCTATAGATCCCAGTCTCTTCCGGTACCTGCAAACATTACCGCTCATTCTATACGTAGCATGGCCACATCAGCGGCTTGGTCTACCCAGGCTTCTTTTGAGGAGATCTGTAGGATAGCGACCTGGTCTTCTCCCTCTTCCTTTATAAGGCATTACAAACTTGATAAGTTCGCTGCGGCGGATGCCTCATTTGGTAGAAGGGTTTTGCAGCAGGTTGTTTCCTCACAGGGGATACATGCTTAGACTTCCCTCCCTTGGGGACATGGGGGCTTTGGTATGTCCCACCAGTGGATGCTACATTCATCATGCTGGAGAAGGGGCATTGTCTTACCTAAACGCCTTTTCTCAGCATGATGATGTAGCATCCAAACCCACCCTTAACGACAGTCTAGGCAGGTATAGTTGTAGGAGGAGCCATTGCGTCGAACTTTGTCATGGATGCTTCGCCTCGTCAAAACTGGGAAGGCACCGCCCAGGGGAGGCGTGACTAAAGTTCTGACTTAGTCTCAACTGAGCAGGAAGGCTGATATTAACCACCGGTGGATGCTACATCATGCTGAGAAAAGACATTCAGGTAAGACAACGCCCCTTCCCTCACTGATGGTGAGCTGACTCACCTCAGAACAGAACCGAATCATGATACTTCCTCCACTGTACTTAATGGCTTAATGAAATTCTTTTAATGGAGTGCATTGTTTAATTTTCTCCAAAGACAGCATGTCTCATTAATGACAAAATGTTCCATCTTCGTCTGAACTTTCCACAGAATATTATTCCAATCACCTGTGGGATCACCTAGGTCAGGGGTCTTCAAATTTGGCCCTTTTATGACTTGTGGACTTCAACTCCCAGAATTCCTCAGCCAAGCACGCTGGCTGAGGAATTCTAGGAGTTGAAGTCCACAAGTCATAAAAGGGCCAAGTTTGAAGACCCCTGATCTAGATTATCTTTCCAAACTTGAGACAGATGATAATATACTTTTTGGAGAACAGAGATTTTCCCTTTGCTATCCTCCTATGCACATCTATCTTATTCTGTGCTTTCCTTATGGTGAATTCAGGAACACCATGAATCCAACCAACATAAGAGTGGCCTAAGATCCTTCTCTGTTTTTTATTGGGAAAAATAACAATAGCATTCATTTTCTCCATTTGGACACCATCAGCCTGACCATAAATTAATAAAAAGACAAAGCCTTTGGTAGTGGTATGTGGTTCTTTCCAGCTTTTTCAGCATTAAAAGCTCTTTTTCTGAAGTTCACAAAGATATTTTTTGATCTGGGGATAATTCATTTCCATAAATTTGTATTTGGAAACACCAGGGTCTGATGGCAACAACCAGTATGTATATGTGTGTGTTTTTAAGCAATGAAGGGCCTGATTATGGTCCCATTGATTGGAGGATGTCAATATTATGGTTCAATTTATTCCCATAAGAGAACTAGCTAATTCTCCTCCTCCTCCTCCTCCTCCTCCTCCTCCTCCTCCTCTCCTCTCTCTCTCTCTCTCTCTCTCTCTCTCTCTCTCTCTCTCTCTCTCTCTCTCTCTCTCTCTCTCTCTCTCTCTCTCTCTCTCTCTCTCTCTCTCATTGAATGTTGCTTCCATGTACTCACTGAAGACATAGCACAATATAGTGTTTTGGTTGTTTAGTTACTCAGAATTTTTAATCTGTATTAAGAATTAGATAGAGCTCTTATATTGTAGATCATGAAGCTACAATATTACTGGTAGTTTTAAAGGGTTCCCACACTTTTCTCTCAAACGTTTATCTTGAAGAAGCCTTATTTTAAAAAAAAAACTGGATTTCTTTAAACTTTTTTTTTGCTGTTAATCATGTTAATGTTGTCACTCCTGTGGCATATAGTATTCCCAGGTTGAATGCTTAATTTAAAGCTTTTTCTGTAATATGAATCCTTTCATATGCTTGTCTACTAATCAGTTGAAGCATTTGCTGTCACAGAGTAAGATAGATGGATTTCCTAGAAAGCTTTTTCTCAGTATTGAAGCAAGCAGCCTAATATTCTGTTTTTCTACAATACCTCTTAGGACTGCTTTGATACAAAGTAAGTCCAGGTTGGTGCTAGGTTGACAGTGAGCAAGTACAGTACAGATTTTTTCGATATCATTTACTTTAAACTAATATGATCTCTGAATTCTTACTAGAGGAGTATTTTGGGTAACCATAAATTGTTCTGGGATTTTCTGTAGATTTTTTTATCAGAGATGTTAAGATGGCTTTGGAATTTGCATTTGCAACTTACCTTTTTCTTTTGACTATTCCACTGTCTATTCAAAGAGAAGAGGTGTGGGAAAATCCTTCCTTTTTGAAGTTGTTTGCAGTTGGAAAATCTGCTGTCTTTAATGTCACCCCTTGTGTTCTCTTTATGACATACTTAAGTTGTTTCTTAAAGCATATTGTGGATGGAACAGGGTCCCTTTAGATCAGTGGTGGCAAACCTATGGCACGCGTGCCAGAGGCGGCACTCAGAGCCCTCTCTGTGGGTACGCGCGCCATGCCCCAGAGATGGCAACCGTCCCTCTTCAACCAGCCGCCTGCTAACTTGCCGAGGTCCCACGTGGCCGGATGCATCCCAGCACCCATGTGCTCGCTAGCCTCTGTGTGCAGGGGCCAATAGTGTCAGGCAGCAGCCGCCCCGGCCCCTGCTTAGTGTCAGGCAGCAGCTGCCCCGGCCCCTACCTCTTCTTGCCCTGTGACCCCCGCCCTGCCTCACTTTGCCTCATCTCTCCCCACAGGACGAGCCTCCTGCCTACCGCCCCAGCTGCCAGAGACCCCCTGGATCTCCCTCAACCCTGCCCGGCTCCCACAGGCGTCCCTCCCCACAAGCAACATTGAGGTGATCACACCCACCTTGGCCACACCCACCCAATCTGCCATGACCACCACAGCCATGCCCATCCAGTGGGCCACGCCCACCTGGTACCCGGCGATAAATAAGTGGGTTTTGGGTTGCAGTTTGGGCACTCAGTCTCTAAAAGGTTCGCCATCACTGCTTTAGATTGTCTCTGAGTTTGTAAGCAAAATGATGGATTGGGCAGTAATCCTTCAAATCTTTTTTTCCACTTTGAGGATTATAGATGGGTTGTAGGCTGCCTCTTGTGTCTGAATATTGGGATTTCCTTGTGTGCCTTTTTTTTTTTTTTAGTGTGGCTCAAGTTGATGCATCCTTTCAGATAATGCCCAGCTTTCATTTTGCATTGTGAGTGTGTTTTGTGTGCACAGCAGAGCCTATGACTCATTTATGACTCCCATTAATTTCTTTTCCAGTCAATGTGGGCATAAACAGCCCACTTGCTTTGTCAGCTTTAAAAAAAAAAAGTTAAAGTTTTAATGTTGGTTTGACATGCTCTTTTGAAAAGGCTGTTTTTTTTTCCTGATGTTACTTTTCTCAGAAATTATTTAGTTGGAGGCAGCACCTTCTCTTTCTTTACCTTTCACAAACTGCAGTCTTTGAAATGGGGGGGGGGGAGAGGAATAAAAGCCTGTTGTGCAACAGAAAACTAAAATATATCCCTGCTTACATCTTGCAATTGAAATGTAACCATGGGCCTCTTTTAAGATCTTTGAACTATTGTCAGTAGTATATATTTATCTATATATTTTTCAGGTCCTAAGGCCAAAAATGAGCAAGGTTTCATGACCTATTTAGCAATATTCTTAATTTTATCCAGCAGTTTTTACATCAGTCTTGGAATTATTCTTCAGTTGTCATAGAGATGATGTGTGTATGTACAATATATAACTATTTTTAATACATTTATTCTTCAGCACCACTGCAAGGCAGAACATTTCTTTCATCACGGTGCTACAAAAGCAGTAGGAGAGGACAAATTGAGATGTACTAACTTCCCAGTATATAAATAAAATAGCCTGAAACATTAATCCTATTTCTTATTCTATACCCATTTATAATGAGAGGATGATAAGCTTGAATGGCAAAGTGTGTTCTACAGTTCTGTGACACAGGAGACAATTTAATATTTAGGATATTAATTTGAGAAGCTTGGATGTGGGCATAACCTGGCAGGAAATGGTGTGATTGTCTTGGGATGATTCTAGGAATAGGATGTAAGTTCGCATGAATTTTGATTGCTTCTTGAAAATGGAATCAAGGAGGGCAAGTGGATTTTTACAGCACTCTGAGTTTCATTGAGGGATATTACTTGGCTTCAGACTAGAAATAATTCTGCATCAAGAATTCTTTTGTACTGTTAGTGGTGAAAAAAAGAAGCCTGCATATTATATAGCAAATATACCAAATTTGTCTACTTATTTCAAAGCAAATGCTTGAAGTTTTGCAACATTTGTAAAACACTGTCTAAATCAGGGGTAGGCAACCTTGGCTCTTTTATGACTCGTGGACTTCAACTCCCAGAATTCCTGAGCCAGCATGGCTCAGCTTGGAAACTCTCCCTTTCCCATCAGTATAGCTGGCTCAGGAATTTTGGGAGTTGAAGTCCACGAGTCATAAAAGAGCCAAGGTTGCCTACCCCGTCTAAACAATATGTGATACATTAGAGACAATATATAGCTGAAAGAAGTTAGATAAAAGAAATATTTTGGAGCAGCCTTGAGTGTCCTTCAGGTATGATATAATACAATAATTATTAATGATTTAGATTATTTTAACTCACTTTTTTAAAAAACAGGTCGTAATTTTCTATAAGGATAATATATACATTTTAAAAATGATTCATGAAGCCATCTGGCACTGCCTCCCCCCCTTTTTCTTATAGGACACTTTTACATAATTTTGAAAGCAGTATTACTGATTTGAGATACTGTTGAGCCCCGTGTACATTAAAATTTCATATATGGATCAGTTGTGGAAGAATATTGGCATATTTAATAGCAAATTCATATGCAACCTCTATTCATGATTTGAATCTTTGCCCTTACCAATCACAGGCTTAATGTAAGCAATAAAGTTCCTATAATGCATGTCAATTGATTTTGGCGTATTGTCTTATGATTGGCTGAAATAGTAGTATTATCTATTCTTAGAATAATTCATAGTTAAACTCTGGCCTAGACTGGCCCATTACCAAGCCTCTTAACACGAGATTCCTCTCAGTCTTAGCGCTGAGATATCTCTTCTGCCAATGGCAGACACCAACGCTGCTCAGGCAGCGCAGGACTCTTCCATTAGTCCTCCTGGACATAAGAGGCCAAGATCCTCCAACCAGGAAGCGGCGGGCAGGATCAAGGCCAAAGCAATATCTGGCAAAAGATCCTCCAAGGCAGCTGATAAGGAGGCCAAACGTCGCCACCAGGCTCTGGAAAAGCAATTCTCTAGAGCTGAAAAGAGGCAAAACACAGCAGGAGACAGTCTAGTCCCATCTGCTTACACAGAGGAGGAAATATTTGGCCCGCTGCAGCCTATTCAGGAACCTCTAGAAACAGGCTGACGCAGACCAGGCAGACAGATCCCCCCTAAGCGAGGGGCCTGAAAGCCCGTGGGCACCCAATGCACACTTAGCAGCAGCAGGCCTTCCTCCCTCAGACAATCAGGGAGCTCTGTCATCAGAACACTTACAATCCCTGATATCTCAGGCTGTCACTCAGGCCATGGCCTCTTCAAGGCATCATAGGTCCAGAGCCAGATTTGTGGCTTCAAGAGGTCGATCCTATCTTTCCCAAGAGGAAGCCTCAGCATACCAGGGATCAATTTCTCCATCCCGTTCCTCTAGAAGCAGGAAGTCCCCCGCGGGGGACTGTGAGCAAACGGATCAAGGGCTGTCAGAGGATGATGATATATTCCCAGATCCTCCACCATTCGTAGGTCTCTTCAACTCGACTCTATTCAAATCCCTGCTCCACAAGGCCAGCAGCACCGCAAAGATTAAGAGACCAAGGCTTCCCCAGGAGGGACCCGCAACATGTCAGGACACAAACAGCAAGGTGTTTTTGCAGCCCACCTTCACACAACAATATATCCCCTGCCCCCCCCTTCTTTGATACAATTCAGAATAATTTGGGGGCACCAGGGCTTTTCCTTCCAATGGGGGGGACAGACAAGAAGCTGTTCAACATAGATCCGGCCTTATCGGAGGTAATAGAGGTCCCGGCAGTAGATGAGCTTCTAGCACTCTTTTTTTTACCATCCACGGTGTCCGGGGATGCGGCGGAGGCCCTGAAGTCAGAGGACAAGAAGGCGGAACTCACCTTCTGCAGGACACACCAGGCCTCAGCGTGGGCGATCAAGGCAACCATTTCTAACTCCTTTTTCGCTAGGACTTCATTGCTCTGGCTGTACCAACTCCAGGCCAGGATCTCCCCAGAGGAGGAGAGAACCCACCATGACTTAAGGAGGTTAGTGACGGCAGCGGAATTCATGGCAGATTCATCATTACACTCTGCAAACTACTCTGCGTCCAACACCGCAGCACGCAGATTACTGTGGCTCAGACAGTGGTGAGCTGACATCAAGGCAAAGTGGCGGTTGGTGGCTGTGCCTTACAAGGGTGGCCTACTCTTTGGTGAGGCCCTCAACCCTTACCTGATAGAAAACAAGGACAAACGCAAGGTCCTGGCCCACCTCTCAAGGAAGACGGAGAGGAGAGTCTCCTCCTACCCTCATAGACAGCCTTTCCGATCAGAGCAGGCCCAGAGCCTACTTCTTTTTCCCGTCCCTATCAGCCCAGATCAGATCGACAGGGCAACAGAACCTGTAACAGGGACAGATTCAGACAGCAATTCCAGTCAAAGCGGCCCTTTCAAGGAGCAGGGGCTGCCCCTTTCGCAAATCCAAGTGACGGGGAGGGCTCCCCCATTGGTGGCAGGCTGACTCTCTTCGCACACAGACGGCAGGCCATCACTGGAATTCATCTCCAAACCCCCGAACCACTTCGTCCCTTGCCCATCACCCAAGGATCCGATCAAGGGGAGCCTCATCAAGGAGGCCATGCAGCACCTCCTGGACATCCAGGATACAGAACCGGTGCAGACGGGACAACAGGGACAGGGATTCTACTCCATCTTTATAGTCCCAAAGAGTTTGGGGGGATGGAAAGCAATTCTAGACCTGAAAAGTCTGAACAACCACCTGGCATACAGAAAGTTCAAAATGCAGACTCTCTAGTCAATATTAGCAGGCGTCAGGCGTCAGAAGGAGAGACCTCCTGACTTCCATAGATCTGACAGAGGCTTACCTTCACATCCCCATATTTCCGGAGCACTGAACGTTTCTCAGGTTCTGCCATGCAGGCCAACATTTTCAATACAGGGCCCTACCCTTTGGACTTTCTTCGGCCCCCAGAGTATTCACAAAAGTATGGGCGACACTGGCCACATACCTACAAACCATCCCCGTGCACATCCACTGTTACCTGGACGACATTCTCATCCAATCCTCGTCAGTTCAGGCAGCACAGTCAGATCTGACACCCTAATAGCCCTTCAGGACCACGGGTTCTCAGTAAACTCCCAAAAGAGTCAGATGGTCCCATCGACCCGTCTCCTTCATCTGAGAGCCGTGATAGATATACTAAAGTGTGAGGTTTACTTCTCCCGAGAGCGTCAAGACAGCATTCAAGCCCTGGTCAGGCAGATTTGAAGGAAACGGGCCACCACACTGGCCACACTCTCCTACCTGCTGGGAAAGATGATCTCATGCTTAGCAATCATGCCCTAGGCACGGCTACACTCCAGAGACCTGCAATGGTTCCTGCTCCCGTTTCCAAAAATAGGAACAAGCTCCTCCAACCAGAGGGTGCCACCAAGGGTTCTGAAGTCCCTCCAGTGGTGGTTGTCCCCAGCAGTGGGAAAGGGACACATATTCAAGGAACCCACCTGAGTCATTCTGACCACGGATGCCAGCCTATTCAGCTGGGGAGCACACCTGCAATCACAACTGGCACAGGGCTAATGGTCCAAAGAGGATCTAAGACACAACATAAACTGGTTAGAGCTCAGAGCCATACACCTGGCCCTCCTCCATTTCCGCTATGCAGTGGCAGATCAGCACGTCCTAGTTCTCACAGACAACATGGCGGCAAAAGTCCACATCAACCGACAGGGGGCACACGGTCCAGATCCCTCATGACCGAGGCCCAGTCACTGGGAGCCTGGGCTGAGAACAACCTAGTCTCCCTCAGGGCTGAATACATATCAGGAGAGGTGAATCAGCAGGCAGACTTTCTGAGCAGGGCAACAGTAGACCACTTGGAGTGGAGCCTGCACCCAGCTTTCTTCAGAGAAGCATCAGAGAGGTTCGGCCATCCAGTGATGGACCTATTTGCCAGCCTCAAGAATGCCCACCTCCCGAGATTCTTCTCTTGCTTCCCATCACTGGGGGCAGAGAGAGCAGATGCGCTCCGGGGACACTGGCCGAAGCGATTTCTATATGCCTTCCCACCTCTTTCTCTGATGCAAGCAACCATTAAAAAGATATTGCAGGAACAAGCAGAGGTGATACTCATTGCGCCACACTGGCCAAGACGGCTGTGGTTTGCAACCTCGTAGGTCTTTCTATATCTCCTCCATGGAGGATTCCACACGACCGAATCTCCCTCATCCAGGGTGGCTCCAACTAGCTGCTTGGCACTTGAACAGAGCCTCCTAGAAGGGGAGGCCTATTCACAAAGGGTCATCAATACAATCCAGGCCCCAAGAAGGCCTACAACTATCAGAATTTACAACTCCATATGGATAAATTACTGCAGCTGGTGCGCAAAGCAGCAGCTAGACCCTTTTAGGATTGCTATCCCAAGGTTCTTAGACTACTTGTGGGAGGGACTTGAGAGGAGTTTAGCACCCAACACAATTCGCAGACAGGTGGCCGCCCTGTCCACTATACTCACATATGGCAACTCTGAACCTCTGGCCAAGCACAGTGGTGCGATCCTTCATAAAGGGCGCAACAAACAACAGACCACCCGTCGTCCACAGATATCCCTCCTGGGACCTGTCCAAGGTCCTACAGGCTATCACCTCACCTCCATTTGAACCCATCCGGACCTGCACCTTACAGTACTTGATACTTAAGGTCACATTTCTGGTTGCAGTTACCTCGGCGAGATGCATTTCAGAGTTGGCAGCACTATCAGTTAGGGAAGATCTCTGCACCTTCCACACGGATAGGGTGGTCCTATGTCTAGATCCCTCCTTCATTCCCAAAGTCAATTCCTTATTCCATAGGACACGAGGTGGTGCTACCAGATTTTTGCCCTCAGCCATTCCATGAATTGGAGCGCAAATGGCACACCTTAGACGTTCACAGGGTCTTAAGACAATACATAAAGCGAACTGCACCCTTCCGCAAATCTGAGGCCCTGTTCGTATCCTTCCATTCGCACTCAAGGGGCTGAAGGGTCACAGCGTCCACAATCGGCAGATGGATCAGGAATTGCATAGCAGAAGCATACCAAGGGCAGTTGCTCTCAGTTCCTAAACAAATCACTGCCCATTCCACTCACAGCGCTGCAACATCAGCAGCGTGGGCGACTCAAGCGCCGATTGAGGAAATATGTAGGGCGATGATGTGGCCGTCGTCTTCTCCTTTTATAAGACACTACAAGTTAGATAGGTTCGCATCGGCGGAGGCCTCATTTGGCAGGAGGGTCCTCCAGTGCGTAGTGTCAGAGAGTGGGACACAAGCCCAGACGGCTTCCCACCCACAGGGACAGTGAGGCTTTGGTATGTCCCATTGGTGGATTCTCCACTCGTCATGCTGGAGAAGGGGCGTTGTCTTACCTGAACGCTTTTTCACAGTATGACGATGGGGAATCCACTCCCACTCTTAGGGCCAGTCAGGTCCTGTGCTGGGAAAGGATTGAGCCAACACACTTGAATCATAGCCAATAGCTTTGCCTCAGTCAAGATGGCCCCAGGGAGAGGGGTGTGGCATTTTGGCTGACTTAGTCTATACGGACAGAAGACAAGCAAAACCCATTGGTGTATTCTCCATTGTCATGCTGAGAAAAGGCGTTCAGGTAAGACAACACCCCTTCTCATTAACATATTAGGAATAATTATGTACATGTGCTGATCCATACAATTTTAATTCTGGATTTCAGTTTCCCTGAAATTAAGCTAAAATGTTTTTAAACATGTCTTTTGATATTTTTCTCATATGAGCGTTGTCCAAGTCGTCCTTGACTTATGACCACAATGGAGCCCAACATTTATGTTGCTAAGCAAGACATGTGTGAAGTGAATTTTGCTCCATTTTACGACCTTTCTTGCCACAGGTATTAAATGAATCACTGCAGGTTGTAAGTTAGTAACACAGTTGTTAAATGAATCTGGCTTCCCCCGTTGGCTTTGTTTGTCAGAAGGTCGCAAAAGGCACGACAGGGAGACACCGCAATCGTTCATAAACATGAACGAGTTGTCGAGCATCCGAATTTTGATCACTGAATCATGGGGAATGCTGCAGTGGTCGTAAATGTGGAAAAAGTCTTAGCTCACTTTTTTCAGTGTTGTTGTAACTTTGAACAGTCGTTAAATGAATAGTTGTAAGTCGAGGACTAGTATGTATTTTTTTTTGTTGCAATTTGTAAACAGCACTATTGCCTCAAGAATTCTTAAATGCTTAAAAAGCGCCAATTAAATATCCCACCAGAGAAAATGCTTAATTTGAATAATGTATTAGTATAATTTTTCATGGAATTGGATATTGGTTTTCTTGGCCGCGAATGCTATAATTTAAATGTGCATGAATATCTGAGGACACGGATGAATTGCCCTAACTGGTCAGCCTATTAACCAGGGTTCCTGGTTGTTGAGGAGGGTTGTTTTTTTTTTTTAGCATATACTGTAATTTTTGGTTATTCTGCTGCAAGACTTTGCCAAATGATACTGCTATATGAGGCCCTAAAAAGTGAAGGTGAATTCTCAGCCAGTACTCTTTAGTAAGCAGAGCAAACAAACAGGAACCGAGGAGTTTAGGCAGAGAGTTTAGGAGGGGAGAAATACAGCTGACCTCGGTTCTTACTAAAATAATGGATGTTCGTGAAATAGCTGTGATGACTTGTCAGGTATGTGTTGTATTTGTCTTCTTACCAGGAGGATTTGCTAATTGGACTTACTGCAAGTACAAGCTTGTTTTCCTTGCTGGGGGAGAAAAAAAATTGAAGGGCTAGAGGCTAGCTTTTCTTAAGATTCATCAGGGAAGGTGATGACCATACCCTATTCACACAGAAAGTTTTCTGTGAAGGCCAGCAAATGAAATCTCTAAGGAGGACAGAGTAGAAGAATTTATCTGAGCAGACATGCTGTTAGAAGAGATGAGTATTGGGGATTGGTAACCAAAAAAACCCCCCAAAACAAACCAAAGCCAGAAAGACATTTGAAGCTCTTGACATGGAAGGGCTGCTCCAGTCATCTGAGATTGCCATCCTTTCCAGAATAGTGGAAAAGACTTTCAGCTCTGCAGAAATCAATGCAGTAAAGCAAACTCTTCCACTAAGGAGAGTGGTGGTAATAGAAAGTGGCAGAGGGGCAGGAATACAGGTCATTCTCGACTTAACAAAAGTTCATTTAGTGAACATTCAAAGATACAACAGTACTGGAAAAAAGTGACTTATGAACATTTTTCATAGTTAATGATCTTTGCAGCACCCCCCATGATCAAAATTCAGATGCTTATCGACTGGTTCATATTTATGACTGTTGCTGTGGCCTAAGATCATTTGATCACTTTTTGTGACTTTCTGACAAAGTCAGTGGGGAAGCCAGATTCACATAACAACCAAGTTACTGACTTAACAATTGCAGTTGTCCATTTAACAACTGAAGCAAGAAAAGTCGTAAAGTGAGGCAAAACTCACATAAAAAATGTGTCAACAACAGAAATTTTGGGCTCAATTGTGTTTGTAGCTCTCTGTGGATTCGATAAGCTATTATGAGAAGTTTCCTGTCTTGTTTGCACCGGCAGATATCTAGAACATTGTCAAGCTTACTGGTTCCTGCCTTTTGAAGGAATCATATTACCCAGTTGAAAGCTTATTTCAAGTTTTATTTCAAAGAGATTTCTGATCATTTTAGACAGCTGATCTCTTCTAAGAATTGATCCATTGAAGTTGATTCTTCAATTTTTCTCTAGCCGATCCAAATCCGAATTCATATATTTTTTTGACATTTTCAACATCACTCAGTCCATTCCACCACAGGCTTTAGAATCTCTGCGTTTTCCATATTACAGAAGAAATAGATAAAAGCATTATTCTCAACCTGTGAAATCATTTCCCTTCCCCAGTGCCCTGTAGTGGAATGATGAAACAGACTGATTAATTGCAATCCATTTCCTACTTACTCATATGGGGCAAACAATATTGCTAGGAGATGATGAGCACTTTACATTATTAGCAATTACAGACAGTCTTCGAGTTATGGCCATAATAGAGCTTGCCTATTATAGTTGCAGATTGTGATGGTCTTTAAGCAAGGTGCCCATGTGATGATCTTATTTAAACCCCTGCTTTTTCTGATAGGGTTGTTAAATAAAGCATGCGGTGCCTCAGATAGGGGAAGTCTTGCGCAGTCTCAGGGCTGCTGCCTCGGTCCTACCAAGTCCTCCCCCACTCACTAAGACACCCTGTGCTCTGATTCCCACTTCTTGGGGTCTTTGCAGGCCTTCACCTACTTTTCTGTATCATCAAGTCCCCACAGCCTTGTGCTGCCTTTCCACACAGTTGTAAAATTGACACAAGTCCTCATTTTAAGCAGCAACCTTCGATGAGGTCCTTGCACGCACAAGAACCTTAAGAATGATCTCAAATTCCTTTTCAGTTCAGCAGGGACCACCATCATGTCTTGAATGGACCAGTCACGTAAACCAATCACCATCATGTGCCTTGAATGGACCAATCGCAACAAGAACTCTAGGGTTAACAGGGAGTGTTCCGACTATGGCAAGACATTGATGGTTGTGTCCTGGCTGAGGAATTCTGGGAGTTGAAGTCCAAAAGTCATAAAAGGGCCAGGTTTGAAGACCCCTGATCTATATGGATGAAGGGAGCTTTAACAGCCCTATAACCCCACTAAGCAGAGAACGGTGGTGGTATGAGATTCAGTAGTTTGTAAGATCCTTCTACTCATATATTATATGTACTGTGAATGTGGAATCTAACATTATATTGGCTAAATAGAAGACAAAGGGAAAAACATGCATGGATTCTGGAGGTCCTTCCCATCCATTTATCAGCAGTGGCTGTATGCGTATATGCTTTACTTTGGAGTAAGTGACTGGGAGGGGTGCTGTAGGAGAAACACAGGCATCTTTCTTTGCAGCCCCCAACTGATTGAGACCGTTTTCCAGTTCACCCCTTGCTTCCAAATTTGGTTCAGTTTTGTTTTGAAGAGTTGTCATGCTGATGAGCAGATAGATAGACTCTTGATTCTCTTTACTTAATTTCTTTCCAACATTTGATTAGGTAGGAAGAAATGTAAATTATATATAAATCCTGCTGGAAAAATGGAATTTACTCTGTTCATTGTCCCCTGAGTGTCATTGCCAAGAATGAAATTATAATCTGTTCCACATCATCATTACCTGTGGATAGCTTTGTGAGTTGGAAAGTGTCCTGGGAATTCGTTTATCACGATGACTTAATTTAGGAAGAAATCTGTTTCCCCCTCCCCCCTTGTTAACAAGAGTGACATTACTTCACGGCTGTAAACAAACTACCTTTAATGGTTGTGTGATAGAAAAAGTTAGCACTTACTAAACTACTAAAGCATTTCCATTAGCTGCTTATCAGGGAATCTAGCAATAAAGGAAAGAAGCCTGAATTAATTTTGATGTGTCCAAAACCGTACAGAAAAAAATGATTCCTTGATGGTGGAAGATAGAATAGTTGTTGAATGAAGTGAAAAGATGAACTGGAAGGGAAGGGAAGGAATGAAGCCCAACTCTCCCAGGTGAAAGAGAGGGTTTAAGATGTCTTTCTGTCATGTGGAGGGAACCCTGTCCCATTTAGTCTCACTTCAGCTATATGTTCTTAAAGTTCTTTATTGAATAATTCACATTAGCCACAAGCAAAGAAACAGAGAAAATAGAGGAACATTGTACTTTAGCAAATATAGTAAAGCAGTTAATGGTTTGACTTTTGACTGTATGAGCTGCCTGTCCTGTTCATCTAGGATGGAAATGTTAGGTTCATCCTTTGGTGACTAGAAACATACTTTGGGGGTAAGTTCATCTAAAATTCTTGGACAACAACAATAGCCACACACACACACACACACACACACACACACACACACACACACACACATAAAAGATCTACTGCAGCAATATTCCCAGGGAAAGTCAGTGGAAATTAAAGTGCCTTTTCTGAAACTTTGTACCTGAAGGCCATGATTGCAGACAGGCTTGTTTATTTTTATTTTATTTATTTATTTGTATTCTGCCTTTATTAATTTTAAAAATAATTCAAGGCGGTGAACATATCCAGCACATCTTCCTCATCCTATTTTCAGTGCCCAACAAAAACCCTGTGAGGTGGGTTGGGCTGAGAGAGTCGTTGTGTTGAAGCCACCTAGGCCAGGGGTAGGCAACCTTGGCTCTTTTATGACTCGTGGACTTCAACTCCCAGAATTCCTGAGCCAGCATGGCTCAGCTTGGAAACCTCTCCCTTTCCCCTAAGCATGGCTGGCTCAGGAATTCTGGGAGTTGAAGTCCACGAGTCATAAAAGAGCCAAGGTTGCCTACCCCTGACCTAGGCACTTCCTAGTTGAAAGGATTAGCCAGTGACATCACCTTTCCTTGGGGGGATGATCCAATTTGGAGCTTGAGAGAGAGAGAGAGAGGACGGCTGGTCTAAAGTCACTCAGCTGACTTTCATGGCCTTTCATAGCTGGTTCTGCCTAGATTCCTTCTTTATTAGAACCATTGATGTAGCCACCCACCACCTGTTTCTTCTTGACTAAGTCTGTTACAGTAATTCTTTCTCTTTCTCCTGTTTTAGAAGAGGCAAACTGTCATTGTTCCATCCCTTTGGAGTATGTTTGAAATATATTCTTAGAGCCCTGCACACCTCTAACTTGTATAAATTCATTCTCTGTGATGTACTGTACAAGTCCTGGTCAAAAACTAATGAAGAAAATCCTGTGGGGGGGAGGAGATCACACAGCCCAGATGTGGAGGCTCATGAGAAAGAAATGTAGGTTAATCTGGGCTCGCTTACCTAGCTCATCTAAAATCTGCTATGACACATTGATGTGCGGAGCTCATTTTACTTGGGCCATGAAAGACTGTTTTCTTTTAAAAGAGACACTTGCTATGCTGAAGAAATTACAAAACCATGGTTATTTTAGTTAAATATATGAAGACCCCCAACTTTTATGTTTGGTTACAACCTTTAACTTGAACTATGTGGAAATAATAGCTGAGAATGAATGAAAAAAATGCAGTTAATGAGTATTGTGGTCTCTATCCATGTAACTGCATTTAATTGTATTTATCTCCATGCCTATCTTTTCTCTCTTATCCATCCATTTCTTAATTTCTTATGTTATAATATCTTTCATTCCTTAAGTGTGAGTGGTTCCACACATTATCTCAGATCAGGAGACAGCCTTGTTTCAATATTATTCAATAAAATAAGTTCATTTCCTATTTGGAGTATCACTGAGCAGGGAAAACTACAACCATATCAATATGAGATCTCTAACCACTTGACAATAGGCATGAATATTATATTACACAATTTTATCCTTGTAGGAATACAAAACCTAGTGCCAACTTTTTCAATATCGTAAGAGTAACAACAGTGATGTTATTGGAGCTCTTGGCTCTCCGGCTACCCTTGCAAAATGGAATTGATGCCTGCAAAATATATTTAAACATATCTATGAAGGAGATTTGGACTTGTTAGAGCAGGGGTGTCAAACTGCCGGCCCGTGGGCCGGATGCGTCATCCAGAAGCCGCGCCCACCCCATTGCTGGCAATGGCAAAATCGGCCCGATATGTTTTGCGATGTCACGTGACATGTGTTTGACCTGTCATGTGTTTGACACCCCTGTGTTAGAGTATAATTTTTGAAAGACTCAAATAATGCATATTTTAGCAAAAGCGCCAGGCTGTGGCTTCCACATAGTAGCTGCAGGTTTGCTCTTGATTTAAAGGTGGTGATAATGACTTTCTCTATACTTGAACTCAGTAAAGATTGGGAGCAGCTGGTAAATAAAGGATTGCCTTTAAGATGATTTGGAAACTTCAGCTGGTATAGATTGAGGCCCTTCGAAAATTCATGGTGCTAGATAGGATCAATTCATGTGATATCTATATTATGCCAGCTGGACTTATTTTAAATTAAGTTCTTTGCAGGATGCCCAGTATTCATCTCATGTATGATTCTTGTTGTCCATTTTTGAGAAGGGTTAGGTGAGTCTTTTCACCACTGATTTTATGAATGAGTTATCTTCTGTTGCCAATGAATCTTATTATTTTAGTTTGTTAGGAATAGTATGACTATATGCTGAAAGTTAGCTTTTACTGCAACTGGGTACAAGATTTTAGTATTAGCTAAATACTAATCTTGGATGTTGTTGTTACTGTTTTTTTTTCTTTTAAAGATACTGTTATTTTGTTACTGCATGGGATTTTATTTTGGAAATTGCCTTAAAGTACTTTTGCCCTTAGAGGAATCCTAACATGCTTTTAATAATAATTAAAGGTGTTAACTTTTTAACATTATATACTATTGATTTAACTTAATCCATTAACTTTTAAGCTAAGTTTGAAATACATTTTAAAATATTTCTCAGCGTTAATGCTACAATATTTATTACATGTTATTGCTACTTGCCATTGTTCAGTTTGGAACAGTATATTTTCTTATTGAAGTCTGTGCACAGTGTGAAAAGTCCATAAAACTTACTATATTTGATTCCTCTTTAAAGAGCAGTGCTTAGGGCTTGTACAATACATTCTGTGCAAAAAATGTTCCACACATAGAATAGCTGCTTTTGAGTTGTTCATGCTTGGAATGGAATGAGGCTGCTTTGTTCCTAGCAGAGATGGTTTGGAAGGAGGAAGGAAAAAACCCAAGGACATTGGCAGCTGGCAGGAAGGGAGGTAGCGGATTGGTAGAGGATACCACATTGTGAGAGGAAGAAGTGTCACTCCCATCAGCTTTTGCATTTGCATTGCATTTAGACTTATATACCGCTTTGTAGTGCTTCACAGACCTCTCTAAGCAGTTTACAGAGTCAGCATATTTACCCCCACAGTCTAGGTCAGGGGTAGGTACCCTTGGCTCCTTTATGGCTCGTGGACTTCAACTCCCAGAATTCCTGAGCCAGCCATGCTGAGGGGAAAGGGAGAGGTTTCCAAGCTGAGCCATGCTGGCTCAGGAATTCTGGGAGTTGAAGTCCACGAGCCATAAAAGAGTCAAGGGTGCCTACCCCTGGTCTAGGTTCTCATTTTATTGGCCTCGGAAGGATGGAAGGCTGAGTCAAACTCCTGCCAGTGGAATGCAGAGTTAGCCTGCAATACTGAATTCTAACCACTGCACCGCCACAGCTTTTTTTTCTTTCTCACTCTGTCTGGATTTTATTTGATCTGAAAATTTGAACAAGGAAAGCCTTCTGAGTTTTAGTTCTGCTGAACTGTTGCTAACCTAAACAGTTTGGCATGCCTCTAGACAGTTGTTCAAATGTAATAAACTTGGTAAGAATATTCAATAAAGGATTATTTAGGTTAATTAAAACGTAGTGTTAACTCTCTAGCATGTATTTAAAGGAAAGCTTTTCTTGAAGTAGATGAAAAGTAAATTAAAATGATTTCAATTGCTAGTTAAGATACAGGGTATGAGAAATAAGAGATAGTTTTTAACACCATTGCTTTTAGAATTGGCAAGCCATGTGGATTCTATGCAAAAGAATATAAGATTGTGTGTGTATATGTGTGTGTGTGTGTTGTTGCTTGTTGACTACAGCAGATTTGGGTAATATTTTTGGTTCACTAGGTACAATTTGCCAATTGTAGAGCAATGATTGAGACTTTTCCATTCTGTTGCTTTAGTTCTCCAGGATGGTGTCTACTCTCTGCTTAGCTTTGTCTTCCTGTTTGTATTTGTGCTGAGGCGACACTTCCCAGGAATGGTTTTATCATTCATTCATTAATTCATTCATTCATTCATTCATTCATTTATATCCTGCCTTTATTATTTAGAATGTTTATGGAGCCTAGATAGAAGTAAAAGCATTCAGTAAAGAAAAAAATATGTTAGTAGCTGGAATAGTTGCTTAGTAGATTACTACTTTTTTATTTAATTTTTGATAATTTTTGAAACTCTCACTTGAGGTTTTTTTTTTTTTAAATTTGGATGGGGCAGAAAGTTCCTTTCCCCGGAAGTACAAAAATAACATGTATAACTGCTAAAACTCTTTTTCTTCATTTCTCTAGTTATATTCATAAATTGACCTGCAAGGGGTACTTAATATTAATGGATGAAAAGAATTTATCCAGTTGCAAACACATTTTGATAATGGCAGACAATCACCCCACCCCTCCCAAGATGGAGGAAATACTGACTGAGTTTTAAACCAGCATGGCTGGTTCAGGAATTCTGGGTATGCTTCATTTGATACATTTCATTTAAATGTATTCAATTGTATGGAAATGTGAGTCTCTCTCTCTCTCTCTTGGCTTTCCCAGGCGGCTTATCACGTCCTCATTTCTGATCTTGTCAGCCCAGCTTATACGTAACAGCCACCTGTAAATCCACATTTCAAATGCTTCTAGTCTCTTCAGGTGGCCTTCTGTCAGAGACCAACTCTCTACTCCATAGAGCAGGCAGGACAGAAAAAAAATAGCATCTGATTATGATTTATGGTTTTGCTGATTAGACAGAATAGATAGTAGAAGGAGTCATGATGCAACTTTAAAAGAAAGAGGTTAAATATAGGTATACTTATAACTGCTGTGAAGAAGATTGGAAGTCACTGCTTTATATCTTTTTTTATATCTTCTTTTTTCTACGTTCTTTTTTCTTATTTACTTTCCTCTTTTTGTACCTTTAGCCTTTTATTTCTCCCTTTATCTTTTTTCTTTCTTTCTCATTCTACCCCCCCTCTCTCTCTCTCTCACACACACACACACACACACACACACAGAGTCCTCAACTTGCAACAGTTCATTTTGTGACCGTTCAAAGTTACAGCAACACTGAAAAAGTGACATATGACTATATTTCACATTGCAGTATCCCCGTGCTCACATAATCAAAATTCAGACGCTTGGCAACTGGCTCATATTTATTCATTTTATCGGGGAGCAAGTTGGCCTAAGAGAATGACTGCTGCAAACTTACCCAATGACTTTACAGGGCTCTGGGTGGACTTGAACTTGACTCTTCTCAGTTGTAGTTCCACCACAGCATGCATAGAACCTACATTTAGAACAATGCAAGTGCTAAAATGAAATTGCCTTTTAAATTATTATGACCTCTATATGGCTATTGGTTTGAACATATTGCATAAAAAACAATGTATTAGGACAACATAGTTGGAGATAAACTTTAGAAACGTACTTACAAGTTTGCTCTAGCACAAAACTCAGATTAAAAACTTTTTTTTACACTGAACTCAAGTCAACAAAGGAAACTTTAATTTTTGCATTCAACTCCATCTTCTAATTTGAAATATCTGTGAAAGTGTGGCAGCTTATGTACTTTTTTTGCAGCAATATTTATGATATCTGTACCCAGTGCTTAGTGATCATTTTCAGACGCTGGGGCCTATGGTGTTGCACAGGTATGGAAAAGTGCAGCTGCTTTAAAAAAATAGTTCTTTTGACCTAAGACATATAGTCAAAACACTGCGTAAGCATACTCATAACATGTTTGGGCCCTACCAGCTTTTGAATAATGTTGGCATCATAAGCAATTACACATGTAGTGGTAGGTGGCTCTGTTAGGTTTTTTTTTTTTTGGCATTTTGACAAGCTAGTCTTGGCACTGGGCATCATTATTAAAAACACATCTGATTTTCAGATTTGAAGACGCTGAGGTCCTGTACCATCCCGATCACAAAAAATGCAAGCAGAATTAAATTTTGTATGTATTGTGCTGTTCTCTTTTGAAGATTAATGCTCCAACAATTAAATGTAATCATCCAGAACAATTTTGAACATTTCAGATATTTTAATAACGTAAGACCATATTCCTCTTTTTTATGCACCTATGCTATTAAGTCATTCCTAGTGTTTTTAAGATTCTTGTACACGTGCACATGTGTCAGACTTTGAGAAACTGGAGTTATAAACAGTAATGAAACTGTTCTAAACTGGTAATCCTCAACTTACATTAATTTAGCAACCACCCAAAGTTACAACAGCATTGAAAAAAAACTGACCTGTTCCCACATTTAGGATTGACGCAGCATCCCCATAGTCCAGGGGTAGGCAACCTTGGCTCTTTTATGACTCGTGGACTTCAATTCTCAGAATTCCTGAGCCATCCATCCACGAGTCATAAAAGAGCCAAGGTTGCCTACCCCTGCCATAGTCTAATGATCAAAACTTGGTACTTGGCAACCAACATGTATTTATGACTATTGCAGTGTCCCAAGGTCATGTGATCACCATTTGTTATCTTCCAAGCTGGCTTCCGACAAGCCAAGTCATTGGTGGAAGCTGGATTTCTTTAATAACTGCAGTGATTTGCTTAACTGTGGCAAAAAAGTGTGTAAAATTGGGCATGATTCACTTAACAATTGCCTTTCTTAGCAGTGGAATTTCTGGTTCCAGTTGCGATCATAAGTTGAGGACTACCTGGCATCCCAATAAGATGATAATAGTATTAATATAATAATTGTAGCCATTGTTGTGTTCCAAGTGTAGCAAACTTTCATTGAAGGCTACCCATGTGAAATATCACACAGCCTGATAAATAAAAACAATCCCTATGAATAAACCCAACGGTGCTTTTATGAAGGACAATGGTTTTGTGTGGTTGAACATTATAAAAGGCCGACTTGGCTGGGCATGAATATAGAATAGAGGACCTTTTTCAGTAATTAAGGCAGTAGGTGAAAATTCCATCTGTTGTTTACTTTATACACTTTAATTACAGATGAGAGCAGATCCCCCTGGAGATGTAACAGTGCACCTAATATCTCTGTTGTGCTTATAGAAGTAGCTTGTCAAGTTGCCCCAGCAACTTTGAAGTGCAACTCATGTGAAAGCAGCAGCAGTCATTCTACCAGAAGAGATCAGTTGACACAGACCCTTCCTTTTATCTATTCACATTTGTTTTTGCGCCACCTTTCTTTTGGAATCCATTAAAATGGCACACCAAAATAGCAACACAAAGGAATAACAACAATTAATGAAGCCATTTAACAGCAAAGGGTACTGTTGAATAATAATTATTATTTTTTTTTTAGAAAAAAAAAAACAGACTTCACAGTCTACTGCTGCTAATTTAATAATCACATTTTTCCAGATGCCTGAACTGTTCTTTCAAGCACTACTTTAAATGCAGCCGGTTGCTGCTATTTGAGTTATTTTACAATCTGCTTTTATATCACGTACATTTTGTTCCGTTAGCGCTTCAAAAGAAGCCCAGTGTTTGCTTTTTGAAGCACTTTTGGGATTATTTTTTATTTCATATTCACTTATATACTCATGGGAAAAGCCTATTTTGGTCTTCCAATAAGTAGAACGCAGGTGATCCCATCGCTGTATATTTGTGTTGCTTGAGGCTAGGTCGTATGAAGGAGGATTTTTTTACATACAACTTTTGGTTTTTTTTTTCAAGCCAGTCATCCAGTATTCTGGGAAAAGGATTCTGAAATAAACATATCTGGAGGGCACCAAGTTTGGGAAGACAATTCTTAGTTATGCCTAACAAAGCCTTTTACATGACATATGGTTCTGGAAGGGAACATTGCTTTAAATCTTAATGCTTGGGCACACTTCATTTGATGATATAGGGAGAGAACAAATGGACTGTTTCAATTTAGACACTCAGCTCAGTGTCACAGAATCTATCCAATAAACCCAACATTCCACAGAGAACTGAAGCTGGTAAACTTTTAATAAGGATTCTGCCAACTGTGCCTGAAATATACTGTGTAGGGATAACCATTGCTATTGCTATATCATTCGCTGGTTGAAATTTATTTATTTTTTTCTGAAAAGAGTAAGACGAGAGCCAACAAGGCATCTCTGAAGAGAGGTCACCAGTGCATTTTTTGTTTAAAAAAAAAAAAAAAGGTGCCAGAACTCACACATGTTATACAACCCGCCTTGCCTACTCTACAAGGTTCCATCCCAAAAAAGGTGCCGGAACTCCGTTCTGGGCGTTCTGTGACAAAAAAAGCCCTGGAAGTCACCATGTTGCAATGCTGGTTAGAACCTGGGCTATGGACTGAATTCAGACGCATGAGCTTTGGTGAAACAAACTCTGGCTCTTCAGAAAATATTGTTTTTGTCTGTTCTTTTAATGAACAGTTATTTTCTATATTTTACAGCTAGTATTTGGTAAAATGCAAAATTATTTTTATTTAATCTATTAAATCAGTGTTTCTCAACCTTGACAATTTTAATGCTGGCTGTGGAATTCTGGGAGTTGAAGTCCACATGCCTTAAAATTGTCAAGGTTGAGAAACACTGTATTAAATGAATACTAACAGTTTTTAATTGGCTGCCAATTCTGTGAACAAAGTTTTGTGTTTAGTCAACACTTGCTAATCAGTCAACTGGATTCTCCCTCCCCTCCTTTTTGCTTTTTTGATTGCTCCGATACATAGGGCTACCCTGACAGTTGATCACATATAGCATTTGACTCCAACTAATAACATTTTCTCCATGGTTTTTAAGATGCTATAAAATAATTGGAGATACTTTGTAATAGTTTAGATTTTCTTAATATTTATCTTTATATTGATCTTTCCAGTTTAGTAAAAGGGTTAATTAAAATGTAAACATAAAGAGAATAATCTAAAAGCTAGAACATCATAAAACGCATGATACTAGTTTCAAACATATATTAATTTTGTGACAGCAAACTGTGGGTAGTAGATTTGTGGCTTTGTGGGCAATGAACACAAGTACATAATGAGATAGAATCTGAAGAGGTTTCTTAAACTATACAAAGCAAAAGAGCAATAATTTTAACTGCAAAGGATAAGATAGGCAGGAAACATTCACTGCCAAGGCAACAAACAGGAAACAGCCATTTTCATTAGATGGAGGTGAACACAGAGCAGAATCTCATGTTCTTTTAGATGTTGGAGACCCATCAATAATAAGAGTGAATGTTCCCCAGATCATTCTGGCTGGTATACAGTAGTTTTCTGGGAAATATGCTATATTGCAGCTGATCCCTAAGAAGGGTTTCCAAACAGGCATGGTATATTGCTGCAATTAGTCATATTTCCGCTTAAGCACACTCATTGTTTATATGTCTTGCCTAACAGCCAGTCAAAAGTTTCTGTGAGACAATATCAGCAAATCTTTTCAGCAGCAGGTGGTTGAGATAACCTCCTCAGGCACACCACATTAGAAGATAAGAACACAGCTGGGAATGGGGAAGGAATGGAGAAGCTGAGAGACTTGCTTTAAACTTCAAGGCCTTATTAAGCAAGGCTATGTACATCGATATATAAGAAAAGTCATTTTCTTTTTTCTACAGGAAAACAGAAAGGAAAAAGAGCATCCATTTGTTCCTCTTTGCCATTGTAATAGTCCTCTGCACTGTGATTTAAAGCTTTTTGGCTTACCATGATGTATGACTAGATCAGGAGTAGGCAACCTTGGCTCTTTTATAACTTGTGGACTGGCTCAGGAATTCTGGGAGTTGAAGTCCACGAGTCATAAAAGAGCCAAGGTTGCCTAGACTAGATCATCTAATTATCCCAAATACTGTTGAGCCTTCTGAAAGATATAGTTGAATATTCTTCTTTCAACAGCATTGAAGGCAGATGTAACAATACATCATCCTATCAGGTACCTTGCCCGCTGGGGATTAGGGGAGGTAGAGTCAAGCACATGATCTTTTGACACTAATTCTGTACCAGTTGTTTTGACAAAGTTCCTTCAATCCCTATTTTAAAAATGTCAGCTTCCCCACACACTCCACCCCAACAAAGGTGATATTTTGGAGGTAGATAGAAATCTAATAATTAGATACAGCTAGTCCTTGACTTACAACCACAATTGAGCCCAGAATTTCCAGCAAGACAGTTGTTAAGTGAGTTTTGCCTCATTTTACAACTTTTCTAGCCACAGTTCTTAAGTGATTTGCTGCAGCTGTAAAGTCAACAACACAGTTGTTAAGTGAATCTGGTTTCCCCATTGATTGTGCTTGTTAGAAGGTCACAAGAGACAATCACGTGACCCCGGAAAACTGTAACAATCCTAAATACATGCCACTTGCCGAATGTTTAGAACTTGATCACATGACCATGGGGACACTAATGGTTGCGTGAAAAACTGTCATGAGTCACTTTTTTCACTGATGATCACTAAAGGAATGGTTGTAAGCTAGAGACTACCTACACACACAACAGCAAAATAATACCTTAGAGCAAGTAAGACATAGAAAACTGGTGTATCTCACAGTCTGCTTGCTCTTTACCAGCTTATCTATTGGCTATGTTGGTTTGAATAACCAAGGATATCCCTCCTGATACAGTTCCTTTTTCCTTTTCAAGCCTCCCTATTTCCTTTGAAAATTGTTTAGAAGGCTTCCATCTCCTATTTCTACTTATTTGCTGAATATATATAACTTTCAGTATTTAAAGCAGGGGTGTCAAACTCGCAACGTCACCTGACGTGTTGCGACGTATCGTGACTTTTTTGCCATTGCTGACAATGGGGTGGGTGCAGTTCGCTACGATGTATCCGGCCTGTAGGCCGGTAGTTTGACACCCCTGATTTAAAGTAATTTCCAGACTTATTGAACAACCCCTTAAACATGGATGGATCAGCCAAAAACAATGTATTTGTCATTCTGACCCGTTTTTTCTATTTCATTATGTTTGATGTTGGGGCTGGTGAGATTTCTCCCTATTCCCATAGACTTTTATTCCTGTCTCCTCCTCTCTGAAAGAAGGATGCAGAATTCCCCCCCCCCCAATCCTGATTTAAAAGTTTTTGGTAGATTCACTTACACAATTCTTCCTCCATTGCTTTGAATTTGAGATTGCTTGTTTTCAGTTGAAAGGGGAAAAAAAAGTAACATTGATATGCTTGTATTTTACAAATGGGATATTCTGGGGTGGGGCGGTGTAAGATATTTGGAACTGAGGCCTGCAGAACAGGTAGAGTTCTGGAGAACAAATACTAATCAACCCTGGATGGCCCAAGAGTGTTCATTTTAAAGACTGTCACTTTGATTTTTAAATAGTAAGTGATAATATTCATGCTTTAGAGGTAAAAATGGAATAGTGTTGATTTAATTGTGCTAAAAGGTAGACAAGATAATAGCACTCCATTAAATCAGAACAGTAGCTTGGTTGATTAAAGCTGAGATTTCCATTAGTATTGTATGTCTAAGAAGTGAATCAGTGATGCCTTGTAGTGTTTTAGTATTCTTCATGATAAAGACGGAAATGTGAGGGGTTTTTTGTTCTTAAGCTGAAAAATAAGTTATTACACGCTTTTCTCCCCCTTACTGAGAAATTTAATTCAGTCTGAGATTTTCATTAATTCGTCTTTGGTGGGTAAAATGAGGTTCTCTTCTCTCCCTCTCTTTCAGTGATGCCTTGCATCTTTTAGTATTCTTCATGATAAAGACGAAAGAGTACAGAGAAGAGCAACAAAGATGATTAGGGGACTGGAGGCTAAAACATATAAGGAACAGTTGCTTGAATTGGGTATGTCTAGTTTAATGAAGGGAAGGACGAGGGGGGACTTGATAGCAGCGTTCCAATATCTCAGGGGCTGCCACAAAGAAGAGGGAGTCAAGCTATTCTCCAAAGCACCTGAGGGCAGGACAAGAAGCAATGGATGGAAACTGATCAAAGAATGAAGCAACCTAGAATTAAGGAGATATTTCCTGACAGTTAGAATTATTAACCAGTGGAACAACCTGCCCCCAGAAGCTGTGAATGCTCCAACAGTGGAAGTTTTTAAGAAGAGACTGGACAGCCATTTGTCTGAAATGGTATAGGGTTTCCTGTCTGAGCAGGGGGTTGGACTAGATGATCTTTAAGATCCCTTCCAACTTTATCATCATCATCATCATCATCTTCCATTTGGATTTATACTGTTAGCGAAAGAGCTAATGTTTCATCTTGTTGAATGACTATTTGTTTTAGAATGAATTGGTGCATTTCCAGAGAGAACAAATGAGCTTTCTTTCTTTTAAAGCACCGGGTGTTGGGTGACAACAGGATGTCGTGATTGTTGCAATCTGGCGGCAGCCGACTCTGTCATGATCGCAGCATCTGGTAGCTTTTAATTTGTTGACACAGATCCCTGTTCTCTGTGGTGCTTGCACTCTTGCTGTCTCCTCTTTTGACTTCTCTGTGTTCTATTTTTAAACCCTGCTGGGTACTCTATATTGCGGTATTTTTCTTCCTGAATTATTTATCATTGTTTGGAGCTGAATGGAGCAGCATGATCTCCACCTCACCCTCCACCTTAACCCGGCCTTACTTGCTCATTAGAGCCCACAGGTCTGTCTTGCGCGCTTGACAGATTTGGTTCATGTCAAATTCTGCCAACTTCAGGAAAGAGGAAAGAAGTAGATAGCCACTGCCTATGATAATGCACACGCTGTTCCCCCCCTCCCCAATGAGTGTATGTGTTATAACCAGACTATTGTCTGAGCAAAGGGAATATAGGCTTACCTAATTTAGAATGGTCAAAGTGCAGATCAGTTTCTTTTGTTTTTGGGGAGGAGCTATTAAACATAGCAGGAGAACAAAATATTACTGGATTATGAATTTGGTTGCAATAACTAAAAATGGGATGAATGACACTGCCAGTGCTGGGTTGGTATGTAGATTTGTTTATCTAGAATAGAGGACAGCGGGTTTCTTTGTTAGCTTATGTTAGTGTAACAATCTTCATTCTCGAGTTAAAGCATGTCTCCCACATCAGCTTATTTAACAGGTAACACCTAGTTTCCTGCCCTGAGAAGAGCCATGTTTCCTGTAGAACAGAGGTCCCCATCATTTTGGGCACCAGGGACTGGTTCCACGGAGAGAGGTTTTTCCGCGGACTGGAGGGGGTGTGGTTTTGTGTGCTGCCTGCAACCCGCGAATGGGGCTTTGCTTGTTTGGACCGCTTGCTGGAATGCCGCGGCCCGGTACTGGTCCACGGACCGGGGGTTGGGGACCCTTGCTATAGAAGATTGTGGTATGTCTAGAGGCCCCATCCAGACTTGTCCTTCAAATTTTAGCACAGGATAATAAAAGCTAAGCCAGGGGTCTTCAAACTTGGCCCTTTTATGACTTGTGGACTTCAACTCCCAGAATTCCTCAGCCAGCATGTCTGGCTGAGGAATTCTGGGAGTTGAAGTCCACAAGTCATAAAAGGGCCAAGCTTGAAGACCCCTGAGTTAAGGATTTGCTTTACATCTATTTATTACTGTGGCCCATCTTAGCAAATCTTGTTGACATATGTAATCTTTTCTCTATAAGCTTCTGATACAGCTCTAAAGTTCCCTGTGACCCACTGCAGGATGGATAAGTGTAGTGCCTGCTATATTTTCCATGCAATCCTTGCCCCGATTCAAAAAATAAGATAGTTTGCTACAAAGCAAGGTGCCAGCCTCTGGGCCTCATGCAGATAGCTACATAAGTATATAGAAAGATGGGAGACTGCCTACTTGCCCACAACCAAATTTGTCATTTTGTGTTTAATCCTGCTCTTTTGCATTGAGCAAAGTCAAGTTTGTTTCATGTTCACCTCAATTCTTGGTGACTTATTATTGGCAACGATAACAAGATTCTTCCTGAATATTTATTTAGTCTGGGGGTTCCCATTAGTCTTTTATCCAAGTACTAACCAAGTCTGATCCTACTTAGCTTTTCAAAATCAACCAAGGTTGGCTTGTTGTTGCTATTTTGCTGGATACCACAACTAACCTTAAACAATAATTTATTTTCATTAAAGCTCTGTGCTGGGCTTTGCTTTTAATTATGGCTATTTTTTTAATCTTTGAAATAGAATTTATTACAAAGCAACATAATGGTTTAAATTAATTTTTAATTATATAATATCCTTTATATCTCAGTGTGTAAATTAGCTTCCTGTTCTTCTCTCTTCCGTTCCTTCACTCGTTTGACAATTGCTTACATGAAAAACCTTTGCTTCAAAATTTGCCATTAAGTATAACTTTGAATTTGACAGAAAGAAAATGCATTATGTTCAAAAGGAGTAATTATATTAGTTGCCTTAAATTACATTAACTTAATTTTAATTAAATTTAGACCTGAGTCAAATCTGAAGAATGCAGTTGCCTATTGTGCTGTGCCAAGCAAAGGCAGCCTCTGCCTCATAGAGTGGTAGCTTAATACATCTTTGGTCTACTGTGTCAGTTTTCTAAATTGAAAGCCCCATTGGAGCTTTTTCCTTTTGGAAAGTGCCCTGTGTCTGAATGGTGATCTCTTTTCTTCACTGGGGACATTCTGTTTAGTGAGATGCAATTTAAACATTAGTCTGAGATACCTTTTTCTCTAATGATAGTCCATTCCCCCTTTTAATGATGGTCTATTCCCCTCCATTACCTAAGCGTTTCTCAGTGCTGCTTAAGGCTTTAGAACTCTTCCCCCTCTTCCGCAGAAATATCTCTTCCAAGGTTTGAAGAAGCTTGGAGTGGGAAAATAGTATTACAGACTTGAAACTGGTCTATTGCCACTTGTTCATTCTACTTGAATTGCTTGTACCCTGTCCGCAGCTAATGCTTTGTCTATTTAAAAAAAATTGCCAAATGTAGTTCTTCATTTCAGAGTGCTGGTAATTCTCCTGAGTATATAAGTGTTTCATAATAATCTGCACTTAATTAGTTTCTTTGCCGAATTTGGATTTGCGGGCAGCACGTCGCATCTAGATCATTTGTGCTAGTTGCATTGCTCCTTCATTCTGAACAGTTTATTCTCATCTCATGAGTTCAAAGAAAACATAAGATCTTGCTAGACCCAGTTTCCCATTTTATTAAATCCACATTGCATCGATGGGTTAGTGAGACATGAGTAAAGTGGTCAGGTTTAGGCAATTTTTCACCTTCCAACAAAAGAGATGGAAAATCTTCTAGCTTGTCTCAGTAGGCATTTAGGCATTTAGTTTGGCTACTGTTGCCAGCATTTAGTCGGATTCAATTGTCGTGAAAAGAGGGATTTCTGCTGTAATGCTGGCCACATCAGTGGTTAGGGAGTGCAAATTTCCTTTCTGAAACAGATTTTCAAGGCCATGTAACTGCAAAGAGTACCACACTTAATTTTGACCTAATGAGTCAAAATTCAGCTTTTGATCTAAAAGCATTGGTCTGAAACATAAAAAGAGAGCACATTGAAGCAAGTACAAGTTTATCATACATGAGCTTTACGGAACAATGTTTCATGGTTAAGAATGAGTCATACACAAACTCCTTTCTCTCTCTCTCTCTCTCTCTCTCTCTCTCTCTCTCTCTCTCTCTCTCTCTCTCTCTCTCTCTCTCTCTCTCTCTCTCTCTCTCTCATATTTTGGTATGATTGTATCTAATAAAGAATTACCTGTACTGCATCCCCAGAATTTCTTTTTGGGGTTGCTCAGTTTTGGAATGTTGACTTTTGCTGCACACCAAAGTCTCTGCTTCAAAGAGATGATGGCTTGTAATATCTGGGAGAATACCTTCCTGAACTGGAGAACACCTTCCTGAAAACCTTTCCAATAGAGGACTAGATTATACCATGGTTTGTGGTACTCCAGATTGTTCCTGGGCCAGTGCCAGCCAGAGGACTGATGAAAATAGGCTGTCCCCTCCTCTGGCTGGAAGAATGTCCCATTGGCACTGAGCAGGTTGATTTGACTTCTAGCACACTGGATCGATTTTTGTGATTGTTGTTTAAGAGAAAGCTTACCAGGCAAGTGTGTGATGGGTGGGAGAGGAAGAAAAATGAAATAGGCAAGCCAAAGAACTGATTTGCCCTATTGTAAGTTGAATGGCACAAATGACAGCATTTTGCATTTTAAAATAAAAATTTGTGTCATAATTATGCTCCCAACAGAAAGCCCACAACAAGTCCTCCCTCCTGCTTTTTATTTTGGCATTATGCACCTGATTCATCCTCTACTGAATATCCCAAATCTAGGGCAGAAGTTGTTGCTTGTCAGCTCCTAAACTGGCAAAGTGTTGGGTTTTTTTTGCCTGTGACCTAATTTCTGAAGCCTTGTTTTAAATATTTGCCAATGCCGGGTACACATCTTCTAAGGAGATCCCAAATTTCATTTCCAACCAGCTGTATAAATGTGGACTTTATGTTTCAGTAATTCATAATAAGAACCACGTAAGTAGCCAGCAGTGTTTCTTATAAACTCTTTTAGAAACTCAGAAATTGATGTAAAAATGTCTACATTTTTCGGCAATTTTCTTCAGTGTCCCATAAATATATAATTTCCTTTTGTTTTCCTTGTATTTTCCCCTGATAAGTTTGTTCATTCACCAGTTAAATAAAATTTTAAAAAACAATTGAAAACACTAATATAGATTGTGATTCGGATTGAAATTTATAAATTAAGACCATCAGGAAAGATAAGACACAACTTAAAAGGTTGACAGCTATTTTTCATATTTGCCCACATCTTCCAACATTTACTGCAGGGGTCTTCATACTTGGCCCTTTTGTGACTTGTGGACTTCAACTCCCAGAATTCCTCAGCCAGGCAAGCAAGTCATAAAAGGGCCAAGTTTGAAGACCCCTGATCTACTGAATCTTTTTTCCTGTTCTGTTCCCCTTTCCTCTCTGACCCTCTTGAATGATGGTTTCCTTGCAGGCTACTGTTGAGAAAAGGGAAGATTTGGCTTTCTAATCTTTTTCATTTAGAATAGCCCACCCACCCCCTTTTAAAGACAGATTGGAGGGAGGAGGCAGAAGCTTTGCATTATAATGAATATTGTTGTAATAATTAGCATAGCATAGTTCCTCCCTAGAAAACAATTTACTGTGGCTGTTGCCTGTAGAAATGTAATGATGGATGAGATGGTACAGGAAACAAGTGGAAAAAAGTAGTGGTCCATTTTGTGGATTCTTGTCACACCAATGTCACAGAGTTTATGTTTCTTAGAAAAGGGGGAATATAGAGCCTTTACATTATGAAGATACGAAGTTTAATTGGCTGTTGAATTGCCCAGCTCAGTCACAGGTGGCTGGGCTCAGACAACGGGCTAAGTCATCAGCCATAGTTTACAAACCATACCACATAAATCCAACATGAACAGATCCCAGGTCTAGCACAATTTTTTGACCCAGTACGATCTATTTTAGCAGTGCTTCACCAGAATATAAGAGTAGAGATCTTGGCATGCTGTACTTTTAGAGACTCCTTAGCTGAAAATGACAGGGACTGAACCCAAGACTTTTTATACACAAAGTAATTAATGTCTTTTGTCATTGAGCTCCAACCTCTCTTAACAGAACAACAAAGTTGGAAGAGACCTTGGAGGTCTTCTAGTCCAACCCCTGCTCAGGCAGAAAACCCTATATCATTTCAGACAAATGGCTGTCCAATATCTTCTTAAAAACTTCCAGTGTTGGAGCACCCACCATAAATGGAAAAGAAAGGTGATATTCCCAATAGGCTTAAGACTATCAACCAGATTGGATCTTGTTCTTGTTATTGTGCTGAGCTATCAGAGTTTGTACCAGTATTTGTTGACTCACCATAGTAGCTAAATTCACATATAATGTTAAGCTACAAATCATGTTTTATAAAACACAATGGCTGAATCACACAACACAGCAAATTAAAATGTCATAAAGCACATTATAAGATAACACAATGTGAGAAATTAGTCAAACTGAACTAAGCTCAAGACTAAAATGTTGGATGTGTTGGGCCAGGTCAACTGTCCTTAGATTATACCTTCTTCTTTCTGCGCTTCTTGATGCCTTGCAGTTTTGTCAGTTTAGATCAGACCTTCTGGCTTCTTATTGTGATTCTGTCTCCACCCCCCCCCCCTCAGTTTGGAGGAAATAGAAGACTAAGCTAATTTAGGAGTTCTTACTTTTCTTACCAGTGGCCTGAAAATATGAGAGCATATAATAATAATGTTATTTTTTCTTCCACTTCATCTGTTAAAACACTCTCCTCCCACCCTGCTAGATACCTAAAACACCAAATATACCAAGACTGAAACAAAACAAAAACTGGTTATTTCACTTGCTACATCCAAAAGCAGGATTTATTTTAAATAGCTGCAGAAAAAACAGGGTAAAAGGGGCATGGCTCAAGTGTTAGAACAGCGGTTCTCAACCTGTGGGTCGCGACCCCTTTGGGGGTCGAACGACTCTTTCACAGGGGCCACCTAAGACCATCAGAAAACACATATTTCCGATGGTCTTAGGAATCGAGACACCGTTCTGCATCCGTCTCCGTATGGCCTCCTTCACCATTTGCAGAGAGAGAGAGAAAGAGAGGCACTTTTGCTTCCCTTCTCTCTCTCTCTCTCTCTCTCTCTCTCTCTCTCTCTCTCTCTCTCTCTCTCTCTCTCTCTCTCTCTCTCTCTCTCTCTGACTTACCTCCTGCAGGGCTCCTGATTGCCCTGTGCCCAGGTGCCCAACCCCCTGGGAGAAGCGCGGCCAGGGCCTCATGGTCTTGGAGCCGCACGGGGAAGCCCTGGGATCCCTGCTGGGAGCGGCCCACTGGAGGCTCTGCTGTGTGGGCCAGACCTCCCGCAAGCCGCGGCCCAAGGGAGACCAGCCCCTGCAATCCCCAGCCAGCCCAACCATTGGACCTGCTGGGGGGGAAGGCACACCGGAGTCCAGGCTGCCGGGAAGGAAGAAGGAGATGCAGCAAAGGTAGGAGAGGAGAGCCACCTCCCGGGACCCGGCGCTGGTGGCGGTTTCCTTGTCCTCCTCTTCCTCCTCCCTTCTTCCTCCTGCTGTCCCCAAGGTGGCTCGGGCGGGCGCCGGGGCAAGAGGGGTGCCTGGGGGGGGGAGCAGCCGGGCTGGCAGAGGGGCTGGCAGGGGCAGTGCGGCACCAGCCCCCACCGCGGCTCCATCAGATGGGCAGAGGGCGAGGCCGGGCAGTGCGGAGTCCCGGCTGGAGCGGCGGCAGTTTCCTCGCCTTTCTCCTCTCCTTCTTCCTCCTGGTGCCCCCTGGGCAGCTCGGACGACTGCCTCCCGTCCTGTTCCCCTTCTCCGCCCGTTTGGCTGAGGACGCGGTGGAGGCCGGGCTGGGGGCGGCAGGGACCCCCAACGATGCTGCCGTAAGAGAGAGAAAGAGAGGAAAGAGAGAAACAGAGGAAAAGAGAGAGGAAAGGGAGAAAAAGAAAGAGAGAGAAAGAGAAAGAGGGAGGAAACAGAGAGAGAAAGAGAGAGGAAAGAGAGAAAGAGACAGAAAGAAAAAGAGGAAAGAGAAAGAGAAAGAGGGAGGAAACAGAGAAAGAGAGAGAGGAAAGAGAAGGAGAAAGAGGAAAGAGAAAGAGAAAGGGGGAGAGGAAAGAGAAAAAAGGAAAGAGGGGAAGAGAGAAAGAGAGAGAGAAAGAGTGGAAAGAGAGAAAAAGGAAAGAGAAAGAGAGAGGAAAGAGAGAAACAGGAAAAGAGAGGAAAGAGAGAGAGAGAAGGAGGGAGAGGAATGGCGCTTCTCCAACTGGGCTGGGCGGAGCTGGCAGAGCGGCCTTCCTGCCCCCCCTCCCCGGCCAGCTGGATGGGGGTTTGGGGGTCACCACAACATGAGGAACTGTATTAAAGGGAATTAGGAAGGTTGAGAACCACTGTGTTAGAATATAACTGGCATTGGGGAAATCCTAGGCTGCTTCCTCCCCACACCCCCTATCCTCTTCATTTATAATAGGGTGTAAGAAAAGCTGCCTCTGCTGGACACTTTGAAGAAAAGTTGTGTGTCAGAATCAAAAGACAACAACAGTAGTCTGATGTGGAATAACAAATCCTCATTTCTTGTTACTGCTTTGGAATTTTTGTGGAAAAAGTATGACTTTTACCTAAGAATAAGCAGCCTCTATAGAATGAGAGGAGGCATTAACAGGGAAAATAGATTTGTGTACACAGTAAATCTACACACACACACATACATGCTTACTATGTCAGGGATTTGCTTGACAAAAGCTTTTGGCATCATGCAAACCTGCATGCTGTTCCCTCTCCTGATGACACAGTCTTCTTCGTTATAAATCTAAAGCACGAATGACCCAATTTCCACTGCATGCACCTGCTGGGTCTAAATTAATTGTTCCATATGACAGCCATGGCCCAGCCAGGTAATATATGAAGAATAGTCTAAACCTCTCATTGTCATTCGGGTAATGACTTGCGATTCTTCGCCCCGGAGTGCGATTCTTCGCCCCGGAGTTTTTGCTGGGGATAAATTTGACCATTAAAAGAAGTCGTTAAGTGCACACTCCTTCTTTAAACAAAGAATGAAAATAAACATTGCAAGAGCTGCAGATTAGGATTGTAAAATCTCTCTTGGCCCCTATATTAAAATGCTCAGGCAATTTAGAGAGAGAGGGAGGATTGAAAAATGACTGGGTGTGTTGTGCTAAAATCTTAAGGGGAAGGCAGCACCCCATGAAAGAAGAAATGTGTGTGCTTTGCAATGATACTAAAAAAGGGAGGCAGTCAAAAATATTATTGCTATGCTCTGAAAGACATTTTCCTGGTTCCCTGTGATGAGTAAGAGTAACAACCTCTGGGCAAACAGGAAAGGAAATTTATTGAAAGTAGCATTTTTTTTCCTTTGAGGGTTCTAAAATGGCATTATATGTTATGCAGCCTCGTAACTTTTGTGTGGTAATGGCAGTTCACTTTTGTAACCTAATGTAGTCATCAAGTGTTAAACTCTGTTCGAGAGTCAGGGGTGTCTTTACTTAGTATAGGTCAGGGGTAGGCAACCTTGGCTCTTTTATGATTCGTGGACTTCAACTCCCAGAATTCCTGAGCCAGCCATGCTGGCTCAGGAATTCTGGGAGTTGAAGTCCACGAGTCATAAAAGAGCCAAGGTTGCCTACTCCTGGTATAGGTAAAAGGAGTACAAAAGAAAAGATTCAGAATTTATTTCTCTCCTTTTACTGATTTTTGGCTTTGGTCTCAGAGCCTTCTTTCTTTGCTCTTGCTTAATGTGCCCCGTTACTCTTGTCACAATTTTCAACTGGATATATTGATATAGGAGCCAGGAGGGGAGGGGGTGTCTACTTTTTGCTCTGAGATTGCTTTTTCTGCTGGTATAAATGTGTGCTAAATTGTCTAGACAGGAATAGGATGAGACCTGTGTCTGGCATTGCATCTTGATTTTCTTATATTGGATTATTAGATTAATTAATTTGATCCTTTCAGCCAGTTGATACTGGCCTGCAATTCAGTTTGCTACAAAGATTTTACAGGGCAGCTTCATTGCACTGCAAGCTTATAATTTGTAATATACTTGTTTATATTTCTGCAAATCTTTCAGAACGCTATCCTTTCTTGAGTCCTTCTTTAAACAGTTGTGTAGCCCGCATGCCTAATGACATGTCACAGTAGCCTGATTAGATACATATTTTTGAAAATTATGCAAAATTGTTATTTATCTCTAACAGTCCGTGTAATATTTAGTGAATAGGTAGATTCTAACTTCAGAGATGTTCTGTCTTCAGTTCTATCATACATGTAAGCAATCCCCTAAGTTTCATTAATTAGAAGAATTCACTAATTCTTAATTAGAATTAAGTGCAGTGTAGAGGCTTTAATTTAACTCCCATAATGTATCTGATCAGAATTGTTGCAGTTTCAGAATACCCGTAATAATCGGGTTAAAGCATTTTCTGTGTCACCGCTACCATTCAAAATTGCTGGGGGAGTGAAAGAAGCTTTTCCTTTACCCCCCCCCCTTCTCCAGGTGTTCTTGCTACAGAAATATAAAAGAAATTGTAAATGAAAATAATTTTTTGACTTGGCCTTTCTTAACACTAGCCTCACTTTCTTGCTTAGCTCCCCAAGACAGCAGTCTAGAAGCCAATGCATGGCCAGTTCCTGAATCTTACAAAAGTTATGTTTTTAGAAAGTAAATAAGAAAAGAGTATGTGTAAAAATGGAAGGAATTTGGCCTTAATAGGACAGACATTGGGTGGATCATGAGGGGAGCGTTCTGATCTAAGCTCAGAAAAATGTATAAAGATGAGAGCAGAGGTTATTTTTCTATAGCTGAGACAAAAACAAAAACAACAATAAAGGTTTTAATTTGATGGAGAATATCCTGGCTTCTCTCTTGGGTTTTGTATAGACAAACTGTGTTCAAATTTGAGTTTTCTTGATGTTCAGACTAAATTGAACTATACCTCAGTTTTATCACCACCATAAGAATTTTTAATACTTATATCACATTTGGTGCCTGCAGTTGAGCCAAAAATCTGGCATCTCATTTTTCAAAGCCGGGATCTAGACTTTGAGAATACCACCATATTGTAGAATGTTCTTGGATGAATTCTGCCATTTGAATAACATTTATAATGGTAATATGTAGCAGCTTACAATTCTTCCCACCTATCCATTTTATATATATATATATATATATATATATATATATATATATATATATATATATATATATATATATATATATATATATATATATATATATACACACACACACACACACACACACACACACACATGGAATTAACAAAAGAAAGTGTGAGGATGAATTCTGCCATTTGAATAACATTTATAATGAATTGGTTCAGCTGGTGGCTCTTCTTGCTTTACTAGATCTGACAGCCATGGAGCTGTTTACATGTATTGCCCCTGTACATTTATGTGCAGAGAGACCAGTTTCAATGTAAACTTTATTGTTGAGAGAGGAATTCATACATGCTCAGGTGGCTGGTTAAAGTTGCTCTAATACAGCTTTTAATGTGTAATGAAACATTATTATGCATTAATGTTGTGGGAGCCTTTGTTTCTGACGAAACCCCGTTCATATTAGAAAAGAACAGCTTTTCTGAAAAATGGAGCAGCTACAGCTGTAGATTTTAGTTGCTTCTTGGAAATGCTGACTTTTTGATTTGAAGTCCCTAAGGAGCCTTGTACATCCTGAATTTCAAGACTCCCAAGAGGTTATAGAATAATGTCACCTACCTTTTTAAGGTGCTCTCCTTTGTCTTGAGATAAAAGAGCAAAACATTTCCCCCCTTCATCAAGGGATAAGCTGTGCCACATCCATGTATGTGACAAGAAAATAAAAAAGAACCTCTCCCTTGTGAAGATGTGGATGACTACATTTGTTTGGCATGTAGTTTTGGCTCAATATTTTTCTAAATAATATTCAAAGTAACATAAAATAAATTTGCCTATGCTAAAATGTTATTATCCTGCATTTATATTTTAGTTCATAGTAATTCATTAAAATCATGTATAGTTTTCTTCCTGTAGCATTTAGAAATAGTTGTTAGCTGTGATTTTTCCTCCCCCCCCTTTTCTGAGAATAAGTACTTGTGCATATGATGCATTTGAGCAATTTTTTTTTCTCTTAGCTTTCAGCCATCAGGGAAAGCTATTCCATATCATGTTGTCAATTCAGGAACCTCTGCCGATTGTGGAAATGCCAGATTCTTGGGCAACTAAATATTATAGAAGCATGCTAAATTTGTCCAGGTCAGACTGGTTTTAATTGTGTACTGGAGGGCAATTTAAGTTAGGGTTAATTGAGGTTTAGTTCATCTAGATCGGTGTGTTTTGTTTTAATCTTGGCAGCTTTTAAGATGCGTGAACTTCAGTTTCCACAAATCTGGGAGCTTGAGGTCCACACTTCTTAAAATTATGAAGCTTGAGAAACACAATAGATTTATATCAATTCATCCTTTGGGAAGCAACCAACTTTATATTTCAAAAGAATGCTTAGAAGATTTTGTTTTGCTTTAAGGAAAGTTGGTCTACCGTACCCAGATTTCTAATTGAGAAACCATAGATATTTTTAAGGAATCACAACACAGTTTCAAAAACGTTGCTATAGAGCAGTGATTCTCAACCTTTCTAATGCCGCGATCCCATAATACAGTTCCCCATGTTGTGGTGACCCCCAACCACTTATACATCACTGGGTGCCAGGGGCGTGGCCAAAGAAAAGGGGAAAAAAATGGTGGACAGCCTTGTTTGGCGACCCCAGTGAAATGGTCGTTCGACCCCAAATGGGGTCCCGACCCACAGGTTGAGAACCACTGCTATAGAGGAAAGAGGAAGTTTCAGGTGTTTTCCAGTAAAGTGTGTACATATGTGCACACACAGAAAGGAATGCTGAAATACTGGGGATACTTAAAATTCTGAATTATAAAAGTGTTTCATTTCAATTAAGTTTGAAGTAATTTACTTTTCACAAAACATTGGCCTTTTAAAGAGCATGATTAAGATTTTTGATGAATCATTGTGTTGAATATATATAATTGTCTTATTCTGCGCACAAGGAGAGTGATACCAAGAAAAAAAAACCTATTTAGAAAGATAAGATTACTACCTCAGTAGTTGTCATACAAATGCTCGGTTAGACTTTGTGACAGAGATTGGTTAAAAATAAACATAAGTAAACTTTCCAATAAATAAATAAAGGGCCCATAAATAAAAGATTTGGAAGTTGATTTCATATTCTTATTTGTTAATGTGCTTTTGAGAAGAAAAATAAATGTTAAAGGACTTAACGTGTTGTTATAAAATGAAACTGGAATCTTATCAAACTGTGAATAACTTTTTGGATTTATTGTGCATAAATATTGATTTATTTTGATAATCCCTTAGATTTGATTCAAATTGCTGGCTGGGTTAAATGTGTCTACTCTTTTTACCTAGAAACTGTTTTTTTAAATTGACCTAGTGGAAAGATTAATCAATATAGCTCTATGAGGACAAGATTTAATCTCTTGTTAAAAACTTCATATATTTTTCCTTTTTCTTTATTTTAGTATATCCTCCCTCCCCCGCTCAGCTTTCCTTTCTACTATATACGGAGCACTGAAAACTTTCTCAACTCTTGAAATAAACAGTTGCTTTTGAAAAAACGGGCCTGCGGTTCCAAACCCAGTTTTCAGATTTTATGCAGAATTCCTGTTTATGTTTGGATAGTGCAGGGTTAGGCAACCTTGGCTCTTTTATGACTCGTGGACATCAACTCCCAGAATTTCTGAGCCAGCAGAAGAGCCAAGGTTACCTAGCCCTGTGGGTAATATAGTGGATCTCTGAAGGATTTGATTCAATTTGATTGACTAGATTGAGCCTTTCAGGGATTCTGATCACATGTTTTCAAAGATTGAGATTTTTCTTTTGTTTAACTAAGAGATTTTTGTCTTGGTTTTGATTCAGGCAGATCCATAAAGTATATTTCACAGCAGTGAAAGTGTAATGTCATAAATTGTAGCCAATCAGAGAAGCTTTGAATATTTCTAAATGCATAGGGTTTTTAATCTTTTGCCTCTGCTAAAACAGAGCAGTATTCAAGCATTAACATTGAAATGTCTGTGTAGCGTCAGATTATAACAGGCTGCCTCCCAAAGAGAAATAATACTTTGCACTTAGCATCAGAATTTTGGTACCATAGCTGAAAAAAGACCCGTATCTCCATTCTCCAAAAGAGATATAGATAGAGGAGGATCTGAAAGCAGAAATCCATAGAAGGTTCTAAGTTTGCAGGCACATTCTTTTGAAAAGAGGCAGATCATGAGACACCTGGATTCCACACTTTTTTAAAAACTGAATTCTATTTTATAGAGAGAGAACTAAAGGAAGGGTCTATTTTGTTTTTCATTTAAAAAAAACACAACAACCTTGCAGTCTCAACAAGCTTTCCATTTGCTAATTTTTATTTCACTTGTTTGTCTTTGAAATGTACATCAGTTTACACCAGCAGTTCTCAACCTGTGGGTCGCGACCCCATTTGGGGTCGAACGACCATTTCACGAGGGTCGCCAAACAATGCAGTCCGCCATTTTCCCCCCTTTTCCTTAGCTGTGCTACTCCCTTTTATTCTATTGGCTTTTGAAAGCCAATAGAATAGACTCTCTTGAATAAAGTCTAATTCTATTGGCTTTCAAAAGCCAATAGGAATTGTCCAGACTGTATCTGCCCTGCTGAGCCTGCCAAAAGTCCCATTCTGCAAACGGTGCTGCAAGTTGTCTGCAGCGAAGGCGAGCTGTCTGGAAGTTTCCACCCCTCCCTGCTGAGCAACTACTAAAAATGTAAGTAAAGGAGGGCCAGGGGTGGGAAGTGGGAGGCCGGCGGGCGTAGGGAGGGTTGCTGGCGCGCGTGGGGCCCAGCGGGTGCCTTACCTCCCTTGGTCGGCCTGCTCTGTCTCTGCCGCTTGCCAGCTACGCCTCGGCCGGCGCAGGGGGCGGCATCACACATGCGTGGTGCTCCCGGGCAGAGAAAGTCCTCGACTTACGACCGGTTGGGTAGTCCTCGACTTACGACCGGTTTAGTCCTTGACTTACGACCGGTTGAGTAGTCCTCGACTTACGACCGGTTGGGGGTCTTGGCATTAAAAAGGTTGAGAACCACTGGTTTACACAGTCACTTAATATATTATATCGAGAGTTAGAACATTCTTAGGGACCCCAAAGTCACATTTACAAAATAGCAATTTCCTTTTCCCCTCTCTCTCCAACGTTAGTAGAAATTACTTCTACGTTTCAGGTACATATGCCTAGTATAGAAAACCTCACCTATTTTAGCATTATGATTAAAAATCATATCAGTATTCTGTATTGTGAGCCAGCAAAAGTCAGGTATATATCTGTATCTGCTTTTGATTAATGTGGTACAGTTGGGAGTAGGGTAATTTATTTGGAAAATGCTTCCAGTTAAGCCTTACTTCATGCAGCTTAACAGGAAGGAGCAATAATTGGAAGCATTTTATGTTATCCACTTTCTAAGTGTATTCTAAGTACAGGTAATCTTCAACTATTTGTTTAGCCACCATACTAAGTTGCAATGGCACTGAAAAAAACTTACTTGTATACCAGTCCTTGCACTCACAATTGTTGTCGCATTCCTACAGTCATGTAATCAAAACTTGGGTACTTGGCAGCTGGCATGTATTTACAGCGGTTGCAGCATCCCAGGGTCATGTGTCCTTCCTAGCTAGTAAAATCAATGGGGGAAACTGAATTCATTTAATGATGGTCTGATTCACTAAACTACTGCAGGGATTCTCTTGGGAACTGTAGGAAAAGCAACCATCTTGCTTACCAGTGAATATTCTTATCCCAGTTTAGTCATAAGTTGAGGACTACCCATACGGTATATGCACACTTTTGAACCACTGTCCAGTTGCCTGGTGAATTTGTTGAAGTCTGTCATATACAGAACTGTTGATGCAATTTTAAAATACTAGAATGAATGAGACCAATTTAGCTATACTTATTACAGCTAATTTGTTTTGGTCCGGCTCTTTATATGTCCATTCTGTCTCTCCTGAATACATACTGATACATCTTTAATTTCTTTGGCCTACCACGTCTTATTCTTTTGGTGTACTTCGCATGATGTTTTTTGCTACTACAGGGAATAGCAATATGGGCATGTATATGTGCATAATGAAGATGGACAGTGTGGACTGAGGGAATATTTGCAAGACAGCGAAATGTGTTATAGAGTAGAAGCTTGGCATGAAGCCTTTATATTCATGTACACCTGTCTTTTCCAACCTAGGCATCTTATAAATCAGGGGTCTTCAAAATTTGCCCCTTTATGACTTGTGGACTTCAACTCCCAGAATTCCTCAGCCAGCGTGCCTGGCTGAGGAATTCTGGGAGTTGAAGTCCACAAGTCATAAAGGGGCCAAGTTTGAAGACCCCTGTTATAGGTTGTAGACCATCTCTGGAACTCTCAACCATGACCTGGCTGGCTGGGGAATTCTAGAGCATATAAGTCCACACAGGGAAGTTACCGAGCTTGGGAAGAATAATGTAAAGAAAATAAAAGATGACTCAAATTTACCTACAAATTCTTCGGCAGCACCAAGAACTTTCTCTTTCTGAGGAGGAAGCACATTGCAGCTTCTACTGGAGAAGCAGCCCTCCTTTAATTTGATTGTTCTTCTACAGAACAGAAAAGAGGGTGCTGTGCCTTTAAAGTGCTTATCCTGAGCCTTGCAGAGGCGATTCTGCATAAGTCTTTGAATGAGAGAGAGGGGGTGTGTGGAAGTTGCCATTGGCAGAGCTTTCTATGCCATCTCTTCCAGCAGCTGAGATTTTGCTTCCTTCTGAATGGCTTGTCAGGAGTAATTAGATGCTGTAGCAAGTGGCGAGGAGCCTTCTTTTTTTCACTGGGGGCTGAAAAGGCAGGCACAGCAGTGACGCGGAAGGGGGCGGGTGAGTGGGGGGGAATTCCAAGAACCATGAGCCCCTGGCATGATTCCTCCGATCACTGTTCCTGGCAATGAGATCCCTGTTGAGAAGGGGAAATAGATGACCTACTTGGAGTTGCAGTTTCCATCAAGGGTGAGTTTATTTTTAGGATGAAGTCACTAATGATTTAGGAATGATGTATGTGTGTGTGGGGGGGGAGAGCTGACAGAAGAGAAATCTTTTGCTGATTGCAACAAACCAGTCCTTGTAAATCTATTGTGCAGCTATCTGGCTATCATGATACGTCAGCGATGGGGGTTCCTGCTCTTCGGTGTGGATTTTGTGAATGGTTTTTCTTCTGAATGAAGAATATCTGATTCTATGACTTCTCTGTCCACCACAGCCCCTTCTTCAGACTTGCAGGGTCTGGGTGATTTCCATGTCACCAGTTTTGCCTGGCTATTGCTGTGCTTTCATCTAGAGGGAAGAAGGGAATCCCCCCCCCCCCATAATCACACTCGTTTCTTTTGTGTCATGAAGAAACTCTCCCTGCTGAACTCTGATGAGGAAATTTTGTTCACATTTTCATTCTTCTTTTGGTTTTGAGAATGAGGTGAGCATCTTTTTTTAACCCCCCCTCCCCCATTCTGAATTTCTGCACTTTATTGAATATGTACATTGTACATCTTTTTGCAATATAAGTTTGTTCAGATTCAAAGGCAATGGCTGTTAAATTGGAGCGACCGGTCGGCCAAATTTGTATGTCATTGAACACGGTAGGATGAAATGGATGCACTTTTGGCTTTTTTCCCTGTGTGTCATGATGGGTCTTATTATTGTTTTAGAGTGAACCTGGTTGCCTAGGAAAGATTTCCTCGGAACTTTTCTGGTAAACTTTTCTGTTTACTTAGGTGTTTAATTGGAAGTGAAATCCTCAAACTGTCTTTGTCTGAATCAGTATGCTAAAACTGTACCTTTTTTTTATCACCAAAAAAGATGATAGAAGTGCTGAAGAAACATTACCGGCTCCAAAGAAGGTTAACTTAAGAGCTAGTGGTGTCAATAATGCAGAGCTGCTTTGGCTGGATGGTTTTGTCAAAGGTGAATGGAAATAACTTTTGCAAGTGGATGTTCTCTTTAGATTTATTCTTTATTTCTCTGAATTTCCAAAATTAAGGTGACGAACTGAATTACTGTTGCCGTACTTAACACTTCTCTCCATTCCAAGACTCATTTCCATTAAAAGGTCCCTTGTGTGCATTTGGTAACTCAGCTAAGAACTGTCTCTGTCTTTATTTGGTCTTTGTCTCTTTCAAACGGAAACTCTGCCTTGGACGTTTTAGAAATGAACATGCCTAGCACATTCAAAGTAAGCTTGTGCTGTCCTTTTTTTTTCTTTTTAGTGTGGATGGGCACCTCTGCAACCTGTTTTTTCTGAAAGCCGGCATGTATGTTATAACATTAGAAACTTTCTTTTGCTGTTTAGCACAAGCTTAGCTTGGTGGTGTATTCCCCCCCCTTCCACATTTGGTATTTTGTTCATTTCTTATTTCAATTGCTGAGTGCTCTGCATATTCAGTGGACAGCAATGGTTAATGAAAAGCTGGATTGGATTTCACGTGGCTGCTGTGAAATTATATAACCCTCAAACTCATTTTGTTTTGTGTGCAGCATCTCGTTCTTGGGTGGGAAAGAGTTAAGAGCTATTTTTATGAGTGGGCATATTTTTTTTTTCCCAATTCCGGAAAGAAGCAGCTGGTTCAGTATTCACCAGCGGCTAATAACCCCAGAATGTTCCCCCTCCCACCGTTGTTATTTGAAAGAATGAGGGAATTGGGCAAAGAGAGCGGGTGCCAGGAAGCGGAGCTGTTGTTTCTGCAGGAATGGGTTAAAAGGGATTCCAGTGCAGTGTCGCACATCTTGACATTACAGAGGAGGTGGGTAATTTTCATGCTAAATTTTCAGGAAATCCCCATGGTGGATGGCCCTCTTAATCGTTGCCAAGAGACTATTTTGACGTCACTGATGGCAGTTCCCATCTGCATCTTAATAGCTTTGAAGAAAAGAGAAATGCCAGCTGATATAAAACTGGTACTTGTGCTGGGTAAGGGGAATGTCTTTCCTTAATCTCCATCTTTGCAGCCCTGAAATAGGCAGAATTCATACAACCGTTTGTTGGCTTCTTTGAAAAATGTTGATATCTGTCTGTGTCTCACGGCTAGACTGGGAAGGATTGTCTTAGGAATTTACGTCATCAAAGGGGAAAGACCATGCTTTGTTTTGGCGCAGCCCTCCAATAGGAGGGGCATCGATATACGTAGAGGAGGAAATGAAGGAAAAACAAAAGGTTTTTAATGAGCCTTTGGCAAAGCTTGAAAATAAACTAGGAAAGCATCAAACATAGAATCAATCCAGTTTCTGCCTTGTGTAACCTCCAAAGCAGAGATCCCCAATCTTTTGGGCATCAGGGACAGCATGGAGAGAGGTTTTTCTGCGGATTGGAGGGGCTGGATTTTGTGTGCTGCCTGCAGATGGGGTTTTGCTTGTTTGTGTAGCCTGATTGCTGGAATGCTGCGGCCCGGTACTGGTCCACAGACCGGGGGTTGGGGACCCCTGCTCTAAAGGGGTTTGAGCAGAGATGGGTGAAAACCAAGATGAAAACCCTGTGCTATGATCTGCAAAACTAACTACATTTTAAGTCAAGGCTATTACATTTTTTTTTTTTTTTTGGTTAGAGCCCAGTCAGCACTCCAACCCCCAAATAACCTTGGGAAATAATTAAAGCAAGATGCATTTCTATATAATCCTGATCTCTGGAAGAGTAGAGGTTTTTTTTTTTATCCTGTGTCTTAATTTAATAATGAATAAAAACATTTCTTCTCAGACATCTCATCTGAATGGCTATAGTTTTTTCAGTATTATATTCAGAGATCAAAATTGCTGTGTACATAACTGTATATTTTACTAAATGTACATTTATTCTGACCTTCTCTCTCCCCTCACAGCAACTTGCAGCCTCACAGAAATGAACGAAACAACCCTTTTGATCTATGAGAGTTAGGAGCTGCTTTTAGGCCTTTTCAGGACAATTATCAACACATAATAGCCGGATTTTCATTTCTTATTCCTTAGTAGGGTCCAGTAAATAAAAGTTAACCCCAGAACAACACATAACACATAACAACTTCATTAAAACCCGCACTATATGGTAAAGTTTTGTTATGCTATATTCTAGTTGCTTTCCTATTTTCTCATAAATATTCTTCTGGGTGCAAATTTTGAAGATGGGGGGATGGTTTTTCAGCATGCAATATATTGTACATCAGACATGTCAAACACAAGGCCCGGGAGCTGGATGCAGCCTGTGAAGTAGTTTCATGTGGCCCGCGAAACCATCCTGGAAACAGTGAGGGAACAGCCCCTGCTGCCTTGGCCCTGACCCAGGCCAGCCGGGAGCCAAAGTACAATTTTGTGGTAGCCATCCTGGCACTTGCCCCAGTGGACCATGCCTTGGCACTTGCCCTGGTCCCATCCCCTTCTGCCAGAGATCCTCAAACCTGTCCCACTCCTGCCCAGGTCCCCATAGGCACCCTTGACGTGAATGATGTAGAACTGGCCATGCCCACCCAATAGGCCACACCCACTCGGTCCATGCCCACCCAGTAGGCTGCACCCTCTCTGACCACACACCCCTGCCCCCCCCAGGACAACCGCAGTGCTGATGCGGCCCTCAATGAAATTGAGTTTGACACCCCTGTTGTACATACTGTCCTTTTTATTCCTAAAGGGAAATTTAGGGATTGATATGATTGGTAATGGTGGCACAGTTCCAGTTCAGCCCCATGCATGTGTGTGTGTGTGTGTGTTTGTGTGGTGCTATTCCTATATACTTGCTTACAGGAAAAAAAAACTGCATACCCTAAACATAGCATTAGAAGGAACAAGCTTAAAACAAGTACCAAAGTTGAAATATCTAGGAACAACAGTACCTGATTAACACTACCGATCAGCACAAAGAAGCATCTCATACAAAGCATATTCATCCCCACCCTAGGTTACCAGTGCCAAACATGGTTACTTATAACAAAACATAAACAAAAATTAGTCACCATGGAAATGAGATGTTTGAGGAAAGCTGCAGAAGACATAAAGTCAGAGATGAGACCATAAGAGAAAGAATTGGCATAGAACCCATTTTAAACTGCACACAAGGACAGCAAATTAAGACACCTGGAGAGGATGTTGTGGGAGTCCACACCATACAAAGCATAAATGAAAAGAGGAGAAGGTCAAAGAACACGAGGCAGACCCAGAAGAAAATGGAGAAACAACATAAAAGACACACTGCAACAATATCAATTAAAATGATGATTGAGGCTGCCAGAAGGTATCTCCCTCGACAATAGAAATGGTAAAAGAGGAAGTTGAGAAGAAGCTATTCCTGTACTTCCAGATAGTTGTCTGAAATTCATATCGTCTTGACAGTGTGAAACCAAGTTTCTGTGAAATCACTGGTTGCTCAGATCTTTTCAGCTGCCAAAGAATTGGACTATTGGGAATTCAATATGTAGTGCATCTGTACATTTGGACTTCAATGGAATTGCTTTACTGTTGAAATGATACAATCTGGGCATCACAGAGTTTTCATTCTTTATTCCTGAATTAAGTAATTAGAGCCAACAATTCAGGATGCTGCTACAGTGAAAATACCTGAACTTTGGCACACCTTAGCTAAGTGTTTCTTCCACACAGCTTGATAGAGAGCTTGTTCTAATAATTATTATCAAATGTTTTATTGTTATTATTGAAAATTGAGTCTAGGTGAGATTTTCCTGGAGGTGCATAATTTTTACTGCTTTTCTTAAAAATAATAATTACTTAATTGTTTGTACTGCAATGTAACGATAAAACAGCATTACTTAGGTTACCACTGTATTTTTTCTTTATAGTTGTAAGGAAGTGGCTGTCTGATATGATTTGTTTTGTTTATGCTGACAACAAAAACAGGAGAGAATGGAGAATTCCTTTTTATAATGATGGCAATATAGTGATAGTATTTATCATTTATTATTATCATTTATGATGATAGCATGTTGGCATATTGATCACGGTGCTGGACAGTGGAGAATCCTTTAAGGGATTTCCAGTCACTAGTGGGGTTGAACAAGGCTGTGTGCTTGTATTCACACTGTTCAGCATGATGTTGTTTGCCATGTTGAAAGATGCCTCCTGAGATAGTGATGCTGGAATTAGCCTCAAAATACAGAGTTAATGGGAAGCTCTTCACCCTGATGAAACTTTAGCCTATCTCCAAAGTGAAGGAAACTGTTCTGAGAGACTTCCTCTTTGCTGATGACTATGACACTTAAGAGCCAGAGATGCAAATTAACATGGATAAATTCTCCCTGACTTGTGACAACTTTGAATTTACTATCAATATAAAAAAAAACTAGAGTCATGCACCATCCTGCTTCTCATGCACCATGCACAGAACCTAATCACAGTAAAAGGGCAGGAACTGCAGGCAGTGGAGCACTTTAATTATGTATCCTCTCCTAAGCAATGAATATTGATGGAAAAGTTAACCTGCAGGAATAGCAGAGGCAATTTCTGCTTTTAGTAGACTGCGCTCCACTGTGTGGGAATGTCAAGGAATCAGTAATAAAACTGAAGGTCTACAGCAGGGGTCTTCAAACTTGGCCCTGGCTGAAGAATTCTGGGAGTTGAAGTCCACAAGTCATAAAGGGGCCAAGTTTGAAGACCCTTGATCTACAGAGCTGTGGTACTTACTGTTCCTTTGTATGCCTATGAAATGTGGATTCTGTATCAAAGACTTGCAAGACAGCTCAACCACTTCAACATTACTTAACTTTGCAGGATAACAGGCATCAGATGGCAAGATCAAATGCCAGACACTAAAGTTTTATCTAGAACATGCCTACCATTAGTCCATACATTGCTGATGAAAGCACAGATCAGTTGGGTAGATCATGTCACTAATATGCCAGACAAGCACATATCCAATCAACTTCTTTTTGGAGAACACTCTGCTGGAAGACGTTAGTGTGGAAGATAGAAGAAGCACTTCAAAAATACACTAAAGCCCCCCCCCCCATTGCTCAATATAGACACAACCACCTGGAAATGATGGCACAAAAGTGCCCTCCTGGCATTGCCTCATCCATAAGAGCTATCAGGTCTATGAAGCAAGGAACAAGGAGCACAGCTGAAGCACAACATAAGCAAGCCATGTAAAGCCAGAGCTACTAGTGCAGTGATGGCAAACCTTTTAGAGACCGAGTGCCCAAACTGCAACCCAAAACCCACTTATGCATCATCGGGTGCCAGGAGGGTGTGGCCCATTGGGTGGGTGTGGCTGTGGTGGTAATGGCAGACTGGGTGGGACTAAAAAGTTCAATCAATTCCAACTTTGCAAGATCTTTATTTTTCCCGCGAGAAGTTGAAATTGACTGATTGATTGAATCTTTTTGTTGTTGTTGCACACGGTGGCGGAGGCCTAAAGCGAAAATGTTTTATAAAACCCAGCTCAAGGCCTAGGACTGGAGCGACAGTGCGCGTGTCCACAGAGAGGGCTCTAAGTGCTGCCTCTGGCACCCGTGCCATAGGTTCGCCACCACTGTACTAGTGCAACAACTGCAGTGCCTTCACATGTCTATCCAACATGTGTGAGAACATTCTGTGCCCAAATTGGCCTGATCAGTCATCTTTGGACATACCACATCTAATTTTAGCATGATTAAAAAGAAAAAAAATACAGTTTCAAGAGGGTGTTTATTACTGACGATGAATGAACAATTACAACATATTTTTTATGCTTTCTTCTAAGATAACCACAGAACCTTCACTGTAAAGAACAAGCTGAATTAGAACTTTTATTCGTGAAATGTTATTTCTCGTGACAGTTTTTCTACAATGCAAAAGAATGGCAAAGTAAAAATCCAGCTTGAATTTTCACTTTAGTTCACTTATTTTTCGTCACTTATAGATCAGAATCTTTGGTGGTTATAGTTCTGTAGGCCTAACTTTCCCCAGGCTTAGCGCGGACAACAGCTTGATTTAATAACTTAGAGTGGTAAAGCAGATTTGCAAACTCTTTATCTGTAATCCTAAACTACTGCAACTTACTGTGTGATCTAGACTTTATTTAAATCTTACTTATAGATAATAGAGATTTTGGTTAAATAAATGACATCCCCCTGCAAAAAAACAACTCCAGTTACAATATCATGTCTTCAATGAACACATTCAGTCAATATTCACTGCCTTTGTTAGAAAGAGTGTGAAGCTTTAGCGGAACAGGTGCTTTGTCAGCAATGACTTCTATGAAATATTTCTTGTAAGATCAATTGTACATGTTCCTTGGAGGTATTGTGGTCCATTCCCTTGAGGATCATTCATGACAAACATTTTTTTAAAACTTCCGCTCATGAATGGATACCCTTAGAATTTCCTGTGGAATTTGCTGGTGTAGCCCAGAATCCATTGTTCTTTTAATGATGGCAAGTCACTTTAGATTTTGAAGCTGGGAGCAGCCTGAAATCATGATACACTCGCCACTATGGTTCACATTTGTAGTGAGGGATGGTCTTGTAAATTCAGTATTTTGTTTTCTCCAAATATAAAATTCCTCAAGAATTCCATCTTGGAGAGTGCGTGTTTTGATAGCTTGTCTGCTGTATTGTACAGGTGGTAGTGAGATATATAACTGTATTTTTTGAATAGTAGTGGTTTCTTCTTTGGTATCCTTCCAGATAGACCATTTTTATTAAGAATTTTCCTTAACAGTTGTCTCATGAACATCCAGCTTAGAAAACGTAAATATGGCCTGCAGGTCTATTGCTATTATTCTGACTTTCTTTATGATGTTAAGAGTGTATATATTGTATGTCTTGCTGTTGGGGTGACTTTCGTTGGATAGCCATTCCAAGAGTAACGGTGATATTGCATTTTCTCCTTTTGTATACCATCTACTTGGCAATGGACTAATAGAAATAAAAGTGTCTGGTAGTGGTTTTGTAACCATTTCCAACCCCATAAACATGATAAACCTTTTAATTATATATGTGTGTGTGTGTGTGTGTGTGTGTGTATGTGTGTGTGTGTGTGTGTGTGTGTGTGTGTGTGTGTATGTGTGTGTGTGTGTGTGTGTGTGTGTGTGTGTATATATATATATATATATATATATATATATATATATATATATATACACATAATAAAATACGATCACTGGGAGGGTTTAAAGTAAGAATACTTTACTAAAAATATACTATACTTATGCTAAAAAGTTGCCAAGCTTTCGCTGGGGGAAACTCCCCAACATCGTCAGGGCTAGAAAGGCCACTTCAACAAAGGTGGTTTAAGTAGGCTCAAGTAACGTTACTTGAACCTACTTAAACCACCTTTGTTGAAGTGGCCTTTCTAGCCCTGACGATGTTGGGGAGTTTCCCCCAGTGAAAGCTTGGCAACTTTTTAGCATAAGTATAGTATATATAGTTTTTTGATGTACCCTGTCGGCCCAAATATTGGAGGAAGAAATCTTTTGGGCCGACAGGGTGCATAAAAAAAACACTCAAGATAAATCTTCTCCCCTGGTCTCTTCCCTCCCTGATTCAGCTGACAAAGTAAGAAAGAACCTGTGGCCTAGAGGTCAATACAGCTGCCTAACATGCAAGCAGCCCAGGTTCGAATCTCAGAAGGGTATGTCTGGCTGATGAGAGCTAATCAGCTCGAAATAGCTATCCCAGTCCCTCTTAATTCTTTGTTAGCAATCCAGAAAATTTAGGAAACAATATATATCAATAAAAACGTAGAAAAAATGAACACCAGGATAAAAATAAACAAGACCGTTTAATATAAACAAACTTGTAAGTAAAAGAGTTACTGAGCTTTCGTCGGCCAAACTGCTGACGTCATCAGAATTCGAATGCTAGGTGATTAGGGAGCCTACCTATATAGCTGCCTGTCTCTGCGCCCGGCTTCTTGAGTGCGTCATCGGCCCATTGATTGTGTTAATCTGCAACGTGCTAAGTTGCTTCGCATCCGCAGCCTGTTGGTGGACCCGATAGTTGTGTTCAGATCCTCCATTGCTTTTCTAGCACGCATGCAGGTGCCTGGGAGGCAGCTGTATAGATCAGAGGCTGAGTCACTTACCTGAATTTCGAAGAGCAAACTTTGATGATATCAAACATCCAGCGTGAACTGTATATGTGTATGTTTGCATATACAGCATTTATTTATTTATTCAGGATGCTTTCAAGTCAGTATTGATTCCTGGCAACTGCCTGTACAAGTTCTTGCAGTTTTCTTGGCAAGATTTAGTGCCACTGCCTCCTTCTTAGCACTGAGAGAGTGATTGGCTTAAGATCACTCAGCTGGGTTATACCTAAAGTGGGATTAGAACTCATAGTCTCCTAGTTTGTAGCTTATGCTTTAGATCAGGAGTCTTTAAACTTGGCCCTTTTATGACTTGTGGACTTCAACTCCCAGAATTCCTCAGCCAGGCACACTAGCTGAGAAATTCTGGGAGTTGAAGTCCACAGGTCATAAAAGGGCCAAGTTTGAAGACCCCTGCTTTAGATACTATACCAGGGGCCTTCAAATTTGGCCCTTTTATGACTTGTGGACTTCAACTCCCAGAATTCCTCAGCCAGGCACGCTGGCTGAGGAATTCTGGGAGTTGGTCCACAAGTCATAAAAGGGCCAAGTTTGAAGACCCCTGTACTATACCAAATTGCCTCTCTTCGGTGGTGTAGTCCCCACAATTGATTTTTTTTCATAATTTGGAACATCCGCCAGTTTACTCCTCTGAATAGAGCTGGGTTTCACATACTTTTTCCAATGGCAGAGGAAAGACAATGAAATGACTTAGCATGTTCAGTGAAAGCATGATATAGTGTATATTTATGAAATGTTACTTATATCATGAAAAAAAACATGAACAATCCATTATGACAATAACTTTCATTAATTTTCTGAATTAATTTGAGGTGCTGAAGCACCTGGAAGTCAGGAGGCCTCTTGTTTTTCTCCAAAATATTTACAACTGCTCTGTGAAGTGAATGTCTATCCAAAGTAAAGTTATTAAATCTCTTCTGCTCCACTTTTAGCCAATAGATGCAAGATGTTTCAGCAGGATCTGGATCAGGAGTGTGCTACTATAATTCCAGGGCCTCATGGAACCCATGACCCCTATTGTATTGTGAAAGCAGTAAGGAAATTATTAAATGAATGAAGAGTAACCAAATTATATTGAGTTATTTTAATTAAATGAAATCCAGCTTTAATTTTCCTTTGTTTTGTCTCCAGCCACTTTAGGGAACGTGGCCCCCAGTAATGCATCTCAAAGGCCAAGTGTGGCCTTGAGTCAGAAAAAGATTGTGCACCTCAGATCTATTTAAAAGGAAATTCTGCTGAAGAGCAATGGAACGTTGCTAATGATCACACGTGGATTAGAATAAATAGACCCTGTGCCTTTCATTTGTTATTTTTTTTTCCAGATTCAATTATTTTACTGACTAGAATTCCAGCAGTTTTCTGGTTTAGAATGAATACCAGACATCTTTAAGTGCTCATATATTAGAGTAACTTGGAACAAAGGGAAGGAAAAGAAAAGAATGGATTCTTCCAAGAAATAATGCATTTAAACCTGTGGCTCTTAAATGATGGAAAGATGTCCCCGAGGAAGAGAAATAGCTACCCTGCATGCTTTATTTTTTACTTAAAAATGTATATCCCATCAATACTACTACAAACTGTGGCCATCATTGTTACTGACAAATACAGAATTAAAATAGCAACATAGTAAAGGCAAAACATAATTCAAGCATCAATTTTAATGTTTAAAGAATCTCTCAGAATCTTGAGACTCCCAGGTCATAGCTTCCTTTGGCTGACTAGCTTTTTCCGCAACCCAGCAGAGTCTCCTCCAGGCTGAGCGCCCTCCAGATGTTTGAACCATCCCACAGAATTCTCAGTATTGTCCTCCTGGTTGGATCCCAGTTTTGTCAGCCGAAGTCAACATATCTGTAGGGAACACCCAGGTAAAGCAAGGCTGGCTTACTGTGGAATACAATAAGAGCATGACTTCACCCTTTTCTGGATTTTTGCGGGACTTAGAGGAACACAAAAGCAAAGGCAATTTACTCTACGCTTGCTGAGATTTGGAGGAAGCTAGGCAGGGTGCTGATATCTCTCAGGTTAGCTGGATAATATTCAGCATTGATTCAGAATTTGTATGTTCAAGTGGAGGAGAGTAGTAAAAGAGGCACTTGGATAAATACTTCCTAGATAAACTTTAAATAATAACAATTTATCTTTATCTTACTGGACCCCTAATCATAACTCTCTCACCCTGAATAAGATAATTAGACAGAAAGAAGATGTCTATCTCCCTCATGGTTGTTTCAGTTAATCTAAGATGTCTTCTCCCACTCTGTTTTTAAAAGTAATCTCCCTCTGCAGATATATTTCTATCATTTAATTGGGCTGAAAAGTAGCTAAGTCCCATCTCAGTGTTGTAAACCAAGCTGTACAATCATAGTATTACTACAACCAGTATATAGGAAAGCAGACTTTACTAATTAGATGAAGAAAAATATAAATATATAAAAAATATAGTTTTTGTCTCAAAAACTAATGTCTTGGTTCACTTTTTAGGTATTTTCTCCATCAGGATGGATGTAGACTCCACTGATTGGGTAATTTAATCCCACCTGCTCAGACTAAGACAAAAAAACTCTGCCACGCCTCCTTCTGGGTGTGACTTCCCAGTTTTTGTCTTAGTCTCGTGCTCAGCAAGACGCTTTTCAGAAGGCTCCTAGCTAAGTTTGATTCTTTCCTTTTTTCTTTTAGGCTATTCAAATTAAAATTGGATACTTTAAATTCAAATTGATTAACAATTAGATTAATTCGGCTTCACTTCCAAATTAAGAGGATTGCGTTGGGGGGGATAGGGACTCTGTCCTCCCTCCCCTGCAGCCCTTTGGGCTTTGAAAAGGAGGCTGCAGGCTTCGTTCGTTAGGGAGCTCCCGTTCCGACGATCTGTAGCCTCTTTGCGATTCCGCCAATTCAGCTGGGTAGCGGAGGTCGGCTTTTCAACTCGGAGACCTCCTGAGTGATTTACTTGCCTCGAGGCCTTGAGGGAGAATTCCTGACTGCAGCTTTATCTGGATCGCAGCAGGGGCTGCGCTACTAATCGCAAGTGCTTGGGGACTGGGGGAGGAATCCCAAATCAGCCTTGTATTCCCCTGCTGTGTAATTGATTCTCCTGTTTAAAATACGACAGGGTTTTGCTTCTCCAGGCCTTAAGGCCTGGCGGCCGCCATTTTGACCGCATGGTCTAGCGCGGCTGCTTCTAGAGGTCCCACGTGGCGGACGCCATTTTGGAGGCCTAATTGAAATTTTTGCATAATCATTGGCAGTTATTCCTGCATTATTGCAGACGCATAGTTGTTGCCTGTGTCACTTGGTCTGTGAGCAGACCTGTTCAGGGGGGAAGATATTTTTGTATCCATAGGAGTTGTGGTCAAACTTGAGGGGGCTACTTCAGGTGTGGGCCTTGGCTGCATTTGAGCAGACCAAGGTGTTATTAACTGGTCCTAAGGCCTAGAAGAGAAGAGCGAAGAGATTCCTTTATTGTCCACCTGTTTCTCAGTTTAGCCCGTGACCTTTTGTCACAAGGCCTGTACAGGCAGCATTAGAACACTGTCTGGCTGTTCTTGCCATTGCCTTCTGTTCAGAGCGAGGATCGGTTTTCCATCTCTGACTGTGATCTGCGTGTTGGGTTCCTCCCCCCATTTCTAGGTACTACTGTCCAGGAATACCTAGACAGCAATGGCAGACAGCTCCTCGCCCCAGGCTTCTCAATCTAGTGTCCCCCCCGCTCAAGCAAAGCGCAGATCTGAAGAATTGGACATGGGGGGGAAGAAAAAAGCTAAAACCAAACATCTGTCTTCCAAAGATACTTCCAAATCAGCCGGGCGAGAGGCCACAAGGAGACACTTAGCATTGGAGAGAGAATTCTCCAAGGCACAAAGGCTCAGATCCAGTGGGACTGAAACGGTTTCCCCCGCCCCACTGGATGCTCCTTTGACAGAACCTCAATTTGAATCATCTCAGGATGCCCCAAGACCTTGGTCTCCTCGGGGGGAAACCGAGCAGGTAGGTCCTCCTCGCTCCTCTCCTTCATCAGCACACCAACCACCTGAGACCAGGTGTGCCTCAACGGAGGTTGGGGTCAGTTCCAGGGACCAAGGGGAAATGTGGTCCCAGGCTCAATTCCAGGCCTTCATGCACCAAGCATTCAGGCAGTTTATGTCATCAACTGAGAGTAGCCAGGTGCAGTCCCATCCTACTCCTCCCGCATCTATTCCCCCACCTCTGGTGGAGCGTGATACTAGACCTAGCTCTGCTGTTTCGGAGACATCCTCACAATTAGGGGAGGAGGGATCAGTGGAACTGGGAGTTGCAGACACTCCCTTGTCTGAGGAGGAGGATCCAGCTCCTGAACAGGTGACCTCTTCCGGGCTTTTCGATCCGGCCATTTTTCGGTCACTCCTCGTAAGGGCTATTGACACGGTAAAACTTACCTCAGCCCAGGAGGAGACTCCTTCTTCCTCATCCAACCGGGAAGCCAACCCTCTGTTTGCGGAAAAGGTCAAGGAGGAACCGCAGATTCCATGCCCACTAGTCTTCAGGTCTACGGTGGAAAAGCAGTGGGCATCCCTTGCTACCACTCCTTCACAGAGCAGTTTAGACAAGAAACTTTACAATGTCTCTTCTTCTTTCGCTTCTCTTCTAGAAGTCCCATCTGTAGACGCTCCGCTGACCTCTCTGTTCTCCAATACCGCCGTCCCGGGGGACATGGCTGAATTCTTGAAGGCAGAGGACAAAAAGTTCGAGTTCTCTTTTCGTAGAGCTCACCAATCTTCGGCTTGGGCCATAAGGGCGGCAACCTCATCCTCCTTCTTTGCACGCTCGGCAATTATGTGGTTGCAGGAACTCCAGACGCTCATTCCGCCGGATCAGGTCAGAGCGCACCAAACAATAGGGAAAATAGTGGCAGCATCCGAATACATTGCGGATGCATCCTTACACTCGGCTAGATGTTCAGCCAGATCCATTGCAGCCTCAGTGGCATCACGTAGGCTGCTCTGGTTGAAGCAATGGCGCACGGATTTAAAGGCAAAGTGGCGCTTAGCAACATCTAGGTACAGTGGCACCCACCTTTTTGGTCCGGTCCTAGAGCCTCATATCATTGAGGGCAAGGACAAGCGCAAGGCGCTGGCCCATCCCTCTAAAAAACCAGATAGACGGCCCCAACAGGACTTCCGTAGGCCATCATTCCGTCCCAGCGGTTCCTGGGATTGGAGACAGCCCTTTCGGGCAGGGCAGTCCTGGGATTGGCCCAGAGGCTCGCGATCCTATTCTTTCAGACAGGATCGGCAACAGGACCGCCAGAGTAGTGCAGCCAGGGGTCAGTTCCAGACCAAGCGTCCCTTCAGGGGATCAGGCAGTCCTTACAGGCGGTCCAAGTGACGCCAAGGAGGACTACCCAATTGGGGGTCGACTGGCACTGTTTTACGACGTTTGGGAAAACACAACCACAGACGCCTGGGTCAGAGAGACCATAAGACAGGGTCTCTCCCTAGAGTTTCGATCTTCTCCCCCAGATCGTTTTATACAGTGCCCGGTTTCAAACAATACATAAAAAACACAACTAATCAAACAGCCATCGCTCATTTATTAGAGATCAGAGCCATAGAAAGGGTTCCTCAGGAACAGATCGGGGAAGGATTCTACTCATCCTGTTTGTAGTTCCCAAAGCCTCAGGCGGTTGGAGGGCGATACTGGACCTAAAGGGTCTAAATTTCTTCCTCATTTACAGGAGGTTCAAGATGCAGACCCTAAAGTCCATCTTGGCAAGTATCAGGAAGGGGGATTTCCTTTCCTCCATCGACCTGACAGAGGCTTACTTACACATTCCGATCATCCAGGAACACCGCAGGTTCCTGCGGTTCTGTTACGCACACAAACACTACCAGTACCGGGCTCTTCCCTTCGGCCTATCCTCGGCCCCGAGGGTCTTCACAAAAATCTTGGCCGTGCTGGCGGCTCATCTAAGGATGATACCCGTACGGGTACAGTGCTACCTGGACGACATACTGATACAGTCCAAATCTTTCCAATCAGGGCAGTCGGACCTGGCAATCACTATTCAAACACTTCAGGATCACGGGTTCTCCGTGAATTTCAAAAAGAGTCACATCACACCCACAAGACGTCTGCTCCATCTAGGAGCTCTGATAGATTCCAGCCTATGCAAGGTATATCTCTCCCAGGAGCGACAAGTCAGCATCCGGAAGCTGACACTGCAGATCCGAGGGGAAAAAAGAGTACCCCTGGTACAATTATCCCAACTCCTGGGGAAGATGGTCTCTTGCCTGGGCATCGTTCCTTGGGCCAGACTGCACTCCAGGAACCTCCAGTGGTTCCTTCTTCCTTTTCAGAAACGCAACATCAGCGCCTCCAACAGGAAGGTCAGGGTTCCCCATCACACTCTGTCCTCCCTCCTATGGTGGACCTCGTCCGCCTTGTCCAAGGGCACTCTGTTCAAGGAACCCACCAGGATCACCCTCACCACAGACGCCAGTCTGTTCGGTTGGGGCGGTCATATTCTGAACCACTTAGCCCAGGGTCAGTGGTCCAGTTCAGACTTGGCTCACAATATAAATTGGCTGGAGCTCAGGGCCATCCACCTGGCTCTCCAAAGATTCTCCCCCCTGGTATCAGGGAAACACGTATTAATCCTGACAGACAACATTGCGGCCAAAGCTCACGTAAACAAACAAGGGGGCACCCACTCTTGGGCACTCATGCAGGAAGCACAGGCCATAGGGCTGTGGGCAGAGTCCAACCTGAGGTCCATCAGGGCAGAGCACATATCGGGGGAGGCGAATCAACAGGCAGACTCCCTGAGCAGGGTCACAGTGGATCACTCAGAGTGGAAGCTAGACTCAATCCTATTCCAGGAAATATCACGCAGGTTCAGACAGCCCATTCTAGATCTCTTTGCCTCTCCGATCAATGCACAGCTCCCCAGATTTTTTACCAGGTTTCCGGCGAGGGGGGCGGAGGGAACGGACGCCCTCCGGAGCAGATGGCCGGAGGGCGTACTTTATGCATTCCCTCCTCTTCCACTAATACAAGCGACCATTCGCAAGCTCATCCAGGAACAGGCAGAGCTAATCTTAGTGGCTCCATTTTGGCCAAGACGCCCGTGGTTTGCCGACCTGGTGGACCTGTCAATTTCACCTCCATGGAAGATTCCCCCGGACCGAGTAGCTCTCAGCCAGGGGAACCTCCAACATCCGGATCCACAGTGGCTCCAATTAGCCGCTTGGCACTTGAGCGGGAGAGTCTGACCAAACAGTCTTTCTCCTCTGGGGTTATTTCCGTCATCCAGGCCTCGAGGCGTCCCTCGACCAACAGAATCTATGACGCCACTTGGAGAAGTTTTTGCTCTTGGTGTACCAAAAAGCGGCTTTCACCGCTTGCTGTCTCCATCCCAGACATATTAGATTACTTACTTGAGGGGTTAACTAGAGGTCTGTCAACCAGCACCATACGTAGGCAGATAGCAGCCTTGTCGACAGTTCTCACCTGTGACAACCAGGTTTCCCTGTCCCAACACCCAGCAGTCAGTGCCTTTCTCAAGGGTGCGGCCAATGTAGGGCCCCCCACGGTTCATCGTTATCCATCCTGGGACCTCTCTAAGGTGTTACAGGCTTTAACGTCCTCTCCATTTGAACCTCTGAAAGTTTGCTCCCTTCACTTCCTTACATTGAAGGTAGCCTTCCTAGTGGCCATCACGTCGGCCAGGAGGATTTCAGAATTGGCGGCCCTGTCGGTCAGGGAGGACTTGTGCATGTTCCATGAGGATAGAGTGGTCCTCAGGTTGGATCCTGCATTTGTTCCAAAGATCAATACAGGGTTTCACCGCTCGCAGGAACTAGTCCTTCCTAACTTCTGTCCTAACCCTTCCCATCATCTGGAGAGACGGTGGCATATGTTGGATGTGCGCAGGGCTCTGCGCCATTACATTAAACGAACCTCGACCTTCAGGAAGTCCGAGGCATTATTCGTGTCCTTTCAACCCTCAACTATGGGTCGGAAGGTCTCTTCTTCCACCATTGGGCGGTGGATAAGGATGTGTATTTCCAGGGCTTATATTTCCCAGTCCCTTCCGGTACCTTCACATATTACTGCTCACTCTACACGTAGTGCTGCTGTCTCAGCAGCTTGGTCTACCCAGGCATCACTCGAGGAGATTTGCAGGGCTGCGACATGGTCCTCTCCTTCCTCATTCATAAAACATTATAGGATAGATCAATTTGCAGCAGCTGAGGCTGCTTTCGGTAGGAGAGTCCTACAGCAAATAGTGGGTTCTCAGGGGTCACAAGCCTAGACTCCCTCCCTATAGGGACATGAGCAGCTTTGGTATGTCCCAATCAGTGGAGTACATCCATCCTGATGGAGAAAAGAGCGTTGTCTTACCTGAACGCTTTTTCTCAGCAGGATGGTGTAGACTCCACACCCACCCTGTTAGTGTTAGTCTAGGCCTGTGTCTTCCTTTTTTGTTTGGAGCCTTGCGTCTGGTAGCTTCGCCTCGACAAAAACTGGGAAGTCACACCCAGAAGGAGGCGTGGCAGAGTTTTTTTGTCTTAGTCTGAGCAGGTGGGATTAAATTACCCAATCAGTGGAGTCTACACCATCCTGCTGAGAAAAAGCGTTCAGGTAAGACAACGCTCTTTTCTCACCCTCACTGTTGAACTGATTATATTCAATGAAGGCAATTCAGAATGCTAAGATTTTAATGCAGTTATGATTAAGCAGAAATGTGCATGCCACCCTCTTGAAGGAGTAATGGTAGCGAAGAGAGGAGGTGATTATCTTTCTAACTGAAGTCAAGCACCAACCTAAATTATTTCAGACCCAAAAGATGTTCTCTTGTGTGTGTTTGTAAATGTTAAAAAGAAATACCTGAAAAAGTGCAGATAAAATACTTCAGTATACCAAATGTAACAGAGAGGGTCATAGCGATTGTACTAGTTCTGTGGGTATTTAGTTTGCTGACGGAAGGGCTAGTTAGGGCCATAAATGGCAACCTTGCAGTGAAGTTTGATGAATGTAGAATGTTTATAGAAAAAAATAATGAAGCAGTAGAAGACAGAATTGGTGGTCAGAAATGAAAAACAGTGATGTGTCAATGTTAGAGGCATTTTTGATTCATTATTACTCTTATTTGTCATTACTACTATCCAACTTACAGTGATTTTGAAGAAAACAATCTTGACTGTCAATAACAGCAAAAAAAAAAAAAAAACCCTAACAAAACCTCCCATCTGTTTTATATGAATGATCTGAAAACATCAATATCTGGATTATACCTGTTATACAATATTCTGCTGGAATTATTAATTGAACACAAGCTGAACCAAACAGTTTGGGCCAGAAAACAAGAAAGCTCATGACTATTCATGATGCCTGACATCCCCCATAGTGATATTGATAGAGTGTACCTGTCTCACAGAAATGGAGGCAGCAGTTTATTCAAGCCAAACCAGCTGTTGAAGAAGGAAAGCATGTGTCGGCTTATTAAGAACAAAACAGCCAAGAACAAAGCATTGATGCAAGTTAAAAATGCATTTACTAACTGTACAGGAAACAAACCGTGAATGTGGCATGGTTTACAACTGGAACATTACCAAAACAAAAAACAAAAAGGCCTGGTAGCTTGATGTTTGGCTGCTCAAGAGCAAGCTATTTTGAACTAATGCAATCATAGCCAGAATTGAAAAATCATCAAATAATTCAAATTGCACATTGTGCAGAAAAAAACCGTAGATCTCATCTTGTGCAAGATGATAACACAGACAGATTATAAACCATGATATAACATAGTCGCTAGTTGCCTCACTGGAGCATCTATAAAAATTACGATGTGCCATGGGTGGGAACGTCGAGTGGGATTTCTAAATACAAACTGATACAAAGTCTTGGAGCACACACCAGATTTAACGGTGGTTGACAAGAGTAAAGTGTGGATAACTGATGTGGCAATACCAGGGGATAGTAGAATAGAAGAATGTCAGGATTCAAGCCCACACAAACATACCAGGGTAGTAAGAATCCAACTTTTGTACCCCACTTCTATCAACAAAGTAGTTAAAAAATACTGAACAAAAAATATTTGAACAAAATAGGCCCATTATTTTGACCTGTATGAAAGTCTCAGAGCAACAACAGAACAGCATTTGTTTCCTTTTCCCTTTCCCTGTATTTAGACCACCATGACTGAAGGAACTCAGGTTAAAGCATCTGCAGATGAATTAAAGCATCTTTGCCTCCATTGTTCTATTTTGCCTCCTCTCACGAGTGTACAGAAGCTGAGGCTGCTGTTCTTGCAAGCACCCTGTACACCCGCTTACAGACACGCAGCTTTTCCATATCTTCCCTTAAGCTCAGTGTGAAAGAAGCACCTTGTTTACTTCCCAAGTGTCTTGCATGATAGGCATATGGAAGAACTTTTTTTTTGTTTTTGTTTGTTTTGTTTTATAAAGAAACTTAGGAACATAGACGAGAGTTTAAAAATAAAAGATGTCTTCTTGCTCATAGCGATAAGAGACTGTTGCCATGGTGGCATGATTCAGATTGGTTGACCGAGAGGCCAATGAATAAATAGAAAGCAAAAGCATCATCATTTAACCTTGCAGGAGGTACTAATTCAGAAAGATGTGGTGTTGACCTCAAATCCTTGTGCAGAGCTATAAAACCAAATACTTGAGCCAACAGAAAAGAGTCGCTTTGGCCTGTAGCGATCTCTTCCCACCGCTGATGATTTTTCGTTAGAAAGAAAACAGAAACTGTATTTTTGCCAACTTCTTTTGACTCAACAGGCCATATGAAGGCAGCTTGTAGCCAGAGTCAATTTTTAATTGCCAGTCTTCTTTGATTTGTCTGGAACTCTTCCCCCCCCCCAATCACTTCACACACCGCAAGTAATAAGAAGCGTTTTCCTATCCAATTTCATCTTTATTTACTTCCGTGTTAGTCTGGAATAGAAGGAAGAACGTAGTGGCTTTTTCCTAGGCTGGCTGATCCAGCAGCTCACCTTATAAATCTGCTACGCTTCTCTCAGAAACATTAGCACATTTTATATTGTCCAAAGTTTTGGGGAGAATATTTTCTTGGAGAACATTTGCAGTTTTTTTTAATTGTTATCTGTGCTGGGACAGTAATATTATCTAGCTCAAGAGAAACTTCTCAGCTGGGGACAGCAGCGATGGCAGAGGCAGTGAAGTGCACATAGCAAGGATGGCGGAGTAGAGGGTGGTTGAAAGAGCAGAAATGGGGGGCGGGGAGTTGCACAGGTCGTGATCATAAATGCAGGCACTTGAATTTTGGTCATGTGACCAGGGAGACATGGTAATGGCTGTAACTTTGAGGACCAGTTGTAACTACCATCCGTCTGGCACTATCCTAACTTCGAAGGGTTGCTGAACATAATGGTCATTATGTGAGGACCCAAGTGTATTGGCCAGGCAGAGAAGAGAGCTGGCTTTTCAAGCTGGAATGCCTTCCTCAGAAGGAAGAAAGGAGGGAAGAGAGTACACCAGTAAACATTTGCTTATCACTTTGTAGCTGAGGCTGGATGGCTGTTTTAGACTCTTCACGAAACCTCTTGCTTATACAGAGTGTGTTACAGTAGTCTAGTTGGGTGGTATCCAGGGCAAGAGTGACTGTGAACAGGGCCCCTTGATCCGGGAATGGGTGCACAGTATGAAATTACGCAAAGGCCCTCTTAGCCACGACTGCCATCTGCTACTTGAGCAGGAGTTATGAATCCAGGAGGGCTCCCGGATTGCACACAGGGTCTATAGGGGCCAGTGCAACCCCATCCAGCACCAAAGATGGTACGAATGGTAGTTCTGGCAGTATATATCAGCAGGAACAGCCCCCCAACTCCCTCTGGCTCCATCAGTTGCCAGAGGAATGATGGATCTTTTGCTTTAAAAAATGAACTTATGGTTTTTCTTCTTCTTCTTCTTCTTGTGCCATATCCGTTATCGAACGTTGGCGATCATGTTGGCGATCCTGTTTTTATCAGCAGCCGCACGAAAAAGAGCTGCTGAGTTTTGTCCAAACCAGTCCCTTAGATTTTGAAGCCACGATGTTCTTTTTCTGCCTGGACCTCGTTTGCCTTCAATCTTTACGTGGAGGATTAAATGGAGTATGCCGTATTTTTCTGGGTGTCGCATCACATGTTCAAAATATTCTAATTTTTGTTTTTTAATTGTTTTGATGATTTTCCCTTGGCTTTCCAAGGCGGCTTATCACCTCATTTCTGATCTTGTCAACCCAGCTTATACATAACAGCCGCCTGTAAATCCACATTTCAAATGCTTCTAGTCTCTTCAGGTGGCCTTCTGTCAGAGACCAACTCTCTACTCCATAGAACAGGACAGAAAAAAATATAGCATCTGATTATGATTTATGGTTTTGTTGATTAGACAGAATAGATAGTAGAAGGAGTCATGATGCAACTTTAAGAGAAAGAGGTTAAATATAGGTATACTTATAACTGCTGTGAAGAAGATTGGAAGTCACTGCTTTATATCTTTTTTTATATCTTCTTTTTTCTACGTTCTTTTTTCTTATTTACTTTCCTCTTTTTGTACCTTTAGCCTTTTATTTCCCTTCCTTCCTTCCTTCCTTCCTTCCTTCCTTCCTTCCTTCCTTCCTTCCTTCCTTCCTTCCTTCCTTCCTTCCTTCCTTCCTTTCTCATTCTACCTTAGTTTGTCTCTCTCTCTCTCTCTCTCTCTCTCTCTCTCTCTCTCTCTCTCCTCCCTCCCTCCCTCCCTCCCTCCCTCCACATTAGCACACACACACACACACACACATATGTATGAGAGCTGAAGAATAAGTCTGAAACCGATTCCTGATTAAACATCTTATTTTGAATTTTACTTTGAATTCTTGGCTTGCATTGCTGAGACTCTGAAGTGTCTGTTTTGGTTTTCAGCCCCTGTCCCTTGATCATTCCATCAATGAGGAAAAATAAACTTCAGCAGGTTCCCCCCCCCATATCTTTAGAGGTGTATCCTGTTTTTGCTTTCTATTACTTGCTAGTCAGCTATCTCTCAGACTAGAAGAGCCTCTGTCACAATCTTCTATACCCTAATTTTTCCAAATTATTGTAGATCTCTAGTAAGCAATTTTACAGCTTTGAACATGTTACTCTTAATATAATTTATTAGGAAATCAATGTGATTTTGACACAATTATTCACATATAATTTATAAGGTTGTCCTTTAATAAACTCTAAACATAATATTCATCAGCAGCCTGTGTTGCTCAGGGCTTCACCTTTTACAGTTTTACATGTAAAACTGCTGTTGCTGGGTGGGTATATTAGTACAATAAGTGAGAAATTGAGTTTTCCCATAACATTTTGTAATAATTTTAGTTCTTTTAGCTTATGCATTGTATAAATGTTTTAATTAGTTATCCTGATTAAAATTCTCTTAGGACACTGAAATTTTTCCTAAAATTTTCATAGACCTATAAACAGATGTGTACAGATTATAATGGAACTCATTTCCCATCATCAGCACTTTGTTTTATGTGGACTTCAATTCTTGGAATTCCCCAGTCAGAATGGCCATTGCTGAGAATTCTGGGAGTTAAAATGATAGATCTGGAAGCTGCAATGAAGTTACTATATTATGCTGCAAAGCTTGATGTTGTCCTCGATGATTATTTTTGTGCCTGCTGATAGTAGGGACATTGGTTAATCTATTGATAGTAGGGATATTGGTTAATCTATGTAAATGGTAGTATATAAGTGCTTCCCAGAGTCAGTATTAATAGGCATTATATTTTCCTTCACCTGTGGCAAGATAAGATGAAACAGGAATAGTGGGTGTCAATCTCTTGGAGATTTTGACACCCTTAGAGAATTGTTTTCCTAGTTGTCAGACTTTTACAAGTGTAAATGAGATGTTTCTGAAATGGAAGTCCTTAGTAGCTGTTTGAATGGGAAGCAAACTTTATATGCTAGATAATTTATTCTTTCTGTTCTGTGGATAGTTTGTGAAGTTCCTCCTTAAAAGGCAACTTTTTCCAGAGTGTTCTGAAGTTTAATCTGCGTTAGGGAAAACACTATAAATGCATGAAGACTAGTAAAACTATTTTCTGTCACAAATGCATCCCTTATCACTTGCTATGCTTTTGTTTACTTTCCAAATAATTGCAAGCAATCTTGAAATAGGGTAGACTGAAAAATGAATGAAGCTGCTATATTGATATGATTAATTTTGATTGTTACATGCTTCTGCTTTAGAATAACATCTTAAAACCAACACTAGAAAAAGATAACTTACTGTATGTCTGTTTGATTTAGTGATTAAAGTACTGGACTGGAAAGCAGGAGTCCCACCTTTCTAGCCATGAAAGCTAGCTGGGTGACCTTGGGCCAATCACAATCTCTCAGCTCAACTTCATTTGACAGGATTGTTGTTGTGGAGAAAATAAGAGAAACATGTGTTGGATATGCTTGGCAGCCGTGAGTTATTTGTAAAAAAATACCAAAGGTTGGAAATAAATAAACAAACAATAAAGGTTAATCCACTACGTAATATATGACTAAAATGGAAATCTTCTGGTTTTAGCAGCTTTATGGGAGCTGGTTGCTTTTCCATCAAATGTGTCACTTGAGTGGGCATGTTCATGCTTACAAAATTAGCTGATTATCAATCTGTGTGAGTGGGTGTCTCTTGGCATTTGTGTAATCTCACAATCTTGATTTTTGTTTAATGTTAAAGAGGAGAAATAGCTTGGATTTTCCTTTTTTTTCTTCTAGGTCAGTTCCTGCAGGAATTATGTTACAATTGATGGCAATTGCATTCCTTCAGGCTATGCTCAGGTGATTTCTGAAGCCATTTATCCTTTGGCCATTTTTCCCAACCTAACTGGAAACTATGAGAAGTATATCTTACTACATCGAGAAGACATTGAGTTGGAAAAGACTGGGTTATCTAATCAGAACACTAAAAAATTAGTGAGTCCAGCCTGCCCTTTAAGAAAAACAAAACCGAGATTTTTAAGGACATTTTTAGATAAGGTAGAATGAGTAGTCCCAGATATATGTGAGAGGTCTCATGTGGCATCACCTAGCCAATTTTATCTGGCCTTGGAATCTAAGTTTAAATTGACCTAGGGTTGAAATTGTGTGAAAGATCAGGGAATCCCCAGCCTGTTGACTAGACTGAGTAGTCATAAAAACATATTGAGAAAGGTAGCATCAGTTCCACAGTGTTTTCAATACCTGCATGAATGCTCTTATGTTCCCCAAGAGTCAAGCATGATATGAGGGCATGTTTATAGTTTTTTTTTAACCAGAGACAAAAGACAAATACTCCTTTGAATATGGAAGTGCCATTTAAATATTTCAGCCTTTCCCTAACTGTGCTACTCTGGAAGTTGCAATCCCAGACATCTGGGGAGCAGTTAGATTAATGAGATGGTCTTAATTGCTTCATGGATCCAGACTTTCATATATCACAAACAGAGAACATATACTTGGTATTAAGATACTTTTCAGGTGGTTGAACCAAATGGTTCACCTCTTTCATATCCTGTTTCATCAGCCCTGAGGATTGTTGTGGTTTGTGGAGAACACAATAGTTACACATACCATTTTTTTTCCAGTTTTGGTATTGCAGTGATAAGGGGGAGACATTCTGTATTGGGTTATTCAAATCTTGCTTTCCCTCATCTGACACTTCAAGTTACCACATAAGAAAAAGAATATTGTGGATCTAGTCTGAATTTGAGAAAGAACTGTTGCATACAACAAAGTCTGGCAAGACATTTATGAGACATTTGTTGAACTGTGTCTGTGTGAGACTGGTGAAGGTAATGATTTTTAGTCTTCCCTGCTGTCAATGAAGAGAGAACCTTAGTTGAACTCAGAAACCTCAGTTTGCTTCTCTGCATGATGCATAGCCTAAAGACCTCTGTGTAAGATTTATGACTTTTTTTGGCCTGTCTATTCCCAAAATGATCTCAGCAAGATCATTTCTTCTGCTTATGTTGGTGTGTGTGTGTGTGTGTGTGTGTGTGTGTGTGTGTGTGTGTGTGTATGATGCATGTGGGAGGGCAGTAATTATGATTATATGTGTGTGCATACATGTATATGAAGAAGTAATAACATTCCTGGTTTTGATTCTCCTCATGTTGGAAGTAAGTGCCTTTTAAAAAGGAGGATTGTGAATGATTGTACATAAACTGCGACTTTAGTGGGAGCATTTCAAACAGTAATCTAAAGAATCCAGGCAAGTCAATCAAGCAAAATTAGCACATTGTTGATCAATGGGTTCCTTTTTATTCTGGAACAGCTTGTTAACTAACAATTAATATAAGAGATATGGGTAAATTGCAGATATGTTAAGTGCACCAGGATAGTGTCAGCAATGTAAATTAACTTCATTCTTTGAGTAACAGTGCTTCTTGGATGCTTTCAGATAATTAAAACTTGGGAAGTTTCTTTTTAAATTAAAACTGACTGATACGAATTATTGTTGGATACCAGATGGTGTACTAGATGCCAGATTTCATGCATCAGAATTATAGATTAGTAAGAAGGATAAAAGAAAACAGTGGTTCTCAACCTGTGGGTCGGGGCCCCATTTGGGGTCAAACGACCATTTCACGGGGGTCGCCAAACAACGCAGTCCGCCATTTTTTTCCCCTTTTCCTTAGCTGTGCTACTCCCTTTTATTCTATTGGCTTTTGAAAGCCAATAGAATAGACTCTCTTGAATAGAGTCTAATTCTATTGGCTTTCAAAAGCCAATAGGAATTGTCCAGGCTGTCTCTGCCCTGCTGAGCCCGCCCAAAGTCCCATTCTGCAAACGGTGCTGCATCAGTTGAGTAGTCCTCGTCTTACGACCGGTTGGGGTCGTGGCATTAAAAAGGTTGAGAACCACTGGCCTAGAACTTCAGCAGTAATCTAGACCTGCTGAAGGTCGGTGTGCAAGTCAGTCAAACTTGACGTTTTGAATCAATGCTTTATGTTGATGTTCATCTCCTCAGCTTTTAAAGCATCAGATTAATTTCTCTTTCCTAGGCTGCTTGCAGTGGAACTCAGGTCACTATAGAACAGTGGTTCTCAACTTTTCTAATGCCGCGACCCCCAATACAGTTCCCCATGTTGTGGTGACCCCCAACCACTTATACATCACCGGGTGCCAGGGGCATGGCCAAAGAAAAGGGGGAAAAATGGTGGACAGCCTTGTTTGGCGACCCCCGTGAAATGGTCGTTCGACCCCAGATGGGGTCCCGACCCACAGGTTGAGAACCACTGCTATAGAATTTCTACCATATGGTTGATCCTGTAGTTCTTTTTGGTTCCTAAGGCAATAGGCACTGCTGTGCATATGCACACATATATTTGTTGTTCCCTTCTCCATGTAGTCCTCCTTACCCAGCACATTCTTTATATATTCACTCCAGGGGTCCTCATTAGGGCAACCCTGCTCAAGATTACTAGATCTCTGGGAATAAGAAGGGAATGGAAGGCCTTCCTTCCAGAGATACTTCATCTTTGTTAAAGTTCAAGGAGAGATTTGTCAAGGGAGGATTTCCCAGATTTAGGTTCCAGCTCCTCAGGATTCTGCCTCTTCCATCTTTTGCTTTAGCTTCACCTTTGGGCCTCATTTCAGGCCTATATATTCTGTGGCTTCCGACAGACTATCCCTGGAGGAAAGGGTTTTTCAAAAGAAAAATGACTAGAAAGCAAAGAGAAGGTTTGTCACAAAGAACAAACCATTTTCTCCCTAGAACATGTTAGTTGTTCTAGTTTTTGGTGGTACAACCAAAGTCTCTTGCTTGTTTGGCTTTTTATTCCCTTTCTCCTCCAAATGGACTACAGGGCAGCTCTCCTGCCAGCCTTATCTTCCCAACCTCTTCATTTTCCCCTTTCAGCTATTTCCAAATGTTTGGTTCTGACATGGACAAATCAGATAACCTGTTATTCATGCACGGATTTTTTTCCCCCACAGCTCCAATAGCAATCATAATGTTACAGGTTATTCTGGATCCTCTTCCACTTCTATAAAGTGAGTGAAATCAGTATACTTTTCACTGATGGGCTTAGACATCACATTCAGGAGAGTGCAGGTGAATGTTTTGTTAATAAGTCCCACTTAGCTTAGTGACAGAGCTTTTTCCTATATCCCCTTGCATGTGTAAAGGGTTTGAGAGTCACCAATTCACACATGACATGTATTAATATTTACTTTTAAATGCCTAATGTTGGCAGGAAAGTTAAGTTACCCTATAACGGGTCTTCAAATTTGGCCCTTTTATGACTTGTGGACTTCAACTCCCAGAATTCCTCAGCCAGCATGCCTGGCTGAGGAATTCTGGGAGTTGAAGTCCACAAGTCATAAAAGGGTCAAGTTTGAAGATCCCTGCCCTATAATATGTAGAAATGACGGTAAGCAAAATTGTAAAAAGCATGGATCCCTCCCCCAATTTGTCATGAAAGCTTACTTTCTTAACCCATTGTAAGAATGAACCAACCATTCTTCCCTCTCCTCCCCACTTGAGTAACAATTGTCTGAAAATCACACTTCTGGCTTTCCCATGGGTAATTACCAAGGCTGCTGGCTGTAAAATCAGCAATAATGTATGTTTGTTGCTCTACAGCACTACAAATTAAAAGGAAATTACTTTGAATTAGTCTGCCTATATTAGTAAATCCAACCTACGGCCAACATTCAACATTCAATAAATCTTCGTGCTTTTGACTGCTTTTCTGTTGAGACTTGGCAGTTGCTTAATAAAATGAGTTGATGAACACTCTCTAGGGCTTCTGCTTTCTGGTTCCAAATTGTTTCATACCAAGAGTCCTCAAAATAATGCGCTCTATAGGTTTAGAAAGGCACAGGCAAGGCCTTGCACTTAAACCAGCATTCCTATTTAGCTGAATTTCTGTAAGACTAGCCACATTCCTAATCTTGCACAAAACCAGCAATGATATTTTCTTTTCTATTATTGCATTTTGTTAAAAATAGCTTGTTAACAAAGAGTGCGGGGAAGTCTCAGCAGCACTAACAAAACTTGACAAAAAGTGGGAACTGCTTCTGGATAGGTTTGCTTTTCTTTCAGCTGCTTAAATGCAATTGAGAAAAAGCCACCTGAATTCAGGTCCCTATGAAGCCTATTTGAGAAGATGCTGCTAGATCTGAAAGGTGACTTACTGAATTTACAGTACTTGCAATCTGCAGCATCTGTTTTTTGAATGAAAGGGTTTTTGTAATTTAAATGCAGTGGTAAATTCCTCCAGGAAGAATAGCAGTCCTGGGGAGATCTGGATTCAATCCTTATATAGTATAGGTATCAACTCACTTAGTGGCTGCTTTCCTAAAATCACGTGCTTGATAATGTGGAATTCTCTCTTTTATGTCATTTTGCTTTTCCAAACCAAAATGTGCAGCTTTAGTTAAGCTTGAGGAAACGTCTTTTTTACTTTTAATTCTCTTTGCCTTTAGGGCAGGTTCATCATAATCCTAACAGAGATACTGGAGAAAATATCTACCAATTAGCTATGTGATGATGCAGATGGAAAATTGGTGTACTGTCCTGTGTGCATTGCTTTGCTTTGCTTTGCATTGTCACTTGAAGTAGTTTTGTAGTAGAGCAGCATAGAAATACCAGTAATAAATAATATGTCAAGTGTACTAGCATAGTGTGTGCTGTATATACTCCATTACATGATAAGTGTATCTGTGGGATGTCTTTTACTGACCAATCTAGGTACTGAGAAGGGGTTGATTAGCACAACATTGAGTTGGAAAAGAGAATGCAAGTCACCCAGCCATAGTCTTGATAAGAAGATACTATATATTAAAAGAGAGCCAGTTTGAGGTCATGGGTAAGATGTTGGCCTAGGAACCAGGAGATTGTGAATTCTAAACCTCCCTTGGCATGAAAGCTGGCTGGGTGACAGTTCCTGTCTTAGCTCAACCCACCTCATAGGATTATTCTTGTGGGGAAAATAGAAAATCCAATAACATATTCCTCTATCAAAAAGAACAACTATTTGGGGGCTGCTTTGTCAAAATCTGAGTAGGGAAAGGAGTACTTGAATGTTCTTTTCAACTGTAACAGGTATGAATTGATCTGGAATCTGTAATATATCTCCCAATAATAGAAAGAATGTTCTGTGCATCCTGAGGGATTTTAAGAAGCCAAAAAGCCTCTTTTAGGCAAGCCTCAGTTAAGAAAGAGGCAAAAAATAGGAAATGTTATAAATAATAGAGGTATGTTAAAAACAAACAAATTCCAACCCTTCTCCTCCTGCTTGCAGGTATCCATCACTAACACTATACTGTGCTGAAGATGTCTAACAGCAACACCACACAGGAGACACTGGAGATAATGAAAGAATCAGAAAAAAGATTGGTTGAGGAATCTTTGAACAAAACCAAATTTGCATCCAGGTCACCAAGCAAAGAGGAGCCTGAGAAGGACGGGGAGGAGAGCAGCGTACGGCAAGAATCTCAGGTAATTGGACATAATGTCTCATAGATAGCCAAACCAGTAGGCCCATGAAAGCCCATAATTGAATAGCTACAGACCTTGGACTTAATTTTCTAGTATCTTGGTCAGTTATCTTTAGTGATGTTGCTAAATTAATCCATTAGAACAGTGGTTCTCAACCTGTGGGTCGGGACTCCATTTGGGGTCGAACGACCATTTCACGGGGGTCGCCAAACAACGCAGTCCGCCATTTCCCCCCCTTTTCCTTAGCTGTCCTACTCCCTTTTATTCTATTGGCTTTTGAAAGCCAATAGAATAGACTCTCTTGAATAGAGTCTAATTCTATTGGCTTTCAAAAGCCAATAGGAATTGTCCAGGCTGTCTCTGCCCTGCTGAGCCTGCCAAAAGTCCCATTCTGCAAACGGTGCTGCAAGTTGTCTGCAGCGAAGGCGAGCTGTCTGGAAGTTTCCACCCCTCTCTGCTGAGCAACTACTAAAAATGTAAGTAAAAGAGGGCCAGGGGTGGGAGGTGGGAGGCTGTCGGGCGCAAGGAGGGTTGCTGGCGTGCGTGGGGCCCGGCGAGTGCTTTACCTCCCTTTGGCTGGGCCAACTGGTGGCCCAGCCGGTGGTCGGCCTGCGCCATCTCTGCCACTTGCCAGCTACGCCTCGGCCGGCTCAGGGGGCAGCACCATGCATGCGTGGCGCTCCCGGGCAGAGAAAGTCCTCGACTTACGACCAGTTGGGTAGTCCTCTACTTACGACTGGTTGGGTAGTCCTCGACTTACGACCGGTTGGGGTCGCGGCTTTAAAAAGGTTGAGAACCACTGCATTAGAAGCTCCATAGAATATATCTCAGTTTTACCATCATCTCCTGCTTAGAAATTTCCTGCTCACTTAAACAACTCACCCTCTTCCTTCCATCCCTGGAAGTCCACCCAAAGTACTAATGTGACATCACCTCCTCCTCCATCTTCAAAATCTGAAATAGAATGCCGCTTCATTTATTCACATATTCATCCATTTCTTACTTTGGCTGTCTGTTCCACCCCTATTTAAATTCTTAACAGCTGTTCCTTTGGCCATTTTTTCATCTTTTTTTTTGTATAAAAGAGTTCTCCTTCCTCCCCTTCTCCTCCCCCCATATAACCCCACCATCACCATCAAATATCAGTACAATCTAGAATGGACTGTTAATTCAAGGAATAATATACAAGTTGCAAGTTTTGTTGCTGCTACATGCATAGTCTTCATTTTAAGCATGGTAAGTGTAGGATTAGCAAAATCTGGACAGAAAAGTTGGGAATTAAAAGTCAATTTAAGGGAAGGAAGAAGGGCATTGGGACTGGAAGAGAATTGAAGTCTGTTTTTAAGCCCCTGTAACTAAGTGATACAAATTTTGTTTTGGACACAACATATTTCTTTACTTGAACTGCATTCTGTTTCTTCATTTGCCCTTTTGATGTTTAATTTGCTGTCATCACATCTTTTTGGATTTTCCCTAAACATACAAATGACTCAGTTTTTCTTAGACTCTGGTAAGTGTGTCGTGGAAATGACAAGTTGTGTAATTTTGTGATGTGAAGTAATCAGCTAACGCCAAGCCTTTTGGCTACTGCATTTATACCTCTTATAAGAATTTCAGAAACAGGCCTAGGACTGACAGTATCTTTCCTTTGCAAGAAAGTATATCGTTCAGCAGAGAAACCGCCATCATTTCTTGGTGTAATACAAAAATGCCTTTTAACATGATGGAAACCCAGTCTTTAATTATTAATTGGATGAAGACAGAATGTGTTAAATATTCAGCATTGTGCCTATGTTAATTCTGAAAAGCAGTTGCCTCCTCCTTCGTATGCTAAACTAATAGTATATATACAGTTTGACAAAATGGTAAAGAAAGGAAGAAGAGGCAGAGGGCAGGCTCTGTGTAGATTTCTGCTGGATGAAAAAATTGGGAATTTTATTTCTATCCTACTTGGATAACACAAGATTGGGTAAAGCTAGTATGGGAATCCTAAAAATGAAACAGTAATTTAGTCCACTGAGTCCATCTTCCAAGTGCAGAAACCTAATTTAATTTATTGGCGAAGTGAATTGACAAAGAGCAAATGTGATGTTTTTCAACTCTGGCAATTTTAAATCCTGTGTAACTTCAACTCCCAGAAATCTGCAACCATGTCTAGCACATCCAGTGAAGGAGAGTACTGCCATTTCTCTGGGTAATTGATTCCATTGTTAATTGTGCTTACTGGATTTCAACTGCTATGCCTTTGTCATTCATCTATGGACAGAGAGGTAATTTCTCCAAGTCAACAGTGCACTTATACCAGGGGTTGGAAACCTTGGGCTCCCAGAATTCTGGGAGTTGAAGTCCACGTGTCATAAAAGAGCCAAAGTTGCCTACCCCTGACTTATATCTATCACCCCTGCTTCTTTAAGCTTTGGGGATGCTTGGGAGGTACATTTTTATAGCACATACTCACATTTTTATGATTTTTTTTATTAAAAGAAGATTTTACTGAGATTTAAACAAATTACAGAAACTTGGAAGAAGAAAAAAGATTATAAAAAGGTAAAAGAAAAGTGAAGAATAAGAAAAAAAAAACCAAAATAAAGTTGTCTAAAGAAGCAACTTCTAAGAGCCGAGGTGGCGCAGCAGTTAGAGTGCAGTACTGCAGGCTACTTTAGCTGACTGTGTTCAGCAGGTCAGCGGTTCAAATGTCACCGGCTCAAGGTTGACTCAGCCTTCCATCCTTCCGAGGTAGGTAAAATGAGGACCCAGATTGTTGGGGGCAATGTAAATATATATATATATACATTGCTTACTGGTGTACACTGCTTAGAGAGTGCTTGCACTTGAAGCGGTATATAAGTCTCATAAATAAATAAATAATCTTTGTAGCAGTTACAAACATAGCAATTATCACCTCCTTCCTAACATATTGCATATCGTAGTTCCCTTCTTCCCATAAAAATATTTTTAATTAACAAATCATGAAATCAGTTCATTTTTATCCATTTTCAGAAAAAAAAAGAATAAAGCGTTTCTAGTCTTTTATCAAAGTAGTTGTAGTTCCCTCCTTAATCAAACAAGTCAACGTGGCCTTTTCTGCAAACTCAGCCATAACATGTTCGTTCATCTCCTAGCATGTGACTTAGCATGTATAAAAAGTGCAGAGAATAACTTTTCGCCTTCTTCCTATTCCCATCTCTTTTTTTTTTTTCTTAAACAGAAGAGAACATCCAATCACGGACATGCTAGAAAAAGAGCTAAGGTAAGAGATTCCGGTCAGTGTCAATCTCTTTATATTGTCCTATCGTTATACTTCAGAAGATGGTGATGTGACACTAAAGCTGTTTCCATCCTTAATTCCGAGTCCCAGCCTTCCTAATAGGGTGCCAGATTCAGTACTTCGCAGTCTTGAATTCATAACCGATTCCAAGGCTCAGAATGCCACTGGTATCGCATTTTATTCCTAGGTCCCGCAAGGATTTTTCAGATGTGTCTTTTGAGTAGCTCACAGGCACTTTATCCAGGCATCTCAAGATGGGAGGCTAAGGCCCCTATTCTCTCTGTGGCTAAAGAATAACTGTAGAGCATACAGTTTTTGGGAAAGTATGCTGAAAGTTATCCACCTTCTGAAATCCATGTGAACATGTTAAATTTGTTCTAGTTCTGGCTTTAGAATCTCATTTGTTTTAGCTATGTCTCGGTTGTTCTGTTGCATACAATAAGTCAGGGCATTGATGGAATGCCCCATTATTAAATCTTTCCCCATCTACCCCCCCCCCCATATATAGAGGAATGCCACACTGTGAGGAAAGCCAAGCTCACTTTCATTTTGCCTGGCATGCTTGTTAACCACATACTGGTTTTGTTTTCCTTTTTTGGTTGTGAAGGAGAATTCATTCATACTTTTCGGCCACTCCAGGCTGAATCGGTGCAGCCCAGAGTTCTTATCTTGTTTTGCTTTGCTGCTCCCACTCAGAATCGTGGGGCTGCTTACAAAAATTATAAAATAAATAAATCTAAGCTTGCTACATCTGTAAAAACAGAGTTGATAGGAGTTTTACGTTTTATAATTTGAGAGTAAATCACTACTTAATTAAAGCTTGCTCTTTTAGGCATTTGTCCTGAATGCTTTTAATATTCCTTATATTAGTAAAGGCCTCCAACTGGTAGTCCTTGGAGTCAGATTAATTTATTTCCATTTATTTATATGAAAATGTGTACAGTACATTCTCAAGAATCCGTATTTCACCACGTGGGCTTGACCTATGTAAAATATTGTGGGGCATCACCATTCCCTGCCCCAACCCCCTCCCCAAATCTACAAGCTGTCTGGGACAAAGTTTTATTTTTAGCATATTTTTCAATGGACCTGGCAAACCACCCAGAGTGGCTATGTTTGTTGAAAATACATGTAAGGTGCCAGCTGTAGAATGATAGGTTTGGAATTAAGACAGGAAGAATCTACTTATTTATTATTTACTTTTGCTACATTTGGGGGGGGGGGGATTATGTAATGAATTTGCAACTGAGAAGCTCAAATCATGTATTTGTTCTTTAGGTTCAGGTAGAAACTGAGGTCATATGCAGCAGCAAATTGTCATATAAAATGGGATCCCATCTAAGATGCCAAGAGAAGAAATTTGTCTTAGTGATGTGCTTACTAATATTGATGGAGATGACACCCTTTGTATTGCTCCATGGCAAAAAAAAAAAAAAAAAAAAGGAATCTATCTTTCTGATAGATAGTGCTACCTTAATTACTAGTAAATGACTGGCAGGTCCATGACACATCAAAAGGAGGCTGTAGTCAGCTGCATCTTAACTTCAGAAGCATTTGTGTGTTTGTTTGTTTCAGTCAAATTCGAAACTGAAATTAGTGAGGAGTCTGGCTGTATGTGAAGAATCCTCTAGTCCCTTTGTGGATGGGCCTTTGGAAACCCAAGTAAGCCAAATAATAACTAAGTACCCTTTGCAGCTGGGGGTGGTGGGGGTAAAGAATCCCTTTCAGTATTAATTATTTCTGGCATAGATTAAGGTAAGGTATCTTGAGCAAAACTTGTCTGAACCAATAGCATCTTGTGGCAACGCGATAGCCAAGTTAAAATGCATTAAAAGTGATATTGATATACCACTGGCATATCGGTAAACTCCAATGGTCTGATTACAATCTTCTAGTGATTCCAAATAATATCTACATATTGGGGGACTTGAATATCTCCTTCCTGTAGAACAGCAATCTATGCAGAAAATGATACAAACTATGATCATCCATATATAGTAAAGCACCATAGATCAGGTAGGGTGCTATAGGCATTGGGTGCTATAATAAGAAGACAAAATCAAGAATGATGGCACATACTGGAGAGGTGATTTACCAACCCAGTAGTATAGATTATTCAAGCAAGTGAGTTATGCTTAGAAAATATCAGTGCAAAATCCACTGGGTTGTTAACCTATCTGATCTGGAAAAGACTTCCATTTTCACACCTACTTGATCATTTCTTGGTTGGCTCCCTAAGCAGAATTTAATGTTTTCTTAGTGTGAAATATCACATTCTCCCCCCCCCCTTTTTTTTTTTTTTTTTTGAGTGGGATAAGCAAGGAAAAACAGGGACAGAACAACCTGGCTAGTCTAGGTTGTCCAATTCAAATCAATATTTTTAGTATATTTATTGTTTGCCTCATTTGTAGGGAACTTTGATAGCATACAAAAATTATTGATTCCACTTATATATTATATACATATTTAAAGCTCACACACAGATAAGAACTTAGCCACATGGAGAAGGGTAGGCCAGAATCTTCAGTGATTGGTGGCCAACCTGACCCAAAGTAAAATTCCTTCCTAGATCCAAAAAGTTGATCATACGATGCTTCCAGCTTCTGTTGATTGCAAAGCATCAGCAAATACAGCTTTTGTCCTGTCATTAGGATATCATACATTTGCACATCAGTTGCCCATCTGACAAGGAAGATGACAAATCTGCAAAAGATGGTCCCGAAAAAGAAGAAAAAGAGAAAAACAAAGAGAAGGCCCCCAAGAAAATGTTGTCTAGAGGTAAGACAATCTTAGGTTCCAGTCACATCTGCTCTTTGTAAAATTCCAAAATTCCAGGCCCCTGGACGATGGCAGTAAATTAATAAAAGACACATTTCCTAAAAACTTAAAAGTGAATTAGTAACATGTTTTAATAATCCTTGAAGCTTGTGTAATATATTTGATGTCATTCAATTTGTTGATCACTTATTTGTTAGTTGCATATCCTGCCTTTCCTCAAGGAATACATAGCCATAATTTTCCCGCTAAACAGCACTCCTGTGAGGTAGATTGGTTGAAGTGATGGAACCGGGCCCAAATCATCCAGTCATTTTTCTGTATCTGAGCCTCCCCGTCTGGGTCTACTCAAATCACAATGTGTTGATTAGCCACTATAGGCTCCCATTGAAGACAAAGTAAAGGAAAAAATTGCAGCCCGCTCAAAGAGGGTTACCTGTAGATCTTTTATTTCTTTCCACTGGCACACTACACACAAATTTCACCATCTCAGAGCTGTATGAAAGTATTTTAGAATTATTCTTGTAAGCTTAGATAGCAATACATTTCTCTTTGCCTCCCCCTTTCCCCTCACCACCACCACCCCCCCCCCGCATCAAATTTGAAAGAACTAATAATCCTGAGGATTAAAAGAGAAGACTCTGCCATTCTTTAGCAGAAATAACCTGCAAAACTGGAAAAACTATCTTCAGATTGCATGCAACAATTATCCTATGTATCACTCAGTATTGGGGATTCCCGTGTCCACATTTTGTCAGCCCACAGAGGGTCTAAGACTGAGTTTTATATATATGTGTGTGTATCAATCAAGAGAAGACATGTGAATGAGACTTTGTTTTCCTGGAGAATGCCATGTTCAAGCAGACATAGCTTAGCAAACATACACACTTCCACTGAGCTGCAGCTCACTAAATAATTGCTTCAAATATTTAAACTCTGTTTGTTGATGTTCTGCTGAGTTGCTTGATTTAAATTGTTCATTGGTGTGCAGAAGTATGAACTGGTTGATTAAATAGACCTATAAAGCACAAATCCTACTTAACCAACCAATTCACCTGGGCTGGCAACTCTAAACTCTGCAATTTGGGATGAAAAGAATGAGAAATTTGAGTAAAAGAAGCCAAAAACTGCTAACAACATCTGAGTTTGCTTTCTCCTCCTCTGAGATGAAAAGACTTTGTAAATAATGCTGAACTTAACATACTTCATTATAAAAACCTGGTGTGTGATGATTTGTCCCACACAACTTGTTCTGATGGATTAGTGTAATTTTTGTTAATAGGAGGTTTGAAGATCAAGCACTGAGGCTTGACAATTTGCACTCTAAGAAAACAAGATTACTCTATTTCTGGTCTATGTCATTTTATAGTAATGATAATGATGATCCCTTTCACTACCTTAAGAAATATTCAAATTCATTGATTACAATGATAAAGGCTGATATTTTATAACAAGAATTCAGGGATGTATCACAACATGCTTCAATCAAATAAGCCCTTCGTCTTTCTGTAGTCCGGATTTATATATTCATCTTTTAGGAGCTACACAAGGTGAAAGCCCTTCCACTATGGTAGAATGACTAGTAAATAAAATAGTCACATTGAAATATTTAAAATTTAATATTTTAATTTAATTTAAACTCTCCAATTTATCCTCATGGTTTAAAGTTGAATTTAAAGGGAGAAGTTTGGAGTGTGGAGTGAAGTGCATGTAATATCTGACAGAAAATACCTCATAGGCTCTCAACTATAACTTTACATGAGTTGGACTATAGCTCTCATTGTTTACTTTTATTCTGAGCAGTATTTTCGCAAAAGGGAATTATAGTGCAACATTTTGTATCCAAATGGATGGAAAAGATTGTACTAAAATTATGTCCATTCCGTTATCTGCATTAAAGTGCTTGAATGCCAGATCCTTCCTTCCTTCCTTCCTTCCTTCCTTCCTTCCTTCCTTCCTTCCTTCCTCCCTCCCTCCCTCCCTCCCTCCCTCCCTCCCTCCCTCCCTCCCTTTTTTTCTTTTTTTCCCTTCTATATGTAGGTCATTTCTTGAGTCTGCTTCTATTGTCTGTTATAGATTCCAGCCAGGAATACACAGACTCCACTGGAATAGATTTGCATGAATTTTTAGTAAATACACTGAAGAAAAATCCAAGGTAGGTTCAGGAGCGGTCTTGTTGTGGATCCTGCAACTGCATGCAGAATTAAAAATAAGAGGCGCATATATAACCAAGGGTAGTGTTAGCTGCCAAAAATCTAACATGTTTATGTTGGTATGTGTCTGCTAAGGGTAGGATGGAGCAGCTAAGCAGCCTTCCATGCCCTCCTGAAATCATGGAATGATGTAAGTATCGAGAACATGAATTACATATAAATTAATCCTAGAGTGTCCTCTCAGTTTACTTAGTCTTGCTACTCCCAAGCACTTACATGCTTATCTTGCTCTGGAAAGTCTTGAGCTTGACACGGCAACGGTGAGATCTGGAATTGGAAGGGATTGGGCTTTGACTAAGGCCCAGGTTCTTGGTAACAGTGCTCCAAGGAATCATGATAATAGTTCTTAGACTAGTGCTGATTGGTCTATGACTTTATTAGTATCTTCCTTTCCTTTACCATTACCAATTTACCATTAATGGAGATCAGAATATTTGTGAGAACTTTCCCCATCGTCTGCCTAGTCATGTAGTACGATATAACAGGACAACATTTGGTAGGGTAAGTTGACCCTGTCTGTAGGTTATCTGAAATATGTAATAATGAATAAAATCTCATTATGTTTTTCTTAGCGTAACATGATGTTTACAGGTTTCCTACTCGCGTTGTTACTGGACTGTAATCTTAGCTTTGTTACATCATTCATCTGAGGCTTTAGAAAATTATGGAAAGCTGAATCATTAATGATGCAAGCATGTTGCTACTTGTTTGCTTGCTCATTTACATTTTTGCGGTCTCTCCAGAGGTGTAAGAGGGATGTACATAGTATAGAGAAAATGTGACTGGCCTAGAGTTACTAAGTAAGCTTCATGGTGCCAATGGGTCTTTAAGCTTGGTCTTAGTCTTTCTCTAAAGCTTGAACCACTGGCTAGGCCGACTATCTAGCAGCACAGACTTTTATTAAAATAGATGCATTGATATCCTGCTATGCTACATTTGTATATTAGCGTATCTTATGCAAGAACAGATGCAAGAACAGAAAAGGGGAAATGGCTATGAGTTACACAGTTACAAAGAACAGTGATAATTCTAAAAATCCTCCTTTAAATAGCTCTACTGTGCTTCTGCTATTTCATTAATAAACAGCATTGAAACTGAATGTCTCACGGTAGCCATGTTTTGATATACTGTTTTTCTTTAATAATAGAAAATGTATGAGAGCCTGTGGGCTACAGTGTTTCTAGTCTCTATGCAGAAACGAATTTGCCTGAACAAAAAAGTACTGCTTTTAACTTGCTACATCTGTTTTGCATCTGTCAGTGCAGAACAGGTAACAGCGCCTTTGTTGTTGAATTACCTTGAGCTTTTAGCTTAATATTAGAATAAGAGGAGGGCATAAATCTGCAGATTTTTCAAAGAGACTTTTCTTTCCTGCACTGAATGTTTTGCTCTATTTCTCCCATGATTTTCTTTGACAGGGATAGGATGATGCTGCTAAAATTAGAACAGGAGATCCTGGAATTTATTAATGATAACAAGTAAGTAATGTGGGTTGATTTATGAGTAAGGGTAACCGTAGAGACCACAAGCTTTCTTGTCTTGAGATGAAAGTCTTCCATTTGATGAAAATGCAGGTGCTCTGTTTCCTTCCCCTCTTTTCCTCAACAGATTAAAAGTTAGTACATTTGCATGTAGGACCCAGGTAGGTGTTGTTTTTTTTTAAGGATTGATATAGAGCAGCTATGGAGTTTCCGTGTTCTCCATTTGTTTAATATTTTTACAAATAATTCTTTAAATGCTGCATCTGGATTCAGAATAATGTCTCTGAATGTAATAGATGTTATTCCCAGTTATACAATTCTCTGGCTCGTAATTGAACCAGCAGCATAAAAATATAAAGCCATTTTGGTATTTTTTTTTCCATTTTCTCTTTCTCCAAGCAGCTTAGCATAGCTTTTAAGATTCTTCTTCTCCCCCCCTCCCCCCCCAGTTTTATCTTTGGAAATATTTTCAATCATTCAGAAGGCGTTATAGTTAAATGGGGATTTTACCCTGGCCCTTCCAGTCATAATTGGATGCACAAGCTGCTGCAGCACAAAATTTCAGGGCATCCCTTGGGGTAGGGGGTGTCTGCCAAGTTGAGGGGGCAGTACCCTCCGTGCAGTCAAAAGCCATGTCTTTTTTATGGGCAGCATTTTACTTTTTTCACACAGCCACCCTAATTGCCACACCTATGAACACCTCTGCACACATTGCAACTTGTACAGTTTTCTCTGAATTCAACATAATAAAAAGTTGATATAAAAACAAAGTCGGCTTATCATTATCTTCTCCAGTGTTAGAAACATCTTCAATTGACTGTGCAGCTATTCATTTATTTGTCAAAGAACTTTCCAACCCTTTATAATAAAGCTATCTTCAAGTCTATAATAAACATGTTTGCTAAGCCTCAGTGGCCTATAATCATTGTGTGTGTGAGAGTGGGTGCGTGTGTATCGTATATGTAATGTAATCATGTAATGCCCAGCCAATTTCTTAGGATTAGCTAAAAATCACAGATTCAGCAGGTTAAAAATACTGTAATATGAACAGCTCTGACTGGAGACTTATTGATTTGCAGTTTTGATTATCAGGGATCGTTGTCACTGGGTCCTTATAATTGGCCAAATCTAATTACAGGATTATTCTGATCATAAAATGAAATAATTGATACACTCAACTATCCTACCCTGACAATTGTTTGTTTGGGGCAGAATATACCAAGATTCAAGCAAGAGCTATAATACGGTTCGTGCTTTAGGTTTATTTCCCTTGGTATTTACATGTCCGTTGATGCCAGGTGACATTGAGCAGCTTATTACATAGAGATATGTGCATATAATATTAACATTGTAATATATCGATTTTTAAGTCATTATTCCTATAGCCCAGTGGTTCTCAACCTGTGGGTCGGGACCCCATTTGGGGTCGAATGACCATTTCACGGGGGTCGCCAAACAACGCAGTCTGCCATTTTTTTCCCCTTTTCCTTAGCTTTTATTCTTGAATAGAGTCTAATTCTATTGGCTTTCAAAAGCCAATAGGAATTGTCCAGGCTGTCTCTGCCTTGCTGAGCCCGCCAAAAGTCCCATTTTGCAAATGGTGCTGCACCAGTTGAGTAGTCCTCAACTTACGACCGGTTGAGTAGTCCTCGACCTACGACCGGTTGGGGGTCACGGCATTAAAAAGGTTGAGAACCACTGCTATAGCCCATACACATGACTTGAAATGGATTGGTTGCACAAGCCATTCATTGCATAAAACTATAGGAAGAGTTGCCTCAGTGCCTAACCTAGAAGAGTCCACATTACTCCCAGGTGTACTGAATGAGCTACTAGTAGAGATGATAAGATTTTTCTGGGTTACTTAAATTGTCAATGATTTTTAATAAACTTTCAATATTGTATGAGTAAGGCAATATTACTGAGTTGCTAGTGATGCTTTAATTGCTCGCATTGGTATTAAATTAATGGATACTTTCCACAGTAGTTTAGCTTGACCTTTTAATCTGTTAAATTTGCTGAATGAGGGTGTCTCTGATAACTCATCCCACCAGCTGCCATGGAACCAATGATCAAGGCTGCCCACATGTTCAGTTTTCAGGAAGATCTATTTGAGCATTACTCATTTGGAAACAAATATTTATTTGTTCTGCCTGCATTTGGCACCACATAGACGTGTTATAACTGCAATTTGAGAATGATCACAAGAAGAAAGCCCCATCTACAGAGGGCCAGGTTATGGAAGACTGTAAATTGAGGAAGGCAGGCAGCAACTGATGGGAAGCTACAGGTTGTTCTTGACTTATAACTGGTTGACTGCCCTCCTCCCACTCCACAGTTACCTGATTGCAGTTCAGGCATTTGACAATTGACTTGCATTGATAACTGGTTCCAATGCCCCATAGTCACATGACTACAATATGCAACTTTTTTTTAAATGGGGTTCTGGCATTTTTTGCTGGTTTCTGGCAACCCCCCCCCCCACATCATTTGGAAGAATGGCTTTGCTTAAGAAGCATATGATACCCTTAAAAAACCACTTAAAAACTTGCTTCACGACTGTTGTAAAAATGGTCATAAAATCAAGTCTGTCACGAGGTGCCTCGACAACATCTGAAATTCCAGGCTCCACTGTGGTCAAAAGTTGATTCTAATATATATGAGTTTACTGTATTGTTTTCAAATAAAAAATTGAAACCATTAATGTGACCTTCCCAGTCTAAGTCTGTCAAGAAAATAATAAAATAGTATTTTAAATGGTAAAAGTTAATTACTGATTCTTGTTCTTGTCACACTGTATGTGCACAGTTCTAGGTTTTTTTGGTAGCTGGGTTTTCAGCTGCAACAGAAAAGGAGACTGTATTGACAAATAAATGTTTAGTTTTGATTTAGACTTATCAAGAGATGCTGAAGATGTCAAAAACGAACGTTCACAAGTTATTCTTTTCCTCAAATCTTTCCCCTTATATCATAGCAGGATGTTCTCTGCAGATGGCTATATTTTAGAAAGTGTTTATGTTCATTGAAGACATCCTGTAGAATCTGTTATTGCTCAGAGTCAGTCTTTCTCTTTTCCAACTAACATTTTGTTTCATTTCATTTCATAGGCCTAGGGCAGGGGTAGGCAACCTCGGCTCTTTTATGACTCATGGACTTCAACTCCCAGAGTTCCTGAGTCAGCTATGCTGACTCAGGAATTCTGGGAGTTGAAGTCCATGAGCCATAAAAGAGCCGAGGTTGCCTACCCCTACCCTAGAGCATTTCATGTAATGGCATGGAAATTGGGAGTTTGCATTTTTCATTCTGTACCTAATTTGCCAGCTTTTTAAAGTCAGGGTTGCTTCATTACTCCCTTTGCCCCCTTGCTTTTAGTAAACAACTTCAGCATAAGTTATTCTGAGATGACACTTTTAATTGAAGCAGCGTAGTGTTTTGTGGCTTTAATTTTTTTATTGTCTTATTGTAGTGTTTTGTGGCTTTAATTTTTTTTATTGTCTTATTCTTTCTCCTTTTTCCCCTTTGCCCTTGCTGTGGTCAGCAATCAATTCAAGAAGTTTCCTCAAATGACCTCATACCACAGAATGCTTCTACATCGGGTGGCTGCCTATTTTGGCATGGATCACAACGTAGACCAAACGGGGAAAGCTGTGATTATCAACAAGACCGGCAACACAAGAATGTAAGGCAAGAATGCATTTCAGCTAGGAAGGGGGTGCTGGGAAATAAATTACATTCTTAGTCCTTTAACCTTTCTGTTGCTTTTTGAAATAGTCAGAGCTCTTTCTAACTAGCTAATCCTACAATTGTAAAGTTATAAGATACCATTAGGACCATCATATTTTACTGCTCCTTGTGCAGGCTGCTTGCAGCAACCTTGAGATTATTTTTGTCTTTCCTTCCCTTGCATTGCCTAATTGATTAATATGATAGCAGCGGAACATATCAGTCAAAGCTCTTTGTGACAACCTCTTAGTGACTGCCCTTCTCCTAAAATTGTGACAGGCAGCATGGTGCCCTCCAGTTACTTGGAAACTTCTATCAGACACACAACCCACATGTCCAAAAAGACACACCGCTCCTTTCCTGATCACAAACCTTTCCCCCATTCTTCTAGCTTTTCCCATTGATGGAAGAAAAGCACCTAAAATGCTACGACTTTCTTCCCTATTTTTTCCTTCCTCTTCAGCAGGAAACAGGAGATGACTTTTCCTCTCTGTTTTCTACAGGGTGTGCTGGAGTTTCCCAGAGCGCTCCTGTAATTATGTTGGCATTAATGTTAAGGTAGCACTTTAAAACTGCCCTGTGAAGGGCCTACCAGCATGAGATTTTGTTTTGTTGTTGTTGCTGTTGTTGTTTTTAATTTCAGTATTTACAGGCCACAAGTTTAGAATCCCTTCAAAAAGACACCATTTGGACACTGGGCTTTCTTGGCAGCCTTAAGGTTATAAGTACCCCAGGGCTGAGGAGGGGGCAGGGAGCAAAAGCCAAGTGTAAGAAGGTGGATGAGTTTCTCTTGACACAGGTTGGACTGGAAATGAATCCAAGCTCTTCTGCCCCCCCACCTCCTAATAGAGAAACGGCTCGAGTTATTATTATTATTTTTTTTTTGAATGATTCCAAATTCTCTACAGGTTTTCAAATTGAAATTCCTCATTTAAAGCAGTAAAGAAGATTCTATGTTGATTTGCTGGGGTAGGTTGCTTTGCAGACCCAACAACAACAGCAGCAACAAAGGTGAAAATGCACCTGTGAGATTTTTAGGCTAGAGGTTCCAGTTCCTGTGCACGTAGCTAGAAAGAAAAGAATAGTATGTCCCACTGAGCATTATTTTTATCAGAAATAGCAACTCCATGCCAAACATGATTTAGGAAATTTTCTCTAGCTTCACTAAGACAAACATTTCTGAGTCCCCCCAAAGCTTCTTATTGGGCCAAAGCTTGGTAAAGTTGGATGCAATTCTGCTGCAAGTATAAAGCTTTACCTAGATAAATTCTGAGCTCATCTGGATAGTATAGGTTGACCAGTATTAAGGATAGATAGACCAAAAGTGGTCTGAAGGGAAGTCTCTTGGGGAATGGAGGGGATAGCTTGGCAGAAATCTGGCATATGCCAGTTGTGAACCTAGTATCTCCTCGTAGGCGCTTTGGGGTATTGGGCATGTGAATAAACCTTTTAACTTCCTTTGCATACCTGACTGCTTCACCATCTCATCTGTTAAAAATTGGCTTGGGTCTTCCCCGCAGTCCTGAGCAGAGATTCTCTGAGCACTTTGTTGGGCACATTCTTGTTTTAATCCACCTAGTGTACTCTGCATTTCCATGCACCGGTGCACTCAGATGGACTGTATACACTTCATTAGACTGAATATTCACCATATAATTCATTACATTCAGCACTCACCGTGATCAGAAGAAAAAAAGTCATTTCCTGGGCAAACCTTCAAAGAGGTTACATGCTGTTCAGATAGCCCTTGGCCAAAGATCAGAAGAACACTGATTTTTCCACCCTGATATCTCCTCATAGGCGCATTGATGTATTGGGCATGTGAATAAATCTTTTACTTCTTTTACATCCTGACTGCTTCACCATTTCATCTGCTAAAAATTGGCTTGGGTCTTCTCCGCAGTCCTGAGCAGAGGTTCTCTGAACACATCAAAGATGAGAAGAACTCTGATTTTCCACAGAGGTTTATCCTCAAGCGAGATGATACCAGCATTGATCGAGATGATAATCAGGTAGGAGAGGCCAGATATAACTTTTACCTGATTGCATTCCATAATTAATGAAGCACAACAATCATTGTTATTAGCTTTCATCACTTGGGTTGGTTTACTGACACTGCTTGTTTGCGATATTTTTTTTTTACTTGATTAAGTTCCCACAAGATGTTTTATATCATTAAGTCAGAATCATATTTGCATGGAAAGCAGCCTTCTCTAATATGATGCCCTCTGGCAGCGAAGGGACAACCACCCGTAATTCCTAGTAGCATGATACAGATTTGGGTATATGGACTGGGAATTTAAGAAATTGCAGGAAGGCTGGTGAAGTGGCTTTTGGTGATTTAGTTTTCAGAATCGTATTTTTTTAAAGGGTTTATGGGGCGCTCCAAGAAGAGCTGGAATGGATTGGAAAGTAACAAATTCAACTCAACATGCAAAGCGTTACTTACAGGATCCAAAGTTTGTATGGACCTACGTGCAATCCATGCCTTTTCCTTATTGCATTAGAACTTGGGGCAAGTTATTTAAGCTAAACGTGGACAGATTCAGGACAAATAGAAGAAGGTAGCCCTTTATGCAACGTATAGTCACTAGTGGAATTTGGGGACACTAGAGATGAATTGTAGCTCACTAGTGTAGACGGCCTGGCAACTACTTGGCACATCAGTGACCACTGTTTACTACTGAAATCACAGGAAGTATCCCTTAAATACCATTTGCAAATAATCAACTGAAGTAACCAAGATGAAGGAAATAGCAATGAAAAATCTATGCAGTCTATGCCTGTGAGCTTCCAGAGTGTATCTACTTGGCCACTAGGTAACAAAGAATGGTGGACAGGTGGGCTCTGGACTTGATCCAGTGGGGCTCTTTTTATGGCCTTATATTTTCATTGAATTAGAGAAGAGTAAGGTCTAGCTTCAATTGTTAAACCCGAGAGTTAAGAACCTCTTTTTATTCTGTGAGATTATTTTGATTCTGGTGAACTAGAAAGCGAAGAAGGGAACATCCTAGATTGTTATTCCTTTTAACAAAAAAGGACAGCTTGCAGTTTAACAGGATACTTAGATTTAGATATTGTGTTATAATTTCAGAGGTGAGGTCATGTTGTGCATGCCCGACTACCAGTTCCATGGACTGCATGGACTTGGTTTATACATGCAAACTGTGATGGTTGAAAGCAAAAATAATTGTTAGTTTTTGTTGTCATAAGTGTTGTGATCAAGGGCTTTAAAAAAAATTGCTTGCTAAAACCTAGAAATATTTTCAAAGCAAACTAATTTACCCAGAAAAATCTACGCAGTGTGTTGTGCTCTCAGCCAGCTTAAAAGTAATGGCTGATTGTATGCATACGATTTACTGCTGGGTTTGGCACAGAGTAAGGCTGTGACTGAACAAAGTTCTATTTGTCATTAGATTAGGATCCCACTGCAAGATGGACGAAGGAGCAAATCCATAGAAGAACGAGAAGAGGAATACCAGAGGGTTAGGGAACGCATATTTGCACGGGAGGTAAGCGTGGATACATTTTCATGGGACCCAGAAGATGTTCAATATTCTATGTACCCATAAGGTGATTTGTGTTTAATCAAATACTGAACATTCAAATGGGTCCACAGGCACCGTTAGAGAACGACCACCAAATTTCTTCATAGTTGTATAGGTAGTCCTCAACGTACGACCACAATCGATCCCGGCATTTCTGTTGGGAACTGGGTCTGTTGTTAAATGAGCTTTGCCCCATTTTACGATCTTTCTTGTCACAGTTGCTAAGTGAATCCCGTCAGTTGTTAAGTTGGTAACATGGTCTGGCTCTCCCAGGAGTTTGCAAAAGGTGATCTCATGACCCCGGGACACTGCACAAATGTCATAAATAAGGAGCCAGTTGCCAAGCGTCTTGAGTTTTGATCACGTGAGCACGGGGATGCCGCAACCGTCATAAGCGTGGAAAACAGTCATAAGTTACCTTCTTCAGTGCTGTTGTAACTTTGAATGGTCGTTAAATGATCTTTTGCAAGTTGAGGACTACCTGTTTTTTTAAAAATTATAGATCTTCTACCTGATTGTTATAGCCATAGAAAAGTTTTAACAGGGCTTTGTGGAGATGTTCACCCCGCCGTAATCATTGTCTAATGAGATTTCTTTCCATTTCTGTTTCAAATTGTGCGGCTCCGCTTGATGGTTAGTCGGGCCAAAATGGATTCCTGAACGAAAGCAGGTGAGTAAAGCTTGTGCACGCTTCCTTCTGATCTTCAGTCTTTCTCAAGGATCCGGAAACCCCATAACAATGCTTTTCTTTGATGTTAACCAACAGACTCGCCAAAGAAGGCTTTTCTTCTAGCTCTCACAAAAGGCGACAGATCTTTAGGTACCTCTGTGTGATTTCTTGCATACATTTGTCTTGCAGAGCAAGTTCGCACCATGCATGGCTGCTTGTCGAGTCCTTCGAGTTGTCATCTCTTTTGCAACATCACTTTCTGTTTTTTCTTCTCCCACAATAAGATAGGAAAAGGTGCCTAGAGACTTTTCACTGCTGGGAGGTGGGGGTTGAGAGCATTTACTTAGGAAGTAAATTCTCTTGCTTCCCATGCAGCTGATTTCCAAGCAAGTGAGCTTCAGATTGAAGCCCTACAAAGAATTAGGATGGGGAAATGAATAGAAAAAGGCAGAAACACTCCCGTCTATATGCAGCTGCTTCCACTATCTATTGATGCTTCTAGAAGGTATAATTTTGTATCTTGTAATTCAGCTGGTTTTTCTATTTAACCTTATATGATGAAGTGGGTGTCATTAAAAGCACAGGGCTCAAATTTTAAGCTGTCTTTTGTTCTCTCAAAATAAAGTTCATATTGCTCAGCATAGGAAGCTGCTTTAAACCAAGATAGATCATTGATTCGGATACCTCTAGACCACTGGCTGTGTCTCTCAGGAATTCACTGATGGTTCAGATCTGAGTCTTTCTCAGCCCAGCATGGAGAACTTTGAACTTTAGCACTATACTTATCTGTAACCTTTCTCTTCAAAGGGATGGAGTAGTCATTGTATGCCAGCAGTGTAGTTGAGCTGAACAATCCTTTGAAAAGGACTTTTGCAACGAAGAGGGAGAAAGTTAAGTCTACCTCTCACTATAGCTTAGTTATGCTTTTAAAATAACAACAACAATATAGTCAACAGTGATGATATTTTTTTCTTGAATCCAGGAATGCATTATAAAAGCAGTCCTTTCTTCAGACAAGTGAAGGGACAGACTAATGGGGGATTCTTGAATTTTCTCTGTACTCTCACAGACCACTCCTATTATTTATTTTATTTTATTTTTAAAATTTATAAACCGCCCCACTCCCGCAAGACTCTGGTCGGCTAACAATAAAAACACCATAAAACATGACAAAACAAACAGTACAATAACAGTCATCCAGGGGTCAGATTTTATAAACCCCAGGCCTGCCGGAAAAGCCAGGTCTTAAGCAGTTTATGGAAAACCAACAGGGTGGTTGGTTGTGCAGCAGCACAAAAAAAAAAAAAACCCTAAAGAATAATAAATAAAAATAAAAAGATTACAAAAAGGAAGCACTGAAAACTAATCCCTGAAAATCTAAATTTCTTCATGTTCAGTATATACATGATATTGAAGGGGAATCACTTCAATATTTGACTTGGCTGCAGCTAAAAGCTGGGATTCTTTAAAAGAAAAAGCACAGAAGAACCACCATGGCAACAGGTTATGAATCATCAAAGCCGAAATTGGACATATTTTAAACTACAGCAAATACCAACTACGTAAGATCAAAGATGAACATGTAGATCATCTCATTAGTTGCTGCAGTAAAGTTGCCCAGAGTGTATTATCAATGCCATGAAATTGCGACAAAAATTATACTTTGAAATCTATGTGGAAAACTTGGCTTTTCTGTTAAAAAAAAGCTACTTGGCACCACATGTGTGAAAAAGAAAATGAGGATGTCAGAATCCTGAGTTTTAAAATACAGACCAAGAGACAACTGAAAAACCAGACATTACTGCTACTGGGGAAGAAACTGATGTTTATAGATGTAGAAATATTAGGATGTAAATGATAAAAATCAAATGGAAAAATTACTGAGATTTGTAATTTGAAATTGGAGGACTTTGGAATAAAAAAAAAATCAACTATAATGCCAGTAGTAATTGGAGTTCTTTGTACCATACCACAGAGATTCACAACTATTTGGACATTTTAAATCAATTGGACTTGAAACTGCTGATTTGGCAAAGAAAAACCTTGCTTGTAGTTTCTTATAAACTATAATACCTACATGATTCCTAAGCTTGAATAGAATCTAAAGCTTTGGAAAATGTCCAGTCTAAAGATTGATAACCATTGGATAAATTTGCATAATGAGGGTACCAAATGAAGATCAAATCCTAATGACCTTTTCTAAAGTTCCTTATTAACAATCTAAGAGAAAGGAACCTTGCAAATCCTAAACCGTGATGCCAAACCCTATGTGTAAATAGGAGCAGGATCAAGGAATTCTTCATTCTTCTCTTGTGTTATTCTTTTTCCATGGTTACCTTTAGCATGTAACTCATCTATTGATGTTGCTTTTGCTACCTTGGGAAAACGAGCAGGTAAATTGTGTGGACTGCATTGGTATACTTCAGTAAAAGCAGTCTGCATGGCATGATATAAGTGCTTTTGCTTTGTGATGAAAAAAATATATTTGCTCAAGGCCTAAGTAGCCAATTATGAGCATTGAAGACCAAATTATACCTGTCAGAGTTGAACTAGAGTTATTATTCTTGTATAGCTGCTGCTTGCTTCAGTGGGATTCATACAGGAATTTGTTCTCGGGCACAGTGTCCCACATCTGTATCTGTCTTCAGTTCTGTTACTTTTAATAGCAGCCACAAAACTCAGTTGCCTTATGAGGCTGCCTCCTCTGCTTTCCAGAACTTTATTAGGATCAGTTATTAGATCTTTGGGATAATTTGTAGCAAGATGAAAGGAAGCTGCCATGTCTACAAATGAATTTCTTATCTGTAGGTGGTTTTGTTCTGGTTTCAACAAATTATCCCAAAGATCTAATGTGGTAAGATGCAGTTAAGAATTTGAAGTTGTTGGGGGACACTCAGCATGGAGGCCATTGTTCTCAGAAGCTTGTATCTGTTCCTATATAAAGAAGTGATACGAGTTAGAATTGGCTAGTAAGCAGTGATAATAGATAAAAGTGAGGTCTATTCAAGTGAGGTCTCTTGATACATCCTGTGTGAAAGCTCTTCTGGACAAGCCATCATGGAATGAACACTACTTGATCAACAGTACCCTTCAACTTTCCTTCCCATGCTGTCTATATAAAATAAATCCCCGGTTTATTCTGTCCAAAGTATGTTTGAAGGTTGTCAACATATCTCAGTAACATGAGTTCAAGTTATAGAGTATGTTGTTTAATCTCTTCCATAAATGCATTTTTCTGTTCTGTTCTGATGATAATGGAGAAATTAAAATACTTATTGACTCAACATTTTTTTGTAAGCCATTGGCAATGACTACGGCTATCTCCCCCCACCCCATTTTTTCCCCCACTGTGATTAAGTTTTATGTTCACTTCCTTAGTTTGAAAACTTCCCATTGTTCAGCAATACAGGCTTTATATCGTAGAGGTCTATACATTACCTATTCCACAGAGATTGATCGGAATAGTCTCCATTGCCAATTTCTGTAATGATAGACTAACTTTTCAATTTGCCACAATAGATTTAGGGTCCATTTTTCCAATCAATCCTTTCAGGTGGTTGAAATCGTTTTTTCAAAGTCTGACATGCTCATTTTAATATTGACAAACCAAAACCATCTGTTCCCAATATTTCCAATCTTGACATATGATAAGCAGTGGTTCTCAACCTGTGGGTTGGGACCCCATTTGGGGTCGAACGACCATTTCACGGGGGTCGCCAAACAAGGCTGTCCGCCATTTCCCCCCCCCTTTTTCTTTGGCCACGCCCCTGGCACCCGGTGATGTATAAGTGGTTGGGGGTCACCACAACATGGGGAACTGTATTATGGGGCCGCGGCATTAGAAAGGTTGAGAACCACTGGGATAGAGGAATTGAGAAAGCAAAATACCAAAACTCAGAATTGCTGACTCTTTTCAACTTGGCAAGTATGGATTTTGGGGGGGGGGGAAGGTTTCTTTTGGACTGAAAGACAGCCTATTGTTATCTCTGCATCTGGCTGAAGTCCCTTGCCCAAGTTTGAAACTTAGCCACCTTGCAGTAGCTAAATATCTGGGCTACCATTGTTATATTCAACTACAAGTTTAATGTGAAACGTGTTTGAACACATGGAGTTCAGTAGGCTGTGGGTACAAATAAGCTGGAGGAATTTATCCAGCAGCTTGATCACCTTCAATAATAAGATATCCACCTAGAGAGGAAGGAGGGAAGAAGATTGTGTATATGCAACTGTTTGTCTATAAATTCAGTGCAGTTCAAATGAACATCCTTTAAAAGCTCTTTCAGGTGCAACAAGATCAAATCTTTTTAAACTAACAGTTTGAAAACAAAACATTATGGGAGTAAACTGAAGACCAAAGATTTAAGATAGCCACACCTAAAGAGCATCTTTGCAAAAAGATATGCATTTTATACCTACTGGGTCACTAAATCCTACCCTTCTTTTTCAAGCATTGGGTACTGAGCCTTTTTCTCAATGCACTCTTATCTAAAGCATGCCTGCTGCCTGAAGGACTATATACCAGTACTAGTAGTTTGTTGATAGAGTTATATTTATCAGCATTTGGTATTTAAAAACAATTAGCTTCTATTCCCAGGGATTGTAAACATGAGGTTTGAAGCAAAAAGATCTGTATAAAGCTTTGAGATACATCATGGTGTTGGCTATATATATAAAGCTTTGAGATACATCATGGTGTTGGCTATATTATATATTATATATATATGTCAGTTTCAAGCTATGCGAATTCTAATATAATCTCAGTCTGGACAAGCAGTACCAAACCTATAAATGTCCTTTCAGCCAATTAAAGTTTTCCTAGATGACTTTCAATATTAAATACATTGATTACGCTTTCCCACTTAGTTCTGGGGAATTGCTGTTAAACTGTATTCTTGGAAGCGTAAGCATTTATGCTGTGCTTACTGTTGTATAACTCCCTGTAATTTTAATAAACTTCTTCTCATTAACCTATCTAATGCTGTCCTGGAATTTAGGAACAAACTTGTTTTTCACTTGTACCTTCTCAACGTATGAACTAGACTGCCAGTATTTTTCACACTTTCTTCCAGTTCTCACCAACTTGCTCTTGTTTAGTGATGTCGTGTGCAGATTCTGTGTTTTCAGCGCTGAGTATTTTTTGACAATGTGTGTAAGGAGCGAGTTGCAAGTACATACTACGCGAGGAAACATTCCAATCACTCTCTAGCACAAAAGGTTTCAACCAGTTTTGTGATGCCCATACTGCAGTTTACTCACCCAAAAAGTTACACTGCTTAAATTAAACTGACTGCTGGAAACACCTGCTCCCTGAGTTAGGAGGAACATCTGAATTCTGATGTCAGAGCATGGGCCTGCTTGAACTCATCCCGCATTTTTGGTCAGAGCACTTGTTATGCAGGGCAGTGTTGACTTAGATTGTCACCCCTCCATTGTGATGCTGACCATTCTGCCTAGTTCTCCAGGGGCAGCCTGTAAGGTCCATCAGCCTACAGGTTAAGTCTGTTTGAAGGCCAGTAGCTTTTCAGCTGGCCCTTTTCGATGTAGCTACTTGTGCTCATTTGTCTGCTGTTCCAATATCAAAACATTGACACCTTGAATGTTTAGACAGGCTGTGCCTTTTTCTGGTCCCACAATGACATTAACCATTGCCATCCCTGCCACAGGGGTAACCGAGATGGGCTCAGCCGGGCTTCAGGCAGCCGCCAGAGCAGCACAGAGAGTGAGATGAAATCCCTGGAGCCCCGGCCGTGGAGTAGCACAGACTCTGATGGCTCAACGCGCAATCTGCGGCCTCCGGTCACCAAAGCCAGCAGCTTCAGTGGCATTTCTATCTTGACCCGAGGAGATAGCATTGGTGGCATTGGCAAAGGGAATGGCGCCAACAGGACTGCCAGGCCAGGTAACTCTTTTATTTGCCCTTCTTCAAGTAAAATAAGAGATTCTAAGTTTGTGATGACTATATCTTGGGGTAATCCTGTGTATCACCCTTCCAGTGGGTCCTAGCCCACGTCTCCTACATTAACATTGTTTAACACTATAGAAATCAAAAGACCTGAAGAGGAGGCAGCTAGAAACCACCCTGAAACGTTTGCGCTAGATAGCAGTCATGTCAGCGGTGAGAAACGGAGCCGGCAACAGGAAATGAGCTGGTATTGAGGTTTTTGTCCCATTCCAGAGATGATTGAGATATTGAGAAAAAGTCAGTCTCTTTAAGTATCAACTGGGTCTGGATCTCAACTACAACACTGGGCCATATTGACAAAATACCTTCTGTCTTTTTAATCCAAGTAGAACTGCTTTAAACATGATGATATTTTATTTCTGAGCCCTATATGTTGGATTTTATGAAGGCCCTTTTTAGTGCTGCGTCAGCTTTAAAAAATGTTCACCTTGAAAAGCAACCCACAGTGATAATGCTTAGTCTCCATTTCCCCCCTTGAGCTGTTTATAAGTCATACCATGCCAGTCTGGTATAGGCTTCAGTGTTGATGGCTGCAGACACCACAAAGACCTGTTCCATGATAGCCATCAGTGAGAACGATGTGCAGAATATAAGCCACATCTAGTTCTCTTTGATAAAAAAAAAAAATCAGCATTCAGAATTCTGTAATTTCATTCTGAGATTTCTTATCTGTTTTAATTGGTGTGTTATTCAGTAAAAATGCTTAATCATTCCCAGCTAGAAACAGATCATAGGAAAACTGACGAGTTTCCATATATATGCAGCCCAAAATGATGGTGGCTCTTGAAAAATTGTTGAAAATATGAATTTTACATCTCTTAGGTCAGGCAAACAAGGCTAGAAAATGCGATTTCACCTACCTAGCATGTCAGGAATAGAGATCAGCCTGTAATCTGAAACATCAACAAGGTAGCAGGTTGGGAAATGTTGGGTAACATTAAATACGCTTCTGAAAGAGAAGTGCATGGAGAGGTACCTTCAGTGCTATTGTACAGTCATCAGCATCTGCGTTGGTACTTGCTATTTGTATGGGTAAGTTAGCATATTGTTACTTCTTTCCCATCAAGGTGAAAGAACATGCACTTCCAAGATTCTCTTCCATCGCTCCGCAGTATTATGTAGCATACTTAATTTATGAGGTGGATGATGCATTTACAGATGTACTAATTCATTCTTTTACCCTCAGAAATAGGGATGTGTCAATACAGAGGGTGGCATAAAGTAACATTGTGTCTCCTCTCTCACTATTGCTTTCTACAGCACTAGGGATGACTCATATTTAACCATCCATCTACTCAGCCTGTTTACTTCAAGGGCAGGCACTGATATGCCTTTGTTTATTTCTTTTACCATACCGTGTTTTCCTTTTAGCATACTTGTTTACGAACATGATCCCCTGCCTTCATAGTCATCGTGGTGTTGGAAAAAAATCCTGTCACCCATCTGGTTGTGCAGATGTATGAAAAGTTGGTCTTTGCATCAAAGAACGTTTTTGTTTTGTCTTTGGCATCTAGCTATTTGACACCCATTTTTAAACCATGTGCATAGCTTTTTAAGTCACAGAAGAAAGCCATCAAGGCAGGCATGCAGTAAATGTGGTTCACAACTAAAGCACCAAGAATAGACTGTGTTGCTGGGTGATTTAGTGGTGCATATTCTCAGAATTTTTATTTTTTTATCTCATTTGTACAAAAACTGTAATAAAAATGCAGAATAAATGCTGCTCCTTTTTATGTTCGTCTGTTAGTTGTATCTCCATTGGTTACTTTTAACTGTTTGCCCATCTTTGTCCCACAAATAACTAAGTTTCATCCCTTTCCTCCTTCCATTATTCTCTGTCACATTATTCCCATAGGAAGAGAGACTGGTGGAGGAGTGCTACATGGCAGCTGGTATATGAATATATTATGTAACGAAAAGTTCTTAAAAACACCAAGACCTTGTGTGGGAATGTGACCGAAAGCAGGAGCTGTGGGTTAGGAAGTCTCGAATGCAAATTCATGAGGTGGCTTTAAGCAAGTAGTTATTTCTGCCCTCACAAAAGTACTATTTTGTAAAGTATTATCAAAAAGATGTATAATTAAATGTATTGGATGTGCCGTATTTTGATCACTCAGCTTGGATTTCCCTTCATGCCGGACTTATTTTGGCGTCGTAGCATAATAGACACAGACCTGAGTGATACCGAATACAATTTGGATGGTGCTGCCTACTCCTTTACGTAGGAGTTTGAGTGCAGCAAAAAATTAGCAGCACAAAAGGAAATTTTTATGTCTGGGTTGGCATTTCAGACACAACGGGGTTTCAGGAGATTGAAATTCTGGTCCTGTTTCTGATTAGGTTCCTCTTTCTTCTAGCCTTTTCATTGCCAGCATTTTCCTTATTGGGAACTAGTACTAGAGAACCTCTTCTCTGCTATCAATTCTTTCTCCTGGCCCCTTGGCTATCTCTCAACCAGTAAACCTCAGATGTTTTGGACTACAATTCCCATCAATCAGTAGGATGTAGATAATTTTTTTTTTTCATTTGCAAGCTCCCTGGATTGATAATCAAGGAGATTGTGTTTCTTTCAGTCACAGAACTGGAAAAAACTATTTATGTCCTTGTCTAGCTATCCCTCCTTGGTGCAGAAACGATTGATTATTCAGATTCTTGATGATGTTGGGTATGCAAATATGTGCAAAAATGCTTCCTTCCTTAGGAGCAACCCCTGAGAAACTTACAAGAGAAGAATTATATGTAGATTCTTGTACAAATATTTAGGGCATAACTACATGCAAACTCATGGTTTTCTACGCCAACAAGTAAAGCTTGGTTTTCTTTCTCTCTGTCCTTCAAACATACATATTTTAACCAGAGACTGTGTCAAGTGAATCCTTCATCTGCTTTTAAAGAAGACTAGATGGTGGGTTTGGTTGAATTTTCTTGCAACATAAATCTGCTTCATTTTAATTTCTTTTTGCATAGCAACTGTTTCTTAAGACCTCTTATTTTCAGCAAATACAGCACCGTCTTTTGAAGGGGCTGGTAGTTCGACATTTTCATTTTATCATTTATGTAAAATCTTTTCTAACAGCAAGAGGCAAACAGGAATCCAAAGACCAAATACTAGCCATATGGATAAAATAAAGAGCAAAATGTCAAGTTACTTTTCCGTTTACCATTTATTTTAACATTGTGTTCTGTTCTGTTTTTTTCAATTGCATACGTCATACAAGAGAAGAATAGGGACCACAGTTAGAGTGAAAGAAAGTACCGTAAATGCCAGCGTATAAGACGACTTCCGCGAGCGCTGAAATCGGCGCCAAAGACGGGGGTCGTCTTATATGCCAAGTCGTCTTATATGCCAGAAATACTGGTAGTTTCCGGCATATAAGACGACGTTCTAGGAATGCGGCCCGGCTATAAAGACGGGGGTCATCTTATACGCTGGGTCGCCTAATACGCCGGCATATACAGTAATTTATTGGTAAGAATATGATATGTCGTGTCATAAGAGGTCATAACAGCATCTTTTGGTGGTTAACCTGAATAGTTAGCTAAATATGACATATAACAAATGGGAAGGCTAAAGCAGCTTGCCACACAGTTGTTTTGGACTATTTATTGCATGTGGAGTTTAAATCACAATGCACAAATAGCATGAGGATATATACCACAAGAGTATATATAGAGTTGTCTGTGAGTCTCGGAAACACCTAGGAAAAACTTACACTCTCTATCACATTTGGATCAGCCCTTTAATTATTCAGTGATTTTTCTGTGACAAAATGAAGAAGTGGAGTCGTGCTTGGTCCCTAGAGCAGTCAGCTTGTACAGGTGAATTCCTAATCTGGGTACCATTCAGTGCTATTATAAAGCAGAGCAATCATATCCAAGAAGGTCCAGCGTGTGGTGGATTGAGATCTGCATGGTGTTGGTTGTTGGCTTTAACAAAAAGTAAATAAATGTAATATATTTCCTGAATCCTTTGCATTCATCAGGGGAAGTGGTGATGATAATTCTGTCCTTGCAAGAATGTCTGTGGGAGTAAAAACTAGTTAGTGCCTACTGTTTCTCAAATGCCACTGTAATTATGGTCATACCATTACAGTCAGAAACAGAACACTGGAAGCCTTCCCTGTATAGGGAAAAGAGAGAGGGTTTTTGGAAGGGAGGGGGTTTTGTTTAGAATATTAAGTTTCACAGAGATTTTAAAAAAAGGACTCACCTTAGAATTAACCCAAAGAAAGGGATACAGAATAGGGTGATAATAATCAGATCACCTGTTTTCCCCCCTCCCCCAGGTTAATATTTCATTTGTTTGTATAAGATTTGGAATCCAACTTTATCCTTGAGGCCTACTGTGTAGATTTGGGCTGTCTCACTGCTTTGTCATAGATAGTTAATAATCACATTTGGGATGGCACCACATCTTGGTTGCAGGCAAAACCAAAGTTCTAGGAGACTTAATTTTCCCCAGCTTTTAAACTGAAAATTTACTGGTCATTTCATAGTGGATGAAAGATCTGTAGTTATACCAAGTTTATTTGGTTTCCTGGATAGGCATTGGAAATTTAAAAACCTTGTTTCATTAAACTGAAGATACCTAACATTTCTGACTTAAAGAAATAAACACCAAAGCATCTTTCTGTATCCCAGTAAAGCATCTGTATATTGGAGATTCAAGTTTTGCATCACATTTGCAAAAAGCATTAAGATTTTAGCACAGTAGATTAAACTAGGTTACATATACAAGTAGTCCTCGAGTTACCACCATTGATTCAGTGACATTTCAAAGTTACAGTGGCATTGAATGAATGGTACATATACCCAGGCTTCGTTACAGCCATTGTAGAACAGCCATTGCAGAACCCCCACAGTCATGTGATCAAAATTTGGGCACTTGGTAACCGGCCCAAACTTATGACTTCAGAGGCACTTCAATTCCTCCATCTGCCTGTCTCTCCCCTGCCCCCAAATCTCTGCAATTTTGGTCCCTCCACTCCATAGCCCCTGCTACCCTGTGCTCTCTTGCCCACACTGACTTTTGTCCTTTTCTTGCTCCCACTGCTGACCAAGCATGCTCAACCAGACCCTTCACTAGGCTTTCTTCCCAAGGTTACGTGTGGCAGTTTTTTTGTGAGACCTTTAGAAGAAGGCCTGAGATGGCCACCAGCTGCTTCGTGAAGGACCAGGCCAGTCATACCACATCAGCAGTGGGAGCAAAACGGCAGCAAAGGTCAGCTCAAGGGTGGGGATGGGGGTGGAGTGCAGGGTGGAAAGAGCCACAGAATTTAGGGTGGCTAAAGTTGACTGTAGCTGTAGCTTTTGTTCCCTGCCTCTGGGCTGGAGTGGCTGGGGTTTCCTAGGATGGCCGTGATGCTGGGCTGGATAGGGGCAGCTGGGGCTTCTCAAGTCAACTGGAGCCTTGCACTGCAGTGCAGTTCAGGGGCGTCTTGTTGCTCCCAGAGCATGGCACAACAAGAAGCCCCTGAGTTGCAGTGCAACAAGGAGCCCAAAAACTGCATGGTTCTGGGGCTGTGCAGGGTGGCCAGAAGGATTGCAATTGGGGCGGGGGGCTCAGGTGGTGGTGGTGAAGATAGGGAGGGGCCAAGACAGGAATGGTTTGAATTAGGGTAGGTTCTCAGCTAATGGCCCTTGGGAGTTGGTTAATAGGGTGTGCCAGGATTGCTGTCGCTAAGCAGTGCAATCGTGATGTTGAGCTTTACAAGCACATCGCTTAGCGACAGAAATTCTGGTCTCCATTGCCATTGTAACTTGAAGGCCTCCTGTAATAAAAAGTCACATGATGTATAATATAGTGGGAAACGTGGTCTGAATCTGCTTTTTTGTAGTGTGACTCTATTGTGAATTAATGCATTTGACCTATTGGACATCACTGAAGATAAAAAAAAAATAATATTTTATTAGTTTTCTAATTTTACATTTAAGTATTTAAAAAGCAACGTAGTGGCTGGGTTAATCAATACTTCAATAACATACAAAAATCTTTAGTACAAATCTCAAGTTACAACATCAAATATTTCCTCTCTTTTTCTCTTAATATCTACTATCTCGTATTTAAGCCAATACAGTTCTTACTATATCAACTAAGTAAAAACATCATTATTATATTTATCAATAAATTTTTAGCTTATACATTTCTTAATTACTTTTACATTCAATCTTTATAGACAATGTCCTGTTATTGGTTTTTTCCCATTTTTTAGTTTCCCATCAATATTCAAATTTAACACTTGATATTTATAATTTCCAGGCTTTAGGTAACCAAAATTTCCCTTATCTCAATTCAAAACAGAATCTAATATTCAAAATATACATCTTATCTATTTGAGTATAATCTTGTTCTATTTTCTAAAAGTTATCTATTTCCCACCATATTAAATCATCTAATTAATAATACAGTATCCCCTTCAATAAATCAAAACCATTATATGTATTGTCTGAGTTAATCAATAAATCAAACATTCATAATTTTTTTCTTTTGGGTCTAATTTTTAAATATTTAACAAATAGAATCCTTATTTTCAAGTGGGATCCCCTCCTTGCTCGTCGCCCCTAAAGGGCGACTTTCGACCCTTTCCAGGATCCCCCAGCGGAACGAAATCAAACACTGGAGCTCACCTTCCAGTGTCCCTGGCGGTCGTGATGGCAAACTGGAAGTCAGATAAAAATTATTTTCATATATACATGAAAATATATCCTGGTGCATATTTTACTTTATCTCCCCCTTGTTCTCTAGCTTAAAGCTATAATTTTGTGTTAAAAAAAGGTGAAAAATGCATTTTGATTGGGTGCCATGGGGTTTTTGCCTTAAAAATACTTTTGCTACTTGAAGTAAATGTATAATACAGTTAATGTATTTTTAAAGGTACATGGAGACAGAGTACAATACTAGGTGAAGCTGATGCAAATCTAGAACTGTGTGAATATATGAAAATCATCTTTGCACTCAGTATAAAAATATTTCTAATTTTACCAGCTTCTTTGACTGGAATGTACTGTATACATAGGAATGGCTTGCCCACATGTTGTTTTTCATCTTCTGGATTACATTTATTTGGAAGCCATTTCTTCCTAATTGGAAACCTCTACTTTTGAAGTAAAGATATTGTTACCAAGAGAACCGTTTTTAAATATAGTAGTAGGGGAATAGTTGAGATTGTGTGTATGTTTCTCTGTCTCTGTCTCTCTCTCTCTCTCTCTCTGTTGCTGTCTCTCTCTCTGTGTGTGTGTGTGTGTGTGTGTGTGAGAGAGAGAGAGAGAGAGAGAGAGAGAGAGAACCTCAAAAAAACCCCAAATAGTTTAAAAGATTTTTAAGGAAGCTAGAAATGTCCTCATTCAGCTTCGCTTTGTTATATTATTGTATTGCAAAATATAATTTGCTGGTTTGATTCATTCGCAGTAGTCTTTTCAGTGTGAAATAGGATTATGCAGGATGTTATTTTTAATCATTTCAAGATTTAAAAGTTCTGTCTTTGGAACATCCCATTCTATCTTCAACATGTCAAGTGTAGTGGTAATAAAATTTATTATGGTCAATAGATCAAAAGATCAGAAGTATTTCAACTTTACAAGAGGCTGTTTCATGATCAGATCATTTCTGGTACACCCTAAAGAGATGTTTCAGTGATGGAATATTGCACAATTTAAGTTTTTTTTTTTATCATGGATTTGCTATGGACCTATTTTTAGATTTTTTGGAGATGCTCAGAAGAATCTATAGAAATCAGTAAAACAACTTTTCACAAAGGTTTCAATAAGCTAAGGCTGAGCATCAATCCATAGACTATCTCAGCTCAGACCTGGACCACATAAATTAATCACAGGAAGGTTTGAGTAGAAATTGAGTATATTCAGACACATTTCTACCAATAAAGGAGACTATTTATAGCTTAGGGTCGAAATGAGGGGTCCTTGGTGCTCTGCTTGTTTTCTTACAGGTGTTTCATTACCCAAACTAGATAATATCATCAGTGCTAGAGATACTAGCACAGATGATCTTAGCTAGTTTGGGTAATGAAACGTCTGCAAAAAAATAAGCCAGCTCAGAGAGCACCAAGAGACATATTTCTGCATACAATCTGGGATTTTGAATCCTGTGTTTTTTTCTAGGCACTGTTGAGCCCCGGCACCACTTCTTACAGGAAAAAAAAGCAGGTTCTTTGCTCACACCTTGCCCACTCCATTTTTTTTTTTTAATGAAGGTCTCTCTCTAAGTACTCCTGAAGCCTGCAACCAACTCTCCTCTGCACAGCCTGGCCGAAGCCTCTTGCCGTGTGCCGCTCAGCAACTGCAGCCGCAGCCACTTCCACCCACACCGCAGCAACAGCCAGCAATGACTAATCACATCATATCACAGGTGAGTCATTATTCAATGTTAACCACTGTGTGGGGAGCTCTTCCTTGTGGCTCCTTACTGAGGAAGTGGTGGCCGGTGGAGCACTCGGAAATGTTTATATGAAGCTTGAATAATGTTTATGACCTTGTGCACAAATTAGTCCCCTTAGACTGTCCATGTTCTGGTTTGATTGTAGCACAAAATTGGGTACATGCCTGGCTTCCTGTCACGTGTATTTTGAGGTGACCCTCAAAACATTTGAATAGGAGATTTTTCTAGATAAGACTGTAGTGCTCCAGGGTCTATATTGGTAGGGACAGAGCAGAGGCGTACACATTCTGTATTTACCTCCCTCTTCAAACCGTGTCCGGGTTTTTTTCTTTCTATTTCTGAACTGGATCCTACCAGATGTAGTCAAGCGCAGGGAAGAATGATGTCCTAAACTTACTCCCTCAAGGAAATTTTCAGGCTGCATCAATAGAAATACGAAGAATGGGCGCCTTAATTCTTTAAATTCTTTACTAGGGATGTGCCGAATAGAAGGCCTGAAGCGGAAAAAGGTAATTTGGATCAGGCAGGGGTATACAGACTGCATCTGCCAGCACTTCCTATCCTGAGCTAACATGGTAAAAAATACAGCTTTGAGTTAAGGAGCATGCTCTTACTTCCTCCTTGGTTGCCTCTTGTTGGGTACCACTTACATTTCTTAAGGTCATATAGTTACATGCATGCGCAAGAAAAAGCGCAGCTGCTCTAAAAAGGTGCTGATAAGTGCGTCAGCTTCAAACTAGAATCAGTGTTTCTCAACCTTGACAATTTTAAGGCATGTGGACTTCAACGCCCAGAATTCCACAGCCAGCATTGGTGGCTGTGGAATTCTGGGAGTTGAAGTCCACATGCCTTAAAATTGTCAAGGTTGAGAAGTACTGAACTAGATCAAGAGGAGGAGTGTCAAGTTTAATCATGTATCATGGGCGACTCCTGCCCTAATACCTCAGCCTGCTGAGTTTATTTTGCTGTGCAGAAACAACGCATGACTTATTGTAGGGTATGTATGACTTGCAGGACCCATAGGTATATACTTAATAGTTTGGTCCAGATGAAGATGCTGATTAACAGGTATATGGCACCTGGTTCCCAGCGATTCTGGGTGGTTCAAAACATTTAAAAAATAAGGAACAATAGGAAAACATAAAACCAATAGGAAAAAAAACAGATACGGCAAAGGAAACAAACTCGAATGGCAACCAATTAAAAAAAAAAAAGAAAGGGGCACCAGTCATCCTTGCCAAAGGCTGCATGAAGAGCCAAGTCTTCAAGGTCCTTCAAAATGCAAATAGGGTGGGGACCATTTGAATTTTGGGAGGAACCTCATTCCAGAAAGTAGGTGCTGCTATAGAGCAGTTGTGTTTCTGCGGTCCCAGCAGATGGCATGGTTTAATTGATGGAACCTGGAGCATACCAACCTTTGTCAGATTGAGCTGGCCAGACAGGTATCATATTTTATAAGACAAAATATGAAAAAGGTTTTCTCCCTTCTAGGCATCCCCTTCCTCCTCTGTTTTTTTTTCTCCCCTTTTCCTTTTAATGGACTGTGTATCTTCAGCTATAGCATGGGAGAGAGCAGATCTCAGGTATCCAGGGTTTGAAGGTCATTAACTAAAGCCAAGTGCAAATTCATGGAAAGGAGCTTTACATTATGAATACATATGTGGTTCTACTCTAGATGAAGAATTGTAGTCCAAAGGTCTCTTTTTCACTTGATGTAAGTTACTGTTACTATGTTTTATCCTACATTTTATTTTTCAAAAATCCTTTCTTACCCCATAAATGGTGTTGTGTGTTTTCCTCAATCTCAGATGCTCTGTCAGAGGCCTTGGCGTTTGAGGCTTCCATGCATACCTTGCACTACATTCTTCTGAATGTTGTTCTGCACAGCTCTGGTGTTGAGAGGGTCCTTGGTGCTCTCTGAGTTTGGTTGTTTTCTCACAGACATTTCATTACACAAATTAGGCAATATCATCAGTGCTAAATGTCTGTGGAGATTCTCAGTCATCCAGGTCATGGTTGTCCCCAGAGGTGCTTTTTCAAAAGGCAACTTTCTTTGTTTTTCCTTGAAGACGTTTCGCTTTCATCCGAGATGCTTCTTCCGTTCTAACTGAATGGTGGAGAATGGAAGGAACAATCCCATCAAGAGAAGATTCAGCAATCCATCTGCATTTGAAAGACAAAGGTCACTCTTTGGAAGACAGCCATATGCCGCACAAGTCCACACAGCCATATGCCGCACAATTCCGGAAAGAGAGGAGGTGAAAGAGGCCATCTGTGTTAAAACTGAACGGCCCTCTACAGAAGGGGAGGGATTCAACACCACCTATCTCGTGTTTACAACACGGTCCTTTCAGCAGTTCCAAGAAGGCTCCACACCCATTTGCACTGTGAGTGCACAGATAAACCTCCAAGTGGCCTCAGCAACTCTCAGAGAGAGTCCTAATGACCAGATGCCTGCAAGCAATATAACTCCTTCCATTCACTACAATTCAGTCAGAACTGAAGAAGCTTCTTGGTTGAGAAGCAAAATATCTTCAAGGAAAAACAAAGTCCAGTTGCCTTTGGAAAAAGCACCTTTGCCTCATCATGTGCTAGCAAGTGCACTGATGATGTTATCTAGTTTGGGTAATGAGACATCTGCAAGACAACAACCAAGCTCAGAGAGCATCAAGGACCCCTCATTTCAACCCTGAGCTACAAATATTCTCCTTTATTAGCTCTGATGTTGTTCCTGGAATGTGTTCAAGCCATTCTCCCAGCTTAGAGGTCACAGCCCTGAGTGCTTCTACTAAAAAAGCATACATCAGGTACTGTGAAGATGGTTCTCTCTTTTACCTTTGCCCCTTGACTCCTATTGCTTGCCAGTAAATGCCAATCCAATGCAGCAACTAGACAACTAGGCAGCCTGATCAAGAGAAGCCTTAATGACCAATCAAGAAAGGTCAGATGAAAAGTAGTGGACCCATTGTCCCAAACTTCTATGGAAGCCTTAAGTCTTAATATACATCTTCATCCAGTTGTGTCACTACCAGGGACTCCAACATACAATACAGATCAAAACCTTTAAAAGAAGCTTGTATCTCTCACAGAGATATTCTGTCTTCCCACTACCCTGCCTCCAGAAAATCAAAGACCCAATAGTAGAAGAAAATGAGGTCATGGTTTCATTTGAGGTCATAGCACTCTTTTACATCCATAGAACCACAACTAACAAAAGAATCCATGCAACTTTATCAAAAAAAAAGTGACCACTCAATCCACTACAGCACAACCAACACAAACTAAGAGAAGAATAATACGTCCATGCATCGAAAACATCTCAGAAACAACCAACAGACTGTTAACACCACACAGTATCATCATAGCACACAAATCAACTAAAACACTTCAGAACCTTTTAAGTAAACCAAATGATCCAGTAGCCCAAGAAGAAAAAAACAAGAGTCACTTACAAAATAGAGAGTATAAGGACTCCAACACTATGTTGGACAGACAGGCAGAAGACTAGCAGGGTGCATTCATGAACACCAACACCACCAACTCAAAAGATGCAATGGAAGCTTCTTAATTTTTTTATGACACATGGACAGACACAACCAGCTGTGAATATCCTAGACCAAGCTAAAATGAAAAACACTAGCAAATTCCTAGAAGCTTGGCATTCTTGACAGATCAGCCGTCAATAAACAGATAGAGATAAACCATGTTTAAACACCAATCAAAAGTGACAATAAAAAAGCTAATAAGGAAACCAAAATATCAGAATGCATCCGCTCCAGCAGCCAACATCCAGATAAGTAGGAATTAACATCAGACAAAGCGGAAAACAATACCCTAATCAAGCAAACAAACAAACAAGTAGAAAACTATAATCAAAAAACTACCAAAGAAAAGAGAAACGCAAACACCACACACACGCACGCACACGCATGCACACGCACGCACACCAGTACCAATATTTGCAGGGGAAGCTACTGTATATAAACAGAGCAAACTCCACACTCACTAAGACAGATGATGTTATGTAGTTGGGCATGAAAGCCAGCTGAGTGAGATTGGGCCAGTCATTCTCTCTTAGCCCAACCCACCTCACAGGGTTATTGTGGGAAAATAGGAGGAAGGGCTATTAGTACATTCATCACTCTAAGTTATTTATAAAGGCAGGATATAAATAAATACATGAATGCATACATATTTACTATGTTACAATCTTGTACATAACTATAATATAGATTAGACTATAACCTATGATTAGAGAAGCAGAAGGATTTTGTTACCTGGATTTAAATTCCTTTTAAAGGGGAAAGGGATATAAGCATTCCTATCAGATTTCAGAAACAATAATATATTTGGAAATTTCATTTTATATTAAGGCAAGCATAAAGTAAGCAAGTTTTCAATAACTTTTCATTAAGCATGATCATTTATATAAAGCTAGAAATGGGATGGGGAGACATAAAGTGTAAATTGTATTAATGTGCTTTCACTTATAGCCAACATTGCCTTTTAATAAGCTTTATAATCTTATTGATGAAACCAGACTCATTTCATCACCCTTATTTGTTAAAGTTAGTCATCTTTATTTGTTAAAGACCCCCAGTGTTCCACCCCAGCTAATAGCACGTTCTCAAAAAGCGTATTTTATATTTGTGTCTTAATGTGTGAAAGGGGAACCTCCTTTGTTCTGGTTTCTAGTCCTTCATGTTTCCAAGTAGAAAAAAAAACCCAAAAGCAATATATTTTTTTAAAACCCATAGGAGGGGTTCAGCTTTCCCTGAACTGAGCAATATTTGGAAGTATTGACTTCAACTTGTTAAATCCTCCAGCCAGCATTGCTGGTGCTGACAGTTTTGGAAATTGAGGTACATCCATCTGGAGGATGCCCAGGTTGGGGTGGGCCCTTTTGTTTACTTTCCTGACGTTAGAATGTACAGCCTTTTGATATTTTCCTAAAAGCCTATCGAGACATCCACAAAATAACTTACCAACTATTTACTCCCGTTTTATTCCCCTTACTTAACTGCATCCCTCTAGAGCAGGGGTAGGCAACCTTGGCTCTTTTATGACTCGTGGACTTGAACTCCCAGAATTCCTGAGCCAGCATAGCCACGAGTCATAAAAGAGCCAAGGTTGCCTACCCCTGCTCTAGACCGTCCAATGATATTTATCCCCTTTTGCTTTCTGACTATGAGAAAAACAGAAGAAGCATTTTGAATAAGTAAGCTTTCATTCATACTGAGTTGCTTTAAATGTATGCGCTCCAGCCTAGTGGGCTGTGTAGAATTGCGGATTGTGTAAAAATTCCCATGTAGAAATAGATAAACCATTGTTCCGGTTGGAGTTGAAACTACTGCTTTTTTCCTCTGCCAAGAATTGGGAAGGTGGTCTAAGACGCAGGCGAAGAAGTTTGCTTCCTGAACTCTGCAGTGTTCTCAAGACCTGGCTGTCCAGCTCATCCTTTTTTATGAGGCTGGCTGAATGTATGCACACTTACTTCTGCTGGGATATATATGCCTTGCAGGAAAATGCTAGGGAAAAAATACATATGTATATATCTCGGGTTCCCCAGAGATCCAAGACCGTGCAACTCCTCCTGTCCTTTCCCTCTGACCAAATATTTTCCAGAGCGCTCATTTCTTTCTTTCTTTTCCTCTTTAAAATAGATGGGGAGGGGGTGAGGGAAGAGCTCGGTCGATGGTGGAGCTTTTAAATTGCTTATCTGTATGTATATACGTTTACTAATCTCTTTCTACCTTTTCTCTTCTCCTTTTTTCTCCTCCCTTTTCTCATGCCTGTTTCTTCCCCTTCTCCCCTCTCTTTTCCCTTCCTGCTCATCTCTTAGCCGGTCCCAGCATTGCAGTCCTCTCCGCAGCCAGTTCAGTACTCTCCAAGCTCCTGTCCCCAAGTCCTCCTGCCAGTCTCTCCACCCCAGCAGTACAATATGGTATTAAAAACCCTATATCTTGCTGTCTTTTTCTCTCTACGTATATTATGCGCATGTGTATCATACACCCAAGCTGATCTTGTCAGCAGCTTTTGGAGTCCTTTTAAAGGCAATAAAAAGTATAATACATGGATTTTTCTTGTAACACAGCATTGAACTATTTGTCAGCCTTACTAGGTAGAACAGACCAGGAAATACAACCGTTTGAGCTATTTCTACTTTATTGTAAAACTACATTAACAGAAACTTGTAAGTCTGAAAGTAGAATTCCCCTCTGCTTCTCCATTTCCTTTAATGCGGGGGTGTCAAACTGCCAGCCCGGCGGCCGGACGCGTCACGAGGAAACTGTGCCCATCCCATTGCCGGCAATGGGGAAAAAGTTCTGATATGTCGCGTCACATCATTTGAAGTCGCGAGTTTGACATGTCTGCTTTAATGCATGAGAAACTAGGAAGGATCTCTCTGAGCCTCTAGCCCGCCCAATTATCTAGCTGCAGACTAAGTTGTCTCTTATTTGACTGTTCCCTTAGCAGCATTACTTGGCCTGTTCTCCCAGGTCTTTCCCACACATTATTACACTATTGTACACTACCATCACTGTCTCTAGCTTTACTTTAGACCACACAAGTGGCAGGTGAGCGTGTGCGCACACAGCTCCACTTGTACAAGTGGCGGGTGCTTGCGCTCATGCACACGTCTGTCACTCACACAGAACCATTCCCTATTTCCCCCCCCCCCGTTGAACCGCTAAGCCAGAAAGGTTGGGGACCACTGCTTTAAGATATTTTCCAAGTACAGCAATTGTTTATAATACAACAGGAATGAGCTTACTAATTGTTGGATGAGATCCAAATGTTATCTACAAAAGGACATTATTATTGTGTTGGTAGTCATTTTAATTGCTGTTCTTTATTGCATTTATTGCATATCCCATCTTTGCTTTGGAAGCTCAAGGTGCCACAAATGGGATCTCCCCCAACTTTATTTCCACAGCAGTAATCTTGAGATGTAGGTTGCAGGGAAAGAGGAATTTACACAATGAGCTCCATGGTTCATTGAGAACTTGAGCGCTGATACCTTAAGTACCAAATATCTTAACCATTTTCTATACCATGTTATTATAGCTTTGAAAGTAAGGTGTAATTCCCAAACCAGCAGGCCCTCTGTTTTTCTATATTGATAAAAAAAGAATTGTTTGGTTATTTAAAGTTGTTATAGCTGCCCAACTCTGATGGACTCTGGATATTGCTTGCCTTTTGAGGAGTGCCTATAACATCCAAGATGGCAGATGACTAGAGTCCACCTTCTCATCCTTGCCCTGTTTTTCATTGCCTCTCCACCCCAGCTCCTGCATAGGATTATAAGAGTGAATGCTATGTCTGTCTTTTGTTAGAGAAATGAAGAGACCAGCTCTAAAGAGCTGTAGTTTTCTTATGTGCCACTTTCTGTTGTAAAAAATACAGAAATAGTTGATGAGTGAGACCGGAAAGATAACATGTTTAGATATTTTTTTGGGGGGGGGGAGTTTGTTTGTTTTTCCATCTGAGACAAGGATTCTCAGCTCACTGTTGACCAGCCTCCTCTTCTACTAAAGTGTGTTAGCTTTAACTTGAGTTTTATAAGTTAACCTTTGCAGGATTGCCCTGTAAAAGCTGCAAATGGTTTCCCAAGTCTGTCTGCAATAGTTGTCCCCCAGTGTATATTCGGAAACTGCCCTCAATCCCACCTCTCAAGTGTGATGTGATGTGATGGCATAAGTTCAAAAGTCAGTTTGCTGAAGAAAAAAAACAACAAGATCTTGCACTGAAAGGAATATAGAAAAGAGCCTGAAAATAAACAGGGGAATCATTTGAACTGAAGCTTGGGGTAGACTCTTTATAGGATGCTGCTCAATTCTGTGTCTGAATTAAGTTCCTTTTTAGCAGCAGCTCATATTAGATACCAAACTCCTTAGTGCCAGACATGCTAATGGTGAAGCAATTATGTGTGTATCCAAGATAGCTTCATTGTACTGTATTTTGCAAAAACCTGGTCATTTTAGCCACCAGGTGGCGCTCATTTCTCCTGTCTTCCTGAGGAGATTGTGCAAAATGGGTGACCTTTGCTTTTTCTCTTGCTTTGCTTATTCAATGGGCAACAGTTTTTCACCTGCTCCATTTCTGAGGCAGATTGTGTACGACAGAAGCTTTATGCTACTAAAAGGAGTGATGGCTGAATAATCTCGCTTCACTATCCTCATTTCAGAAGAAGCTTTTTTTTCTGATGCTTTTTCCCTGGCTATAGCCGATCTTAAGACTTGAGAAATAAGAGAATTGTAAAGACAATAACTGTTCATCAGTTGGAGAGATAACAATCAGGACAGAGACCAAAGTTGCATTTTTATCACACACTGTGATAATATTACTGAGAGGCAATAGTAGTTCAGTAGGACTTCTAGATTAGTAAGCAATTTACAGAGAAACATGTTGGGAAACTAGAGGGAAACAGATGCTAGTATTTGCCACTGGAAATTAGTGGCTCTGCTCTTCTTCAGCGCAATTTTCGGCAGGAAAGACAGAAGTGCCCTTGCTAATAGTAACTCCACTTGCCTGACTTTGCTTGCCTAGTGCTAATTTGCAATCACAGAGATTACTTAAAAAGAACATACCAAGATGACTGTGCTGTTTCCAAAAGCTTACTCAGGCAGACGATATCTAGATATCCCAACCTCAGCGTCCATAATACCCAAGTCAGGATTGGTAACAACCAGACTGCATAGAGGAACAAAGGGCTGCATGTTCAGGAACACTGTACAATAGTCCTCGACTTTGTTGTTGTTGTTGTTAATTGCAAAGTCGTGTCCGACCCATCGGGACCCCATGGATAACGTTCCTCCAGGTCTTCCTGTCCTCTACCATCTTCTGGAGTCCATTTAAGCTCACGCCTACTGCTTCAGTGACTCCATCCAGCCATCTTATTCTCTGTCGTCCCCTTCTTCTATTGCCCTCAATCTTTCCCAGCATTAGGCCCTTCTCCAGTGAGTCCTTCCTTCTCATTAGGTGACCAAAGTCCTCAACTTACAGCAGTTTATTTAGTGACAACCCAAAGCTGCAACCGCATTGAAAAAGTGACTTATGACTGTTTTTCACACTTATGACCCTTGATACATCCCCATGGTCATGTGATCAAAATTTGGAAGCTTGGCAACTGACTTGTATTTATGACGGTTGCAGTGTCATGTGATCATCTTTTGCGACCTTATGATAGGCAAAGTCAATGGGGGAAGCCAGATTCACTTAACAACCATGTTATTAACTTAACAACTGCAATGATTCAGTTTACACCTCTGGCAAGAAAGGTCATAAAGTGGGGCAAAACTCACTTAACATACGTTTCACTTAGCAACATAAATTTTGGGCTCAATTATGGTTGTAAATCAAGGACTACCTATACCAGATAACTTAAACACACAGGCAACATATATCTGTTTCAGTACACTCCATGTACCTCCTAAGTTTATTATGCCATCTTGAACCTAGCTTGCATAAAGTAATTTAACCTTGCTTGGGTCAGAATTGAGTTTTGGTTGTGTTTGTGGCTTGTAAATTGGTACTGTAGCTAATGATAGCAGGTAATGCTAAAGGTTGCTTGGAAATGTCTGTGACTGAAATCCTAGCCCATACCTTTTATAGCAGGGGTGTCAAACTCGCCGTGTCACATGATGTATCTCAACTTTTTTCCCATTGCCAGAGCTGGGGTGGGCGCGGCTTCGGCATGACGCATCTGGCTCACAGGCTGGCAGTTTGACATCCCTGTTTTATAAGACTCCTTAACTGGCAAAAGTTGTGATGAACAATAGAAGTCAGTCTTTATGGTGGCTGTCATAGCATAAAGAAAATTGAGGCCTGGAATCTGAGAAGCATAAATGGTAAAAGAGCATAAATTAGCAAATGAAATGGGGGGAAAACATGTTGTGGGGAAGTATGTAATAGCTTCAAAAAAAGTACAGGTGCATAGGTAGGTATGAATGAAAGGGCTAAAATGTATGTCTGGACATACAAAGGGTATCATCCAAGTTATTCTCAGTGTCTGTGAAAGTAGAAATTCATGGGCTGATGCCAGTTGTTTGTTAGCCTAATGCCTGGGGAAATTCTATTATTGTTCTTTTATGCAAAAGGAAATGTGGTGAGGACAATAAGTGCAGAGGCATTAACTTCTTAAGAGTACCTGAGAAGGTATTTGGAAGAATTTTGATTGAAATGGAAGGAGAGGGTACAATGACCCAAATTTAGTAACTGTGGTGCTGTTTTTATGCCAGGCAGGGGTCAACAGACTAGATATTATCCTTCATTGAGAAATATAGAAAAGCATCTGAGAAAATAAATGGCATTTTTAACTGGTTTAGTATTAAGTAGAGAGTAAGACCAGTGTGTCTCTTTCATTGTTTAGTGTGTTTGATAAATGTGTGAGGAATGTTTGTGGGCCTGTTAGAAGTGTGTTGATTGAGGATGTGAACATATGTGTATATTCATGTGCAGATAATGCCCTGTTGTTAATTGACATATGAAATGATTTGCAGCAAAGGTTTGATGATGTGATATTGTGAGGAATGTGGGCCCAGGCAGTTGTGAATAATGCAAGTTGTATGTAAATAGAACACAAAAGCAAACAGATGAATTTGTGTGCCTTGCTAAAATAGCAATAGCACTTATATACCACTTCACAGTGCTTTACAGCCCTCTCTAAGCAGTTTACAAAGTCAGCATAGTCATGCCCCCAACATTCTGGGTCCTCATTTTACCAACCTCTTGGAAGGATGGAAGGCTGAGTCAACCTTGAGCTGGTGAGACTCAAACTGCCAAACTGCTGGCAGCCGGGAGTCAGCAGAAGTAGCCTGCAGTACAGCATTCTAACCACTGCACCACCAGATCTCTTAAAAATGGAAAAAGTGAGAAATGTCACCATATGAAAGTCTAGTACAGGGGTAGGCAACCTTGGCTCTTTTATGACTCGTGGACTTCAACTCCCATGCTGGCTCAGGAATTCTGGGAGTTGAAGTCCACAAGTCATAAAAGAGCCAAGGTTGCCTACCCCTGGTCTAGTAGAAGGTACTGGATTGTAAAGAGTGTTGAAATAAGTAAAAATGGCCGTGCTTTAACAGCCTGCATGTGCCCCATTTTGTTATGTGGAAATGAGAGTAGTTATGAAGATGAAGGTCGGTTCTCTGAGCTTGTGGGTTGGTTTCCAAACATTTCGTTACCAGGCTAGGTAACATCTTCAGTAGAGTTTAGGGGATGTCAGTGTCAGTGTTCTTCTGTTTATAAAGGCTTCAGGTGGGGGGGTGTCGAGTGAGGGTCTTGTGACGGGGAAGTTATATCTGGTCAGGGTCATTGGGAGGTGAGAGTAGTTATGTCAAGGGAAGCCAAGTGGATACTGTAGGAATGGTCACTTTATAGATGTATGTGTGCTGAAATAAAAAGATAGGTCAAGAAGGAATGTGGACTGAATTTGGAAATGAGTAAACAGTAGGAAAAAGTACAGTACATGATTTGTTCGCACAAGGAGAACGAAGGGGGTTTGAAGTGCAGAATATTTGTATGACAGAAGATGAAAGGACTAAGAAGATAGGGTGAACTGAGAAAGTCATAATTAGATGGAGAAGATAAAATCTTGAGAAATAGTTTTGTTTTGTTTTTTTAAAAAAATCTTATTTCATGCCTTTAATTTCTTAGACTTGCTATATTTTATTCTGTTTCCATGCTTTGTAAAACATGACTTATCAGAAAGGGAATACTGTGACAACATATACGTGAACACACTGATGCATGCTGTACCTCAGTTGAGTTTCATAAATCTTAATCCCCATTTGAAGACCAAATAACCTATTGCTCACATAACATTTTAAGCTAATTCCTACCATTCCCACCAGCACTGAGAATTTCAAAGGACTGTATGAGTTATGGAGGCTATTAGCTTGTCCTACCCATCCTAATAAACAAGTGTGTTGTGTAGGAGCTGGTGTGATTCCTGCCTATATGCCATGGTCTGACAAGGACAAAGTGTTAGCTACATATATGATGAAAATTATCACTGAAGTAGTTTCTTCCATCAAATCAGCATAATAATTTGAAGGAATCACTGATGTTCAGTTGTCGGCTCCTCCTGCTTTGTTTCTGTTCCCTTTTCCCACTTTACTGTTATTTGAAAATAGGCAACAATTTTTAACTCTCTCCTCCAGATCAAGGTCTACCCATTTTGCATGGCTTGCTGTGGTGGCCTGCCGTCTATAAAAGTCATCTTTAAAAATGTGTTATTTGGGTGGTATTTTTTTCAGCAAATGCTTAAAATGTATTACATATTTTAGGAATGCCCAAGTAGTCAGTTAGTCTTCTTGGATTGTTTCTGGGTTGGACTCTCCTTTTCCCACCATATTCCCACAGTTGCAGTGCAAATTCCAATATAGCATTTAGATTGTAAATTGGCAAAAATGGAGGCATCATTTGCTCCCTGACCACTTTGATGGTTTTAATTTAATGGTGTAGAAATACTGATCTGTACTTTGTTATTTTTCATTCTAATTTTTTTCTCTTTTATTTGTGGAGTTGAATAATAGTTCTTAAGTATATCTAGTATAAAGGTTAGTATAGGATTGCCATGTGGGGTGATGAATCCAGGTGCTAAAGTGGCACTGTTGGATTTTCTCTGTCCCTTTCTCCACTTTCCACCAACTTGTGCACGTGCTGTTCTCCTTCAGCCTTTGAAAAAAGGGCTGATATTCTTGCTAACTGGTGTGCTTTGCTGGTGCCTTGATGCTGTTTTCACTGTGCTAGCAGTTGGTGCTTGCATTCTGCATGCTGATGGAGACCATCCTGGGCCCAGTTTTTCTACTTAATTTTTCTTTCTCCTTTGTTTGGCCACAGGCTGATGAGCTCAGCAACCCTTTTGGACAGATCAGCCTCAGCCGCCAAGGTTCCACTGAAGCACCCGATCCATCCTCTGCCATGTTCCAGCAGCCAATCATGTCCCAGCATCCTCAGCAGACAGGATTCATCATGGCTTCCCCAGGACAGCCAATCACTGCCTCCAACTATTCTGCCTCAGGGCACACGGCACCAGCCCAGCAGATCCTCCAACCCCAGAGCTATATGCAGCCTCCCCAGCAAGTAAGTAGCAGCACTGCGTGTAGAGGTAGCGCTTCAATCAGACTGTCTTCTGCTATGGTTTTCTTATGATAGAGCAGAATGGTATGTAGCCCACCAGTATACATTCCATTATAGCACAGAGGGGCAGTCGTAGCTTCCACCTATTGAACAAAAAATTGGGAGAAATCAGTATGCTCTCAATTCACGATAAACCTTGAGGGTAGAAAAATTTGAAAATTTTGAAAAGACGTACATATTAAACCATCTTACTGTTCCCTATTAGGATAGCAGTATTATGCAAAGTACAAAAACAGTAAAAATAGTAAGCAAAAGGAATGAAGGGAAGGGGGAAGGGAAGGAATCCCTTTTAAGGAGTCTTAAAAGGAATTAAGATAAGTGTATAAAAAAAAAGAGAAGGAAATACAGTTACATCTATGTTGATGAAAATTCCACAAACCATTCACTGTATCTCTCCATACGTTTCTAGACAATCCTTGCTCCTCGCCACAAATATACATGGCTTTATACGTTATATTTTGTACTTTTTAACCAGTTTCTTTTTGAGGCCCTTATTAACTCCATCCAACTGTGCTTTTTTTGGACCTTCCCTTCCCCTCAACCCATTCACTCTTACATCTTAGATTTGTAATTTGATCCTCATTAGTTTTTTCTACATGACTACTCACATCACCAGTCTTTCTTATTGGTTACTAATTGTATTCAGTCTACATTAAATTAATCCATCCATTCTTGACCCCTAGGTCTTCTTGTTTTACCGTACATTTCTTTAATAGCCCATTCTCATTACATTCAACTTATATGTTTCCTACCTCTCACTTGCGTGCAACGACGACACAAAGACACTCTTATATATAAGAGTCATTTTGACTTTTTAAAAATAAATATTCACTCATTGCAACAGATCACATGCTACCTGCTACCTTTTCTGTCAGCATTTGCATTTCTGTTATCCATTTTTTCATCTTCAGTAAACATACCTCTGAAGGACAACATTTCATTTGTTTGCTCTAGGTTTTTTGTTTTTTGTTTTTTGCTATTAATGTATAACTTGAAATTGTTTGTCCTGCTTTCTCTTACAAATTCAGTTCTCTTTGTTCTTTACTAGATGAATTTTTAGATCCCTACTTCTCACTGCATCGTATAATCTGTCCACCATTTTTTGTTAAGGTGCCAGGCTTTTTAGCCTGGCACTAGACTGTGAATTCTAGTTCCATCTTAGTCACAAAGCCAGCTGGGTGACCTTGGGTTAGTCACTCTTTCTCAGCCCTAGGAAGGAGGCAAGAGCAAACCATTTCTAAAAACCTTGCCTAGAAAACTGCAGTTGCCAGATGCCAGCACTGACTCAAAGGCACACAAACAAACAAGCAAATACATTCTCAGCCAATGTCAAGTTCATGTCTTGAATTAGCCCATCCTAAATGTAAGTTTGTCATAAACAGTTTTTACTGTAATTTTAGCGTAAGCACTTCTTAGCCATAGATACATTAAAGTATCATTACACATCCTTGTTTGGTGATGAACTACTCATTAAGCGTTATAAAATCCTTATCACAATAGTTGTGATCCTAGAAACCCTAGTATGCAAAATGTTGCAATACAAATAGCAGGGCTGCTAGAAAAAAAAAATAGATTGTAGAGGCCGAGCACTTAAGAACTAAAACACCTTCATTATCCTAGTACTTTCTTAGCACTTTTTCTAATTAGCTGTAAAACTTGTCTCATGTGGGCCAGTAGAATGTATAATATCATATATTATTTAATTCCTATCAAAACTCATGGGAATCTCAATCTTTTCTTCATTTGAAAAAAAAATATTTTTCTTTCTTTATTTGAAATGTTATCACCAGCACATTTCTTTGGCACTTTAGGTTACTCATTTTGGGACACTTAAGCAGCAATAACACCCCAAAATGAGGAGAGAAGCACAATAGACACTAATAGAATAGCATACACATAGTAACTGACTTGTGGACAATAAATAAAGCAGCAAGGCACTGCATTTAACTGGACATTTCTCTCCACATTCATCTGCCATTTCTGGTTAGCCCAAACTTAAATAATTTTTAAAAATGAAATTAAAAACATGAAGTATCAAATGTGATCTTATGAGTTCACTAAAACCTTGCAAGATTCTGCGGTCTTACATAAAGCTGTGAGAGCACAAGCAAGAATAAACACAATCTGGTCCTATTTTGGGGCCATTTTAATATTTTATTGAAAGATAAATATAAAATATACCTGGGGTACCAATAGCATCATGCGATCTTGCAATAATGGTGCTTAGCATGAAGAAGTAATAATTATAGTTACATAGAAACTGCAGTAAGATGATTATATAAAAAAAAAGATGGAAAAAAATTCCAAAATGCCTGTAGGGAGGAATGATTGATGATGACCTAATTTGCAGAGAGGGCCAAAATGACTTTTTAATCAGAGAAAAGACCATAACCACATTTGTCAATGACTACAAATCCTTTATTTCCCCCCTGAAAACAATGAACTTGTAATCTTTGGGTTTGATGATTAGAAAATGTAGAAGATGAAAAGAAGGGAGCAATGATGTAATCTTACTGTTTTTACTTTGCAAAAAAAAAAGGTCCCTAATAAAAATTACTTTAAAAATAGTAATAATAATGAGTCCCATTATTAGCCCCAACTGGACTTTCTTGTTTTTCTTGAAAGACGTTTCGCTTCTCATCCAAGAAGCTTCTTTAGCTTCTTCTTCAGACTTGAAGAAAAACAAGAAAGTCCCGTTGCCTCTTGAAAAAGCACCTTTGGGGCAAACATGGATGACTGAGAATCTCCACTGACATTTAGCTAAGAATGAGTGTTTTGAATACAGCTAGTCCTCAACTTACAACTGCTCCCCCCCAACAGATCCTCCCCTAAAGCTACTTACGATCTGTTCCAAAGTTACGATGTCTCCCCTCCCCCCACGTGCAGTCTTGTGACTGCATTTTGGGTGCTCAGCACTGACCTGCATTTACAGCCATTTTGCAGTACGCTGCGGTCACATAACTGTAATTTATGGTTCTTCATTTATTTTGTCTGGAAACACATTTACCTCTGGTTTCTGGGGGGGAAAAATCACCCTCATCACAAACTTCGCTTTATGACTGCTACCGTTCACTTTATGGCTGCTGCCGCAAAAAAAAAAAAAAAATCATAAAATTGGGTCCAGTTACGTGATGACCCACTTTACGGCTGTCCTGACTTACAACTGTAATTGCCAGGTTCAAATTAAAGGTCGTAGATCGAGGACTATCTATACGTATGTGTGGATACATTTTGTTTCTGTTGTCAGGGGTAAGACTTGAGTTTTCTTTCAGGAGATTGCAATGAGACACTGGCTTTCCCTCACTGAAGCTTGTTTGCTTTCTTGTGTTCTGTCCTATCCTCTGGACCCACTCTTAGTAATGTGCCATCATTATGTGTAACGCACAACCACACTTACTAACAGTGAAGACCTCTTGATGCTAACTGCTAAAGCTCCTGTCTTTGACTTGCTGGGAAGCCTCTTGTTCTTTGTTTTTCTTCTCTGACAACATCCTTTATCCTTCTGACAGATTCAGGTTTCTTACTACCCTCCTGGGCAGTATCCAAACTCCAGCCAGCAGTACCGGCCGCTCTCTCACCCGGTGGCTTACAGCCCCCAGCGTAGCCAACAGCTGCCGCAACAGTCCCAGCAGCCTGGTAAGTCTCCAGATGAGCAGCGTTCATTCAAGAAGGCTGTGTGTGTGTATGTGTGTGTGTGTGCGCGCGCGTGCGTGCGCGAGCTGATCCTTGTTCAGTATTGCCAGGGAGAGCTAAGCCATCTTGCCCTTTCTTGGAACCCAAAGAAGCCATCCTATTTATAGGACTTGAATCCTAGAGGGATTGAAGATCTTTGTGAGGGCAAGTTTACCTCAGCTGTAAGGCATGAGCAGGTTGCATATGCCTTAAACTCTTGCCTTCTATGGAATTTCCATCCATTTGAAAAACTCAAGCCTGAAGGGCTGTGCTTATTGAAAAATCAATAATTTGGAGAGACTAGTCAACTAGAATTGACAAAGCAAGGGGGATCTGCTTAGGTGTATGAGTTGAAATCTATAGGAAGCTGGCTTTAAAGGCTATAAGGGCAAGCTGCTGCTGCTGTTGCAGAATTTTGAATCTCTTGCTGCAAAGAAGGCACAGATACAGTGTCTTCAGCGGGATGAACCTAGCCAAACTGGATACACGCTGGATTAGAAAAAATACCAGCTTAAGTTTCCATAATACCTGCTTAACATGGCAGCTACATATTGAGAAAGCCCTCTGCAAGACGTAGGCAACATTTGAACAGTTAAAGGCTACTGTCAGCTGTTTAAACTTTGTAAGGGATTGCAAGGGGCGGCTGCAGAAAAATGGTGATGCCAGCAGAAGGTGTCGGGCTGATTTCGTTTCAGGCTTTTTGGGGTGCAGGTGGGGATGAGCTAAGTAACAGTGAGAAGGGTGAGTTGGAAAAAAACGCTATGAAAAAATTAACTAGTTTATTGCTGTATTTTAGCAATATGACACATCATAAGATGTGAGGGATGGGGGAATAGCACATATGAGCTGCCCATTCCTGAGTTAGTAACTTATGATTTTTTTTTCTTTCCATGTCAGCTGTAGAAAGATGTGGAGAAATGGTAGAATGTCATGACCCCACGCAGCGCAAAGATGTTTTAGAGAAGAGGGGAGACAAGCCCACAACAGTTGCATTGTCAGCAGCTGTTGCGTTCAGCCAGTGTGCAGTTTGCCTCTCATATTAGCTGAACTTCTTTGGCTTTCCACCTGCTTAAATTCCTAAATATTTGATCAGTTCTGAAAATCATATTATAATAGTGCAGTTCACTGGTCAGAGAATTGGTCACACCATCCACACATTAAGTCAATTTTCCTACATATTCTTAAGAAGGGCACTAAAGAAAAAAAAGAAGATATACCTTGCTATGGAGGTGGCTAAGGCAGATAAAATTATGTTCAGGATTGCTCTCCTTCCATTTGGAGAGGAAAAAAAAAATCTTCAGGAGCAAACTCCAAGGGTTCCCCCATCCCATCTGAAAGGGCAAATGTGCTCCATTGCTGACTGGCTGGCTTGAGATACCCCACCTCTGGATCCCAGCTGTGGTGTCATAATCTTTCCTCTCTTATTACAATGTAGGATTACAGCCAATCCTGTCCAATCAGCAGCAGACATACCAAGGCATGATGGGAGTGCAGCAACCGCAGGGTCAGAGTCTCCTCAGCAGCCAGCGCAGTAGCATGGGTAGCCAGATGCAGGGCATGATGGGAGTGCAGCAGCCCCAAAACCAGAGCCTCCTGAATAGCCAACGAGGAAACATGGGCAGTCAGATGCAAGGCCTGATGGTCCAGTACACTCCATTGCCTTCATATCAAGTAAGTGGTGCCAAAGATGGCGAGTGGGGAAGGGAAGTCACAGTTCTGCTGTTATAGCACTGGGGATCTGGTATGTAAGAAGTGGATGTGACATAATCTTTACATGGCTTGGAGACCTTCAGTTTGTCACTGTGTAAGAAATTTTATGAACTGGAACAGCCCTAGCAACAAACCAGCCAATGTTTTTGATTAAGACACAGTATTGGCTGTGTGAGGCATGTGATCCAGCCTTCTCTGTGTTGTTTTTCCTGATCTCCAAGTGAAGAGTTGTTGATGTTCCCCAGAGCTGAATGAAACTGTTATGTATCATGTTTATATATCTTTTATAGATAAAAGTTTTTCTAAACTATGCTGCTCATTTTGAATGTGTGCATATTGTGGGGCTTATTTTTGCACTGGAAAGCTGTAAAACTCTTAACACCGTTGGTATAATTTTTTTTTTTATTATTTTTATTTTTTTGAGGAATCCAAAACTTAACTAATCCATTCAGGTAGGTTATTTCATGCAAAATTCACAATCCTCGAATTACGGTCATAATTAAGCCTGTGATTTCAGTCGTAAGTCGTGACAGTTGTAAAACGGATTACCATGTGACCACACCCAATTTTATGATCTTTGTTTGTGGCGGCCTTTAAGCAAACGCCATGGTTATTAAAGTGAACTCATTGTTCTCTGTGGGTTGATTTTGCTGGAAACCGGAAGCAAGCACCGGTTTCTGGCAAAAATGTTGTAAATTGAAGTCACATGACTGCAGGGTGCTGCAAATGGTCATTAATGTGGATCAGTTGTTGAGTGCCCAAAATGCAGTCATGTGACTGAGGGCACATGGGGACAGAACTTCAAATCCGTTTTGGGATCCATCCTAACTTCAAAATAGGAGCTAGGGAGTGGAAGAGAACAGATCTGAAACAATAAAAGAAAACACGCTACTGCTGGCAAATGTAAATAGAGACAGCCTTATACTGAGACTATCCCAGTGGCTAATTCCATATTTTCACTTAGAAGGGCTCATAAAAATAAGCTGGTTGTTTTCCCCCACAATTTATTTTTTCCTTTTGGAAACCAACTTCTAGAAGAGTTCTTCAGTCAGTGGATAATAACTGTGTGCTAGTCATTGTATAAATTGAAAAAAACTTAAACCACCTTCGTTGCATAGTCTAAGAAATGTATAATTAGAAATCTGTATTTTGGGCAAGAGCTTCTGCTTCCCAACCTCCAACTACATGCAATATGCATACACAGTTTGCAGATGATTCAGCATTTTTGTTTGAATGGACGGTTGTTTGAGAGCCCTGGTCTATCTGTAAAGTGAATTTTGCATGGGTCAGAAATATTCAAGTGCACTGCTGTCAAGGGCAACCGAGGGCAACACAAACCAAGCCCTCGGTTTTGATGCATGCCTCCCCAAACCTGAGTTTTCAACTTAGAACCCCATGCTACCCAAACATAATTTTTTCACCTGGTTCATTTCACTTGCTCACTGCCATTTCTATAGTCGACGATTCCTGACAACTACAGTAGTTATTGGAGAAGAGTTGTATTTTTTAAGGCAGCAAATAAGGCATTGATAGGCTGAGTTTTCATAAATTGGAGTTTGTTCCCGGATAAGACTTGAAAAAAATAAGAGCTCACAAGACCCTGAAAAAGAGAATGTGGAAGAGTGGGATGGCAGATGAGTTTGCAGTGTCATGTTGAGTATAGTGTGCTTTTTGCCCCTGTGGTTTAAGGTCTCTTTTTTTAAAAACAAACAAACAAAAAACCACAGAATAATTCCTGCCAAATCACAAATCTTTCCAGAGCTGTAGAGGCTGAAAGGGGAAACTGTAGAGGTTATATAGAGTCTGATATTGGAGAGGACTAAGAATAACATAGTTGGAGGGACCTTGGAGGTCTTCTAGCCCAGAGGTCCCCAACCATTTGGGCACCAGGGACCGGTTCCGTGGAGAGAGGTCTTTCCGCAGACCGGAAAGTACGTGGTTTTGTGTGCTGCCTGCATCCCACAGATGGGGCTGTGCTTGTTTGTGCAGACCAATTGCTGGCATGCTGCGACTCGGTACCGGTCCACGGACCGGGGGTTGGGGACCCCTGTTCTAGCCCAAAAAAAGAGGAGCCTGATATTTTTCCCTGCTCTTGGTCTATATTCAGGTCTCCTTTCAAGACCTTTTGGCATTTCCTCCAAGATCATGTACTCTTTCTCCTTTCTGCAAGATCCAGTCTGGGTCGGCCACCGGGACCCAAGGTTTTGCCTTCTGAACTTTATCTGGACTCGTGCTGGAGCCCATATTCTGAAGAATGGGATGGGAGCTGAAGATGAGACTCCAGCATGTGTCCAAAAGCTTGGAAGACAAAACCTCGGGTCCCGGTGAGTGACCCAGATCGGATCACGCAATATTATCCTGGGACCCGTATATTCACCTTCATTCTCTCCTTTCTGCCTTTTAATATCCCAAGCAGGTGCCAGTGGCGAATGACTCTCAAGCCGTAGTCCAGCAACCCTTTCAGCAGCCTGTGCTGGTACCAGCAAACCAGTCTGTGCAAGGAGGGCTCCAGGCCGGAGGGATGTCGGTCTATTACAGTGTTATCCCCCCAACCCAGCAGAATGGCACCAGGTATGAGCAGGAGCCAAATTTCTACTTAACCCCCTTATGTTTTGTGAAGATGTCCATTCAGGATCGTTATTTTTTTTTCCTAAGAATCTCCTTGATAGATCAGCTTTTTTTATTTGTTAAAAAAAAAAACAACCTTGGTGTGCATTAGATTAATGGAGGGGGCTTTATTCGTTTTAGGCAATGCGAATTAACTTGAGAGTTTTATTACCAGAATTCAGGTTCGTGATTTTTATAAAAAAGGAACTGGTTTATTTATTTAGTTACCAGATTTAAACCTTGCCTTTATTTTGTGTAAATGCGGGTTGCGTACATAACAATCCAACTTACTATTTCTCTCACAATAACCCCCCACAAAATGATTTGGGTTGAGAGAGAGTGACTAGGCCATTTCCATGGTTTAGGAAGGATTTGAACTCACAGTCTCCCACATTCTAGTCCAGCAAAGGGGGGGGGGGATGGGAGGAGGAAGAGGAGGAGGAAGGAAGGAGAGGGAGACAGAGAAAGAAAAGCAGAAAGAGAAAAATCTTCCAGAATTACAGTAAAGTGCAAGGCCAGAGTAAATTTGTGGGCATATACTAAAAGTTTTTTGTAGGCTATACTTCCGTTTAAAAAGAAATTTCCAAAGTAATGTACTGTATACAGCTTAACCCAATGATGAATTATAACTGAAAGGCCATCTAAAAAGAGGTCAGGAGAGGATTGTTTACAGTTCTCACAAATCTATCAAGCTTGAAAGCTTCTGTGAAGCAATATTATTTATTTTGGCATATTTACCATAGTTGTACACAATTTTTCATTTCTGCAAATTCTAGTTTTAAGCAGTAGAGATTACCAGTTTTCTCTTTTGGCTCCTCTTGAGTACAAAGCAAAAACATCCTGCTCCAGCCCTCGTTGATTTTTTTAGAAGCATCCACAATCTTAAAAGATTGCTAGTATTTGTGTCCTGAAAATGCACAAGCTGCTCAGAATTAGCATAAATCCCAGTCAAGATTTACTTGGTTGAATCATCTGAAGATCAAATTTTAGCCTCAGCTTTTGTGCTCAGCAGATTGGTTGGCTACCTGTTTTCACTTGGCTAACTCTGATCTAACTAATCCCCTTTTATATTGATAGACCCCTCTGTCATAAACCCAATACTAGCATCTAGAGCAGTGGTTCTCAACCTTTCTAATGCCGCGACCCCATAATACAGTTCTCCATATTGTGGTGACCCCCAACCACTTATACATCACCGGGGGCCAGGGGCGTGGCCAAAGAAAAGGGGGAAAAATGGCGGACAGCCTTGTTTGGCGACCCCCGTGAAATGGTCGTTCAACCCCAACCCGCAGGTTGAGAATCACTGAGCTAGAGAAAGAGGAAATACTGTGTGTATATTGTTCCTATTTTCTGAAGCACTGAATAAGCATCCCCTTAATTGAAATCAACTAAATAGCATTAGACTGGTAAAAAATCACTGAGGAAAATGAGCCTTAGGAATGGTCCTCTCTCAGTAGAAATACAGCGTTATCTCCATCATGATGGTCACCTGCTCTAATTGATCTATTTTCTCTCTCTCTTTTTCTAGCCCTTCTGTTGGCTTCTTGCAGCCTCCAGGTACAGAGCAGTACCAAATGCCCCAGTCCCCTTCTCCTTGCAGCCCACCCCAGATGCAACAACAGTATTCAGGTAAGACCAGATACTTTACCAATGGAAACAGCAAACCTGGGAGACAGTGATTGGTCTGCATACAATATACCTGCCTCCTGTAAAACCTATTGGAGCTAGGTTGATAGAGGTCACCTATGGCCCAACAAGAGAAGAGCAACAGAGATGATTAGGGGACTGGAGGCTAAAGCATATAAGGAACGGCTGCTGGAATTGGGTATGTCTAGTTTAACGAAGAGAAGGACAAGGGGGGACATGATAGCAGTGTTCCAATATCTCAGGGGCTGCCACATAGAAGAGGGAGTCAAGCTATTCTCCAAGGTGCCTGAAGGCAGGACAAGAAGCAATGATTGGAAACTAACCAAGGAGAGAAGCAGCCTAGAACTAAGGAGAAACTTCCTGAAAGTTAGGACAATTAACCAGTGGAACAAATTGCCTCCAGAAGCGGTGAATGCTCCAACACTGGAAGTCTTTAAGAAGAGACTGGACAGCCATTTGTCCGAAATGGTATAGGGTTTCCTGCCTGAGCAGGGGGTTGGACTCGATGACCTCCAAGGTCCCTTCCAACTTTACTACTACTACTATTACTACTATTATTATTATTGTCATCGTCATTATTATTATTATTATTATTATTATGGATCATCGCACATTCAGCCAGATGTTCAGACTGGATTTGGCATTTTGCCTACCTATCAAGTCCTTACCAAGGACATGGTTTTTTATTTATTTATTTATTATTATTATTATTATTATTATTATTATTATTATTATGGATCATCGCACAGTCAGCCAGATGTTCAGACTGGATTTGACATTTTGTCTACCTATCGAGTCCTTACCCAGGACCTGGGATAGGCAGATGTGGATGTTTGATGGTATTACAGATATCGTCGCAGGATGGAAGCAGTTCCTAATAAGGCTGCCTTTTGCAATTGACTAATAGCGAATTTGTCAATGCCAATGGTGTTCAAGTGGTGCTCCAGTTGTTTTGGGATTGCACCCAAGGAGCCTATACTATTGGTACTACCCTTGCTTGCTTTTGCCACAGTCTTTCTATTTCTATTTGTAGGTCTTTGTATTTTGTTATCTTCTCCAGTTCTTTCTCTTCTATTCTGCTATCTCCAGGCACTGCCACATCCACTATCCAGACTTTTTTGTCTTTCTTATCGACAATTGTTAAGTCTGGGGTGTTATGTTGCAGGTGCTTGTCTGTTTGAATTCTGAAGTCCCAGAGCAGTTTAATTTTATCATTTTCTATGACTTTCTCTATTTTATGATCCCACCAGTTTTTGCTTACAGGCAAATGATATTTTTGCAGATCTTCCAATGCACCATTGTTGCTACTTTGTCATGCCGCTGCTTGTAGCCAGTCTGTGCAATCTTCTTGCAACAGCTTACCAGTGGTCCACTGTTTCTTCAGCTTCTTTGCATAGGCGGCACTTACTGTCTGTTGCTGTCTTCTCAATTTTGACTTTATATGCATTTGTCCTTAAGGCTTGGTCTTGTGCAGCCAGAATTAGTCCCTCGGTCTCTTTCTTCAATTTTCCTGCTCTTAGCCATTGCCAGGTTTTATTATTATCTGCTTTCCCAGCTATTTTTTTCATGTATTGGCCATGTAGTGCTTTGTCTTCCCATGCCTCTATTCTGTTCTTCATTTGGTCTTTCTTGTAGGCCAGTTTGGTCTCTCCAGTAGTTAGTAAGCCTTCCTGATATACTAATTTCAGTGCATCTTCATCATTGTTCTTCAGATATTCTTCCAAAGCCATTTTTTCTTCTTCAACCATCTGATGTACTTGTAGCATTCCACGCCCACCTATTTGCCTTGGTAGATAAAGTCTATCAATGTCACTGCGTGGATGAAGGGCATGATTCATTGTCATTATTTTTCTGGTCTGCCTATCCATTGCTTTTAGTTCTGCTTGAGTCCAGTCCACTATTCCAGCTGTGTACCTAATGACTGGAATTGCCTAGGTGTTGATTGCCTTTATGGTATTTCCTCATTGAGTTTGGACTTTAAGATCTTCTTCACTCTCTTGATGTATTCACCTCTAATCTTTTTCTTGACTTCAGTGTGCTTGATGTTGTCAGCTTGAAGGATACCCAAGTATTTGTAGTAATCTTCCTCATCCAGACTCTTAATGTTATTTTCGTGGGGCATCTTGATTCCTTCAGTTTTCACTATTTTTCCTTGTTTGATAGTAAGTGTGGCACATTTGTCCAAGCCAAACTCCATTACAATATCTTGGCTATATATACGGACAGTGTTGAGCAGCGATTCTATTTCAGATGATGTTTTTCCATACAGCTTCAGATCATCCATGTAAAGGAGATGGGATAGTCTGGCAGATGTCCCATCTCCTTTACATGGATGATCTGAAGCTGTATTATTTTTATTATTGTTGTTGTTGTTGTTATTAATGGAAGGAGCTACCTTGACCTTCCTTGGCAAAGAATTCCAGAGTTTGGAAACAGTGACAAAGGAAGCCTTCTCTTGCATTCACGTCAGTTGAGATGGAAATTAATGTGTTCTTCAGATCTTTGCCCAAAATTATCGAGTCATATTAAATCCTAAGGAATGCTCCGTATTATGCCTGGAAACTGATTAGTAGCCAATGAGGCTGTGTAGAGAAATAGCTTATACCCATTTGTTTAGTATAAATGCCCAATCATTCCCCTTACAATTAGCTCTTGTTGATCTGTGGTGTTCTGGATTAGCTAAAGTTTCTGAATCCTTTTGAAAAACACCTGTAGTACATTACAAGCTAAGAAGGAACTAAAGCTGTCTCCAATCCAAACAAGGCATCACAATGGGCCTCTATTAATTGTGTCCTTTGTGGGGTCTTTTTCAGAAGACGTTCTTGGTCATCATGGCCCTCTGCCAAATCTAATGAATAAGGTCAATTGTAATTACAGGTTTTCAATAATAAATAAAAAGTAAAGTCTAGTCTCTGGCAGCAAGCAGAAACAGCATCTTGGAATCATTCCTGGGGTTGTAAATTAATATAAGTGTAGCACTTTATCCTTTTGATTTTCCTTGTGTTTGACAGCAGAGGAAGATTTTAACTTAGCAATCATTTTTCTCACTGTGGCATTGAAGCGAGCGGGTCTGGGAAGATCACCATTTCCACTTCTGTTGAGCAGCAGTAATTTCTCTGCTGAATGGGGCCCATCTGGTTTTATCCCTGTAGCTTTCACCCAGCTGTTTTCCTGTCTGCCTCCTCTCTCTCTCTCTCTCTCTCTCTCTCTCTCTCTCTCTCTCTCTCTCTCTCTCTCTCTCTGTGTGTGTGTGTGTGTGTGTGTGTGTTTAAAGTCATTGCAGTTAGGTAGTGAAGTGAGAAGGTTTCTAGGTCAAGTGCAGTTTCACCATTTCCCAGGCAAACAGAGAGTGAGTGTCTTCACACTCTTGGCTGGAGCCAGTTTCACGGCCCCAAAGCTGTAGATCTACCATATGCCCCAAATGGCCAGTCTGAATGTTATATTCCATCAGTAAGATATAATCAATTTCAAAAGCTTACCCAAAGCCTACAAAATGAAAGCTGTTTGTGAAAGCCCGGTTGTTCTCCTCCCTGACTGCTTTTTCCTTGTATATGAGAATCAGCCTTGAAAGTTATGCAATTCCAGATCCTTTACCCTGTCTGCACGTGTGAATGGCTGGCTATGTTTCTTCTGCTTCTTGTTAAAGAATCTGGAAAAAGAAGTTGAATTTTGAATCTTGGGGGAGATAAAGTTGCTCCCGTCACCCATCTTGGGCAATTAGTTTTACTTTTTAAGTGAGTTTTCAGTTAGTTTAACGTACTGTACTTAGAATTCTTCTGGCCCTGGGAAGCAGCTTCATTGAGCAGGACCGCGGAGAGCGACAGAAACTCTGCATCAAAAGCACCTGGAACAGTGATGGGAAGCTTTTGGGCTCAGAATGTCAAATATTCAGAAAATGCCTAATTGGCATGTCAGACCCCCCCCCCCCGAAACAAAAGAGAAACAATTTTTACGCACTTGTTTATTTTTAAAAAATACATTCTAATTGTGTGTGTTCCCCAGTATCTACTGCTTACCTTCAGGTGGTGGTTCTTTGTTTTCAAATGCTCTTGTGCAGCCTTTGAAAGCTGTCTTTGGGCCATTTTTGGAGGCTGTACAAAAGCACGGTTCTTTTGGGCAATTTCTGACAGGGTCCAGAGGCCCCACAAAGCCTATTATCTGTGGAGATTCCCAGTCATCCAGGTCATAGTTGCCTCAAAGATGTTTTATTCAAAAGGTGAGTTGGACTTGGATGAGAAGTGAAACATTTTTTTCTTCCTCAAGAAAAAAACTGTCCAATTGCCTTTTGAAAAAAAAACAAAACACCTTTGAGACAAACGCCTACTCCAGGGGTAGGCAACCTTGGCTCTTTTATGACTCACGGACTTCAATTCCCAGAATTCATAAAAGAACCAAGGTTGCCTACCCCTGGCCTACCCCATTCTCACGCAGCCTCTGCAGTCTCCAAAAACTGCCTCAAAGCAAGCCCCATTCTCACACATTTTTCAGGGTCTCTTGAAGCTTGAGTATAATCCTCTCACACTCAGTTCTAAAGGCCACGTGAGAGCACACCCCATTCTGACAAGTTCTCCACAGCCTCCCAAAATGGCATAACAGGACACACTTTCGTGAATACTTGTCAAGTGTTGGTGAATGCTGACATGTCACTCAAAATGTTATGGTGTGTCCTTTATCATGCATGCCATAGGCTTGTCATGACTGATCTAGAAACTTTTCTATATCCAGTGGTGAGTCCCTGTCTCTCTTCCTCTTTTTTCATCTTTGAAATGAGTGTTGATTAAAGTGGTGTCATTGGCTACTGCTGCCCGTGATAACTCTAGAGCCAAAACAGGAGTAGCTCATTTCTGTCTAACCCAGGTGTAGGCAACCATGGCTGTTTCGTGACTCGTGAACTTCAACTCCCAGAATTCCTGAGCCAAACATGCTGGCTCAGGAATTCTGGGAGTTGAAGTCCATGAGTCATAAAAGAGCCAAGGTTGCCTGCCCATGGTAACCTTACCTGTGTACCCTTCCCAGCCTAGCACCATTCAGATGTTTTAAGGCTCTTCCAGATTAATTAGTATTCTGGAAGTTGAATCATAGCAGCTTTTCTTTTCAGTTTGAAATGTTTCTTTTATCAGCCTATTAAGATTAGGTGAGAAATGAAACCATCCTGGAGGACATATATGGGGGTCTCCCTAACCAACTTGTTCAGACTGAAGAAGCTACTTGGATAAGCAATGAAACATTTCAAACAAACAAAAAAAAAGAAATCCAGTTGCCATGACTCAACTTCCAGACAACTCTACTGGATGACTGAGAATCTGCATCGACATAATTAACTAGTGAGCCAAGGTGGCGCAGCAGTTAGAGTGCAGTACTGCAGGCCACTTTAGCTGACTGTGTTCAGCAGGTCAGCGGTTCAAATCTCACCGGCTCAAGGTTGACTCAGCCTTCCATCCTTCCGGGGTAGGTAAAATGAGGACCCAGATTGTTGGGGGCAATGTAAATATATATATACATTGCTTACTGGTGTACACCGCTTAGAGAGTGCTTGCACTTAAAGCGGTATATAAGTCTCATAAATAAAATAAAAATAAAATAAATAGTATTTTGAAAATGTTGGGAGGTGCAGTCCCAGCATGTACCAGAGGGGGGCACACCAGGTTAAGGAAGATTGGTCTATGGCAGTTGACCAGTCTGGTTTATTGCTCATTGTTCTAAATGAAATGATTTTCTAAAACATCATTTTATGAAAGCTTTTAATTCTACTTTGGGCTCCAGGAGAAAGGACACAATGGAAGTAATAGTAGCAGTAATAATAAGGCTTGTAAATCAGAATATTTCTGTCCATGATTGCATTCTTCATTTAATGTGCCTAATCATACATTATGCCTCATTTTTAGACCTTTTAGAACATTGCTTTTTTCTCCCCCCCCCATGCTTTTAACATTTATTTCATAAGATTTCTGAGAAGTAATTTATTTTAAGTAATTAGTTTTATTGCTTATGTAGTTCTCTGAAACATAAACGGCCATGTACATTAATAAGATGATGAAATGCTAGTACTAGTCGTCTCTGGGTTAAGCCAATTTACATGAGTTTACATGTGTACAAGGAACATAAAACATGGGCCACATATTAGCACTTGCAAAAAAAAAAAAGCTTGAGAGTCTTTACATACATCCAGAAAGACAACTGCCATTTTATGCATATGCAAATATGACAGGCAAACTATACGAAAGTTGACTTGCTCAAGCAGTCCTGGTGCCATAAGCCAGGAATTGCTTCTGTTAAAAATCAGTTCCCATGAAGCTTCTCTTGTGATCCTCTCCTTGGAGAGGATATTCCAAGGAGAAGAGGCTGGAAAAGAGACCAAGAAGGTTGATGCTTGACACAATGTCCATAATGATCCGATCATTTTTTTCTCCTTTCTCTTCTTAGGGGTATCTCCGGCAGGGCCTGGTGTTGTGGTCATGCAACTCAATGTGCCCAATGGCCCCCAACCTCCTCAGAATTCATCCATGGTGCAATGGAACCACTGCAAGTACTACAGTTTAGACCAGCGAAGTCAGAAGCCTGGTGACATCTATAATCCAGACACCAGTGCTCAGGTAGGGTGATGGGGAAGGGGCCCGTTGGAATAGAGAGAGAGAGAGAGAAAAAAAAAAGATTGTCAGTAGTTGTGCTAATGCAAGCCTGTGACTAGCCTTTTGATTTTGTTCCCCCGTTTCTAGGCCAGCAGCACCCAGCTGAATAGCCCTATCACATCGCCCACGCAGTCCCCTACACCATCGCCCGTTACCAGCCTCAACAGTGTCTGCACAGGTCTCAGTCCCCTTCCGGTGCTCACACAGTTCCCCCGGCCTGTGGGCCCAGCACAAGGTAACAAAGGTAGTGGGAGAGAATTTATCACAATAAATTTATCAAAATGAAGATTAGTCATTGTGTTTGCATTAGAATAAAGGGCGATTCCATACGAGTGATTTTGGTCTTCCCTTTTTGCTTGGTGTCCTATTTGCCAATGTGTCAGTAGCAGTAGCACCTTTTACAGTTTCTGATTAAGGTAGTTTCACTGCAAATTACAATGCCCAACCTTTAGAAAACCACAGAGCAGTTCCCTGTGGTTTTATACTGTGATGCTGAACAATCCCAATATTCTCTGATAATACTTGGAGCTTCCAATGAATGCAGTTTAAATACTTGCAGCTGAATCTTTGCCTGACTAAGAACATAGGCATTTTACCTGTCAATAGGTATGTTTTCAACTGTTTGCCCATCGATTTATAGACAAGGAAAAATTCCTCTTAATAAAGAAGAGAAGATTGATTAAGATCATACCAATGTGCCCAACAGACACTGCCAGTCCCCAGTCACATGCATAGTTAAACAGCTGGAATATCATGAGATCACTAAATTTCACTTAGAAAAGATTGTCCACATTTGATTATTATACTCTCTGTGTCCTCCCCCATCCTTATTTATGATACAAAAAGAGAGTCGGGGGGCCATCAGTTAACTTTTCTTGGTCTCTTTTTTCCCCCAGGTGATGGGCGCTATTCCTTGCTGGGCCAGCCGCTGCAGTACAATCTCTCCATTTGCCCCCCACCTCTCTTGCACAACCAGTCCAGCTATACCGCACACCAGGTGAGCGGAGACAGAGCTCGAGGCTTCAAGGAAGCATTTCTCAGCTGAGTGGTCAAAATTTGAGAGGGTCTTTTTTCCTTTAAGAGATTAGCTATAGACCTTCTTGACATTAGATGAGCCATGGTGGCGCAGTGGTTAGAATGAAGTATTTCAGGCTAATTCTGCCAACTGCCAGCAGTTTGATTCTCACCAGCTCATGGTTAACTCAGCCTTCCGTCCTTCCAAGGTCGGTAAAATGAGACCCAGATTGTTGGGGGGGGGCAATATGCTGAATCTGTAAACCGCTTAGAGTGCTGTAAAGCATCGTGAAGCAGTATATAAGCCTAAATAATATTGCTATCAACCAATTTTTCCCAACAGAATCCTCTTAAGACTCTTTCCACTTTTCAAAAATAGGAAGCAGTCATGCTGTAGCAGCAAGCAATCATCCTCTGCTATCTTTGTTTCCAAGAATTGTTCTGGGTTCCACATTGTCTGGTAGACATTGCGCAAAAAAAAAAAGAAACAAAAACAAAAAAACTCCTAGGTAGTTGCGGCCCAATATTTTAATATGGACGTGTGACTGCCTATTCCTGCTCTTTATCCAAAAGATAAAGAGAATGGCTGCTGAGTGTAGTATGTATTCTGGCAAATGGGTGCAAGCATTCTCTCTCCTGGCCCTCACATGCTGTTAAAACTCTTGGTGTACTTAGTAAAAGTTCATAGGTCTGACTCTGTCAAAACAGAAACCAGTATTCCAAGATCTTACTTCGTGCTGAAAAATAAGTGAATAATACAGAACGTAGATGTTAAATAAACACAGGTCAAAACATTCCATAGATCTGTTTTGTAATTGGCTGTGTTTGTTTATTACTGATGACCGTGGTGATGGCTCAGTAAAACCATTGTTGTCCTTTAAAATTCACCTTTTTCAGTAGTGAGACTCAAAGGGGTGCACAATGCAAAATCTCCCGTTCAATTCCAAGCCTGCTAAATTTCATTTAGCAAAATTGCTCCTTTTCAGACCTAGCTGGGACTGACCCATTGGTTAGAACAGGGCTTTTCAACCGGTGGTACACGTACCACCTGTGGTACTTTGCCACATGGCAGGTGGTATGCAACCGTCCCAGAGAAGTATAGTGAGGGAGGGGAATGAGCTGAAGTGACCCAAGCCTGAGGGAGAAGCAGCTGCAGGACTGTCTGGGCTAGGCAGAAGCCCCAGGAGCTGGCAGGACTCCAGCTGATTGGCGCTTCCAGAAGCCGCAGGGAGCTGGAGGTGAACTGAAGAAAAAGGGGAGGGAGGAGAGGAGAAGCTATAAAAGGAGCTCAGCAGGCAGGGCTGAAACAGGGACAGAGAAGAAGCAGCTGTTGCTGGAAGAAAAGGTCCCCTGGTTCATTTTCTCCAGCCAGGAGAATGCAGTCAGTGCTGATGAAATTAAAAGCTGGCAGACGAGCATGTCAGAAAGGAGGTGGGTTTGTTTAATTTTGGATCAGCTGGCAACTTGATTGGGTTATCATAAGGATTTTGTACAGTTTTTACAGAGTTTTGTAATTCAGAGGCTCGGTTTGTGTGCTTTGGTTATTGGAATATTTTAGTCTGTATTTTAGGCTAGCAATGAGTCTAAAGTGTTGATTTCCATAGGTTTAATCCCTTTAAACAAATGTAATTAGTTTTACCCCCTTATCTTGAGTCTGTCTATGGCTTTTAAGAAAGTTTTCTTTGAAGGTAAACAGACTTAATTTAAGGCTAAAGCTTTTCTCACTTGCCAGAGCCTTTCAGTCTCGGATTGCAACATTGTGACATGTAACATGCCTGAGGCAGCTTAAAGAAAAGAAACCTGGAGTTTATGTGTTTATTTTGTGAGCCTTTCTTGCTTTGCACTTGATTCCTGTGTCTTTAAGGGTACAGGGGAGGGATTGTGGGGGTGCATTCTTACTACACTGTAGAAAGTGCTCAGAAGGGAGAGAGGAAGAAGGGCTAACCAGCTAGCTCGGGTTTACAAACTTAGCAACTTTAAGACCTGTGAACTTCAACTCCCAGAATTCCTCATCCAGTCATGGTGGCTGAGGAATTCTGGGAGTTGAAGTCCACAAGTCTTAAAAGTGCCAAGTTTGAAGACCCCTGAGCTAGCTGGTAGTGGTACATATTAATAAACATGGAAAAATTCATCATACATTTGTCAGTGCAAAGGAAAAATGATTCAGCAAAGGAATAGCTACCGAAAAAATTAAAACTGGTACTTTTTTCTTTTTTTCTACAGTTTGTAATATTTTATTACATTATAGAATAAAATACAAAAATACAAAAGCAAATAGTAGGACACAGTGGGGAGGAAAAAGGGGGGAAAAGTGAGGGGGAGAAGGGAAAAAGAACAGACTTCCTCTGTTGCAGTAGAAGGAAGCATTAATACTAAACTTCAACATTTTACTTTTCCATAATATTATAAACTAGCCATTTCTATAACAATAAATGAATCTAATCAGTAAAACCCAAAATCATACCCCTCCCCTTTTTTTTTTAGTTATCAAGTTTTTGACACCTTGCTAAGCACTGGTGGTACTCAAATATTGTCATGTCCTAAAAGTAGTACAGTCTGTGAAAAGGTTGAAAAGCCCTGGGTTAGAACATGTGAGATTAAACTTTCCAGGATGTAGCACCAGCTCCTGGAATAAATTCCAGCATAAAAATGTGAAGGGTAGCATATTTGTGTATCTACGTTACTATTCTTTTGCTCTTCCATCACAGGCACAAACAGGGATGAAGCATGGCAACCGAAGTAAGAAGCAAGCTCTCAAGTCAGCATCCACAGATCTTGGGACAAGTGATGTAGGCAAGTGGCAGCTCCCCAGTCCCATTATAGTAGCCATCTAGAACTAGAACATCCCAACTCTAGGAATTCCTAGCCAGCATGGCCAGGTTTAATCTGACGTGAAAAGATCAAATTGATGTAGGCTTGTCCTCTGCCATTTGGCTGTGAAGATCTGTTGTCTTACTTTCACCAAAGCTTGGACTCCAAACTCATGATTGATCATGCCTTTGAGTTTGGTAACAGTAAACTGGTTTTTTATGGAGGTGTAGTCCTTGTCTTACAACAGTTTGTTTAGTGACTGTTCGAAGTTACAACGGCACTTGAAAAATCTTGGGCTCAATTCTAGTTGCAAGTCAAGGAGTACCTGTTCTACACTTTGCATCTGAAGATGTAAGTGTGCTGCAGGATGTCTGATCCGTTCCGGTGCTACTCATAATTTTTGTTGGGCCTCTCACCTCAACAAATGTCTCAGGTGCCCTCTTCTGGGTGAGTCCTAATGGGCTTGCCTGACAGCAACAGCAAATAGCAAAATCTGTTGCATTGGCATCCCACAGTGCTTCCAGCATAGTGCCACTATTTCTTCAAGCTTCCAAAAAAAAAATGCAGGTCTAATAGAGCCAACCTTTTACACGCTTGTCTTTTCTCTCTTAAGAGTACAGGGTTTATAGACACTCAGCCCACTCATTTTCTTCTGCAGATGCCTTTAAAAAAAAAAAAAGTAATAATGCGGACTTTCAGGAAGTTGGCCATGTGAAACTAACCATTCAGGAGTCTTGTTCATTTTTGGAAATAGTAAGCAAATTTGATCTGTGTAAGGCAGGCTAAGTAGCAAAAAAAAAAAAAAGTTCCCATGTCAATCGTTGAGGAGGGGTGCTGAAATTATCCCCATAAACAAACTAGAGCTGTTCCTTTAAGCCACTCTGTTTGCACTCTCCAATGGAAAATTGTTTGGGGCTATATTTGTTACATACCTGTGTAATATTAGCAAAGAATCCTGCCTGCCAAGACCCAGCGCTCCTACTAACTGGAAACTGGAACTGCTATGATGCTCCCATACTTGAGACACACACATTCAGATATGCTGCCAAGGGACTTAGTCAGTGGGACTAATGTCCTGAGCACAGAACCCTTGCGAAAAATGATTCAGTGTAAAAATTATTCAGCTGACTGTAGGGAAATTTCCTTGTCTGCTTACGACATCTTTTCCCAGCAGAGTCTTTTATTTAGGGATATGGAGTAATATAGATTAGATACTGATCAAGATGCATACCCACACAGTCATCCTCTGATACTAATTTCCAACTTGATAAGATTTTTTTTTTATGAACCATCTATAAAGAAAGGGTTTGTTTGGGGGGGTGGGCGTTATAAATGTTTTGCATCAATCATTCTCTCGTGAATACATTGGGAGAATTGTATTTAAAGTGGAGTGGTTAGAACAGTGGTTCTCAACCTTTCTAATGCTGTGACCCCATAATACAGTTCCCCATGTTGTGGTGACCCCCAACCACTTATACATCACTGGGTGCCAGGGGCGTGGCCAAAGAAAAGGGGAAAAAAATGGCGGACAGCCTTGTTTGGCGACCCCCGTGAAATGGTCGTTCGACCCAGATGGGGTCCCGACCCACAGGTTGAGAACCACTGGGTTAGAAGCATCCCACCAAACTGCATTCCCCAGAATTGTTTAAGAAGCTGTCACATTTATATAGCCTGTATATATTTAAATCTCAGTATTTTCCTATCATTTCTCCCCCCTCCCCCCGCTAATCTATAACACTGTGATTTACCTCTGTAATACAGGTAGTCCTCAATTTACAACAGTTCATTTAGTGACTGAAGCTACAGCAGCACTGAAAAAAAATGATTTATGACTATTTTCAATACTTATAATTGTTGCAGCATCCCCATGGTCACGTGATCAAAATTTGGATGCTTAGCAACTGATTCATAGTTATGACGGTTGCAGTGTCTCGGGGTGATGTATTCATCTTTTGTGACCTTCTGACAAGCAAAGTCAATGAGGAAGCCAGTTTCACTAAACAATCATATTACTAATTTAACAATGGTGACAAGAAAGGTCGTAAAATGAGGCAAAACTCGCTTAACAAATGTCTCACTTAGGAGCAGAAATTTGAAGCTCGATTGCAGTCGTAAGTCAAGGACTACCTGTAATACATTATTTGGAAAATATTTTTCTTTTCAATTTTTTTTTCTTTGTTTTTGTAAATTCTGTGTATAATCCCCTTCAAAAACCAGATTTTGCTAGATCGTTTACCGTATACTTGTAATTTAAATTATTAGAATGATGATTAAAGCACACAATAAAATAAAAATCCGCAATTAGATACTTACAAATATTATTACAGCATTGAATTTACAGTTAACAGAACGATAGATGAAGAGGCCCATAAGCTTTAGACCTCCTTGCCTGGTGCTGAAAAGATAGCATACACGGTGATAGGGAAATATAATTTTATCATATTTTATCTATCTAGATATTAAATTGCTGTATTTTATCCCAATAATTGAATTTTATTTTTTTATTTTATTTTAAATTACATTTTAACCAGTTCCATTTTAAATTGTTTCTACTGCATTTTAGCATAATGCAGGGGTAGGCAACCTTGGCTCTTTTATGACTCGTGGACTCCCAGAATTCCTGAGCCAGCCATGCTACCAGGGCTCCATTTAACCAGTCACCCAGTCACCCAGCAACAGGTCTCAAGCCAACAAGTTTCAATATTCTGTTGCAACCAAATGCGCCCAAGGGATCTGAGTGTCTGCATTGATCAGCCCATTCCCGCCTCTTCCTCCTTTTGTAAACCCCAAAAGGGGAATGCAGTACACAGAGTACAGGAATGTATCCATGAGAATCTCAAAAAAAAAAAAAAAGGACAACCAGATTAGATCAAGCCATTGGCATAGATCTTTGATGATGGGCTTTTTAAGGGTGCATGTGCCCCTCTGTGCAGGCTCTTTGATCCTGTCAACTCATGGAGGTTTCAGAATGTCCTTGAAGATGAGGGCTGTGTGCGTTTTTCATTTTCTGTAGGATTTTAATTGATAATTAGATAATAACCTGGTGATGATGGGTCTCCAGAGATGATGCCCAAGTTATTTTGCGGTCATGGGTAGTCCTGTGGCCTCAGATTAGGCATCTCTGCAGCAGCATGTAACATATTGTATCTGATTAAGATGAGTGATTGCTTGAATAGGTCTCCTTCGTTTGTGATCTGCTTTGCAACATTGCCATCAAAGTATTTGAAGGCAATAGACAAAACGGTGCTCATAAAAACTAAAAGCATCAGTGCTGATGTTGTTTGATATGGATCGTACGTGAAGTTAGCAGTATTATCTTCTCTAAACCTGATTGCCCATCCCGCATGGTTCTAACTATACGATCAGCTGGCTGCCTAGAGCATGTTCATGGTATGTTTAGTGTACTGGCAAATAGGAACTCATTACCAATCAGCACCCAGCTGGACTTGATTAGAAATCAGCTTTCTGCAATGGATCCCATGCCTTCGGATAGAACAAAAATGATTTTGTCTTGTTTCTGAAAAAACAAAACAAAACACAAAAAACTCATTACATTCTTGTGCTTTTCCACAGTTGGCTACCCCTACTAATGTCTAATATGATGAAACAGATGGAGAGGAACTGGCTGAGATGCTGGAATAGTTTCCCAAAAAAGGGAGGGTTGGTGTAGTGTTTTGCAGATGTTGCTGAGGGACTGAGATCATTGATAATAAACAAAGTCTGACGAAAGCAATTTGATACGTGGAAATATGGCTGGGGGCGGGGGAAGGGTTTCATTTAAACAGGCTCTACTGTAGCAATGTAGCAAAGGAGATCCTCAGCCTTGCTTGCTTGACTTAAGGCACATGCCTCAAAGGAGGTAATAAGTGATGAAGTTACTCCTTCGCTTTCAACAAAGTGGGATTTCTAAAACTAACTTTCCATGGTCCTTAGATTCTCTTTCCAGGGCCAGTAGCCAAAAGCTCTAAAAGACAAAGAATTCAGTCCTGGGAGACTGTTGGCCTGGGAGAGGTAGAGATCTAGAAAGTTAGTAACTTAACAGAAGCTGAAATCACCTAACGTTTTTGTTCAGCCTCTTGCTTCCCCCCCCCCCCAAGAGGAAGATACTAACCATATTTCTCTTCTTTCCTCTTTGCTCCGGCTGCCTCTTCCAACAGTGTTGGGCCGTATCTTGGAAGTTACTGACCTGCCTGAAGGGATCACACGTACCGAGGCCGACAAGCTCTTCACCCAGTTAGCCATGTCTGGTGCCAAAATCCAGTGGCTCAAAGAAACTCAGGGGCGTCCTGGGGGCGGGGGCGACAATAACCACGGGACTGCAGAGAACGGCAGGAATTCTGACCTCGCTGCCTTATACACCATCGTGGCCGTCTTCCCCAGCCCTTTGGCAGCCCAAAACGCATCCCTGCATCTCAACAACTCTCTTAACTGCTTCAAGTTGCGTATGGCCAAAAAGAACTATGACCTGCGTGTGCTGGAGCGTGCCAGCTCCCAATAGGAGTAGACAGAGGGGTGGGAGGGGGGGCAACAAGCACATTGGACTGGCCTCTCCAGCCTCTCCCCCCCCCACGGCCCCTTGACCAGCCTCCTTTAGTTCCACATGCGCCTCCCCCTTCTTTCTTTTGTTTTTCCCTTTTTTTAATTTGGGTGGTAGAGGGGGGAAATTTCTTGGAGATATTTATATGGACAAAATGAAGAGAAGAGACATTGATTTGTTTTGTTTTTGTTTTGTTGGGGGGGGGGGAGGTTCTGTTTTTTTTATTATTATTATTTTTGTGTGGAGGAACATGTCCCCTTTACCCCCCCCCTCCAGAACACGTGTATATTGTTTTGTTCAGCGTTGTGCCGCGGTATGGAGCCGTATTTAATTGCACATACAGATGTTGGCTGGGTATATTCACTGTACATTTTATTTAATCTGGGTTTATTATTATTAATATTATTATTTGGTTTTTAAATATAAAAGAATCGTCTGTCACTTTAAAGCTGTTTCCTGCCTACCTCTCTTTTGCAAACTGAATGTTGTGAGACCCATCACAAGCAAGTAGCAATGACCATTTTTTTCATCCCAGGCATATAAAATTAGGAGGCAGACCTGGAATGTTGTATTTGACCTTTTGGGGGTGGGTGGGCGGGGGGGTGAGGGAAGGCAGAAGGTAAGGTTAGCTATAACTGTAAGCCAGAGCCAGTTTGAACCTTGAGTTATACAGCCAGTTTTGTCTAGTGGTTAAGCCACCAGGCTAGAAACCAGGAGACCATGAGTTCAAGTCCCACCTTAGCCATGAAAGTTACTGGCTGACTTTGAGCCAGTAACTCTCTCTCAGCCTAAACCACCTCACAAGGTTGCTGTTCTGGGGAAAGTAGGAATAGAAGGAAGATGCATTTGGATGTGTTCGCCACCTTGGGTTATTTGTAAAAATAATAAAGTGGGATGCAAATTTTAATAAACAATAATGAAATAAATGTAATAAGTTGGCACTGAACTCTTGGATACCTGAGAAGCAGGTAGTTCGAATCTATGCTTTTATCTCAACACAAATGTCAGGTAAGATGCCCTTTGGAGAGGCTCCCTTTCCTCCTCCTTACTGCACTTTAATTCAGAAGAATTACAAACAGAAAATTTGCATACAAAAGGGACACAACAGTTAAGGTAATAAAGAGTTTTTACATGTGGTTTATATATAAAATCCTAGTTTGTATTATGTGAAAAAAATAAGGTACTTGTAAAAACTGGTTTTTCTCCTCCCCCCCCCCTCTACTTAGCCACAGCAGCAGAGATGTGTGTAAGCTCATTTTGTGTGTGTATGTGTAGCGCTAAGTCAATACTCCCTTTGGGTCCTGTTTTAGTTATCTTAAATTTAAATATCCGTTGTATTTTGCCCCCAGAGCCTTAGATGAAAATTTTAGCCTAATACATCACAGTGCAATAAATTACAATTTTAGATTTGCACCAATCATTTACTTTCAGTTGGAATTTACTCTGATCAAAAAAACTTTCCCATGATCTTCAAATGTGAATACCCAGACATGTTGTAGATGTTTTGCTTCTGATATTTAATTATACAATTATTGTTTGATTTAATAATCTGGTAATTTGGTGACTGCTAAAAGATGATTGATTTTTACAGTCCATTATTTTAACACTGTTCCATTTATAGAAGGAAGCTATAAAATCAGAATTAGGATACATGCTACCATTGGAAAGGCCTGGCCTATGTCTAGTTCTCCCCAGTTGTATAATATTTAGGCTCTTTTGCTGCTATTTGCATTTTATTACGCAATTGGGGAGAACTTGGCATCGGCCAGGCCTTTTCAATGATAACATGTATCCTAGCTCTGATTTTTATGTTGTCTAATTTCAAATTGCCTACTGTAAAAGGAAGCACTGGTCAAGTGGTAAAACCTTCCAGAAACCTTTTCTAACTCAGTTGTGCTAGAACTATGAATCCCAGAATTCTCAGCCGGGCTAGCCAGAGGAAGAATTGTGGGATTTGTGGTTACAGTACCTTTGGAGGAGGATATGTCAAGGCTGTGTATAACAAAAAGGCAAGGAGAAAGGTTTTTTTTTTCCTCAATAGCAGCTTTCCACAGAGTTAATCTGTTAGCCGTAATTAGTTAATAACACCTCTGAATTGGATAATTTCTTTTTTTTAAAAAAAATGTAAAACCTCTTGGCAAGTATGAAGCATTAGGAAATAAAAGTTGTTTTAACAAAGAATTCTGTTCTGAAAAACCAAAAAGAATTGCTTGTGGTTTAATAATTGCATGAAATTTTTCAGCGTGAAGAAGGAAGCTGAATAAGAGAAGAGGTGCTAAAGAAGAATTGTTTCGAAGCTGTTCGGCTCTCCACAGCCATTTCATACATAGGATTAGAGGATACAAAATTTCAAGTTGCAAGACTGACATCCAAGCAGGCATCACGTTCAGAATCTTCTCAGTTTAGAAATTGCAATACATAAATCCAGTATCGTCGAAGAGATCTACAGCAATAAGGATTCCCAATTGGTACTATTTATGTGGTAGCTTTTGTGTAGAATTGTAAAACACCTCCTAGATCTTGGCTAAATAATTTTCTTCTCTTTCAAAATTCATGGGAGGAATGGAATCAATTGCTTAATGCAAGCAAAACTGTTGTAATTTATTTCCAGGTCAATGATATTTCAGTATCAATCAAGTATCAGGTTAAAGAATTCTGTAATGGGTTCTGTTCCGTTCTGGAGACTATACAGACTTAACAACAGTTCATTTAGTGACTGTTCAAAGTTACAACAGCAGTGAAAAAAGTGACATGACCATTTTTCTTCTTTTTTTTTTCAATAGATATTTTATTGATTTTTAACTATAATAATCTCCAGTGCCTGGAGTACAGCATGTTGTCTTGCTTTATATTTTAATAAGAAAAAAAAGGACAGTAATAATTAATTAACAGTCAATAATGATTAAATTTGATAATTTCCATCATTAATATATTAATTAATAATACATTTCTTTGATCTTCCCTTCTCCCATTTGTATTTTCCTTCAACCTTAGCCAAAATATAATTCTTAGTATTTTCAATATATAAATGATTAGGTATAGGCATTTTTTATATTTATACGAATAATAATAATCTCTATATATAACATTTTTTTCAGCTTATATTATTCTTATAACCATCATCTCATTAGTTCAACATACATCCTATTTTTATAATTTTTGTTCGCTTGGATTCCCTTATATTCAATCCAATTCTTATCAGTCATAATTCCTTCATATTAGTCAACACATTGTCTAAATTTTCCCATTTAGGTACATCATCCCAATATTTTATGTCATGCATTATAAAAATTCTATACTTTTTATCTATCCTATAGTTTCTATATATAACATCCTTTTTAATAAGTTTATATTTTACTTATATATTAATAAAAGTTACATCAACCTACTATTTTAACGCTGAATATGTTATAAAACATAGTATGTTACTTAAATCTCATTATCCTTCTTGTTATAAGACCCCTTTATGTTCGAAATTCTCTGTTCTTTTAGCCATATTCAAACAAATGTTTATTCATGAAATAGTCCATCTGGTAGGGCGAGTCAAATCTCTTGTATTTGTCTCTGATCTTCTTCTTTTGCCAAGTAATTTTCCAAGTTGATGTAATCCGCTTACCCAACAGTTCCTGTATTTTTACAAATGTTGGGAATACAAAAGATAAAGTAAGTAAGATAAATTCTTTCTGTCCCCCCAAACTTTAATAGTTCTTCTAATAATTTCATTTTTCTTGTTGTATCAGAACCTTGTAGATTTTTTGTGTCAAATTGTAATTCTTTTCCTTTGTTATTTCATCAATTTGATCATACTCTTCTAGTTTGTAATCTGCTGTCTGATTTGTTTGTTTCTTTGTTATTATTTCCTGGGTATTTTTTAATTGTAGATTTAGATTGGAAATATGCTTATTTAAATCCTCAAAGTTGTTTCGAATTTCATCGTGGTTTGAATCTATTGTCATTTGTATTTGTCCTAACATTACATATATTTCCTCTGCAAAAGTATTTATCTTGCCTTGAAGTATTGCTTCTGGAGGCCCTTGATTTTCCAGGCTAAGTTCTTCAGGGGAAAATATTGAATGTGGCATCCTGTCATTTTTTGATATGTATGTGATATCCATATTGTCTCTCCCCTTCAAATAATCTTTCATCAGTGTTTTAATTCAAAAGTCAAATTATCAGTCAGTCAAAATTACAGATTCAGTATATTAAGCCACTTTAAATGCTTCCTACAAATTCTCCTCTAAAAGATTAGCCAAAAAGCCAAGGTTTCCCCCCCCCCCCCCCATAAACAGTTCTTAGGTTTAAGCAACAGTTCAGGTGTTGTTGTTTTTCCTTTCAAACACTTTTTAATCTTATAGCCGGCTCTTCCTTTGTTCCCAGCTGTCTTCAAGGTTATTTGCAATTCAAAGGAACAACTTTTTCTTTGTTTCTGGGCATTCTGCCAATTTCTGGGTCCTTATTGTTAGTGTTCTATTCTCTGATTCTCCACTAGATGTCAGCAGTTAGTTTTTCTTTCAATTAAAAAGTTATTTTTGTTACATATTTTTATAATTCCATCAGAATTTTTTTAAGGTATAATCTTGACTGTTTTTTAGTTCCTAGATTTGTCCAGACTGAAATATTTTAAATCAAATTTTAGTATATCTCTTTCCACATTTTATGTTAATTCGCCACTTCCGTCTGTAAGGGAATGGAGATATAGTCCCCTCCCTTCACTTCTGGAGGTTTACTTGTTTTGGGGATCTTTTCAAGGATTTAAATAGTAGATAGAAGAAAGAAGATCAGTACTCTCACCAATTCCAAGCACGCTGTTCACCAATGTTTAGGTTCGTGCTCTGGGATTTCGGCTGCAAGCAGCTTGGGCTAGACGCTGATCTCATGCTAGCCTTTCTCCTGTCAGGTTCAGAGGGCTTTCCCCAGATCAAACAAAGAGATTGCTGTTGCTTCGCGATCGACAGGGCACCCCTCCTTCATAGACACCTCTCTGGGGCAACTTCGAACCCATCTAGGGTCCCCCAAGCAGGAAGAAATGAGCCGTGGGGAGCGGAGGACTGCTCTCGTGCGGCCATGCGCTGCAGAAGCAAAAACTGGAAGTCTGACCATTTTTCATACTTACAACTGTTGCAGCATCCCATGGTCATGCGATCAAAATTCAGATGCTTGGTAACTGGTGCATATTTATGACGGTTGCAGTCATGTGATCACCTTTGGTGACTTTCTGACAAGCAAACTCAGTGGGGAAGCCAAGTTCACATAACAGCCATGTAACTAACTTAACAACTGCAATGATTCAGTTAATGACCGTGGCAAGAAAAGTCGTATAATGAAGCAAAACTCACTTAACAAATGTTTCACTTAGCTAGATAGATTTTGGGCTCAATTGTGGTCATAAGTTGAGGACTACCTGTATTATATTATATTATATATAATATAATATAATATATATAATATAATTATATATAGTACATATAATCAAATGACTTTTAGCATAGCTTGTTTGGTTCTGTTATGGATTAAAGAACAAGCCGTGGTTAAACACTTACTGAAAAATGTAACAAAGGACTCTGCAGGTGGAATCTTGTGATGCAGTTAGAATGGGGGAGCCCAAAATGGTTGACTGTTTGTACAGAGTTTAGTAGACTAAATGGGTAGAGTGAAAAAGTTTTGTGCATTTATTTTGTCCTTTACATTATTAGGAGGAAATGTTCTCTTGAGAATTGACATTTTGGAGTGTTGTCTTAACAGAAATGGCCTATGGATTGTTCATCCTTAATTTGGTGCAAGACGTCAACTCAGCCTTCGAGTTGGCCATCAGAAGTATAGAACACATTGTAATTTACAGTGCACTCAGAATGTACATGTCCTCAAAAGTAATATCAAATCCCATACAAGTGGGCAAAATCAAGAAAGGTAAGAATTACACCAATTTTAGATGTATACTAATAAATACCAGCACAATTCAGACTCTTAGTGCATGAGGAATTTCCTTCACTTGGTTATTAGTGAATTCATTAAGGTGGCCCCCTCAAGTCTGCTGTGCTACTTCATCATGGAAGGTGTGTTCATCAGAGGGAATAGGGAAGGAAGAATGCTGAAGGTAGATGTCAACTACATATATATCCATTAGAGTCACCCAAGGTCTGAAGATCATCTCACCTGCTCAACTAAAAGCAAGGCATCTATATCTCAGCACATTGACATTGCAGCAGCAATATCAGAACATACTGGAAATGGAGATGAATGATTATTTTACTGACACCAAGGGCATAATTTCCTAGTGCTTGGGAGTAAGCACTATGAATCTCTATTTTACCAAGAAAACCACATATAAGACAAAATTAAAATGAATAACAGTGTGCCAGGTGATGGGTTCCCCAGGTTGGATGATACTCAAAATGCTATTGAAGAACAGCTAAGGATGTTTCTGATACTAAAGATGTATATGACATGGCTTAATTAATGGCCTTGGGGCCACCATTTGCTGATGTTATTCAGGGAAAGAACATCTGAAGCTACAAAGACAATCATAGAAACATGAAATGTCAGAAATAAGAACGGGAAAACTCATCACAATGAAAGATTAATAGGGTCACCACATATTGACATCTTAGGCATCAGCAAATCAAAAAGGATTGAAATTGGACATTCAGTCTGAGGATTATGCTGTTTATTGTTTTAACCAGTCGTGTCCAACTCTTGGTGACTTTATAATCAAGCGGTCTCCATGCCACTCTCAAGCACAACTTTCAGTTGTTGGATGTTCATGTTTGTATCAATTTTGATGCCATTTATTACTCAGACATCATAGCAGTGTTGTATTCAAAAGAAAGATCTAGCAAGGACAGTGTTTGGGCAAAATACAGTCAATGACCTAATAAAGACTTCACAGACATCCTTTTAACAGAATGATTATTCAACTTTATGATCTAACCACTGATGCAGAAGAAGAGGAAGTTGAAAAAGGTTATAATTAAGTTTGCTCTGAAATCAACAGAAGCTGCAAGCAAAATGTGCTCCTTGTGGTGGAGATTGGAATGCCAAAACTGGAACTATTAAGGAAGAAGATGTAGTTGGATTGTATGGCTTAGGTAACCAAAATGAAGCAAAACGGATTATTAATATCTGTCAGTCCAGTAAATTTCTTCATTGCCAACATAGTCTTCCAACAACTCAAATGATGCCCATGTACATGGACACCATCAGAAGGTACACAGAAATCAGATTGATTAAATCATCGGTACAAGAGATAGGAGTTCCTTCCGTTATAGCAGCATATATGTGGTCAGAGGCCGACAGTGGAGCAAATGACAAAGTGTTCATTGCAAGTTCCAAGCCAAGTAAAGGAGGAAGGAAAAAGCCTCCAAGTTTCCACTACATGATCTTGAGTTATACCTACCATTTTCAAGAACATCAGGAGCTTTAAGCCTAATTGAAAGGAACCAGAGGAACTATGGAATGAAATAAAAAAAGGACGAATGTGGAAAAAGACTGCCGAAGACCAAGAAATGAAAGAAAGCAAACAGGATATCAGAAAAATTGGTGGAAGTTATCAATTGGAGAAATCAAAGACAAGACAGAAACATCTCAGGAAGGACCACAAAGAATTTCAGAGAACTGTTAACAGAGTTATAATGTCTGATAAGGGTGGGAAACTTGCCTTTTCCATAACAGCTCCTGCCCTGTGGAACACTCTCCCCCCTGAAATTCGAAAGGTTTCTACCCTAACTAGCAAGTCTTGAAGATCTGGCTTTTCCCCTAAGCATTGGGATAAGATTGAATAATTGTACATTAGAAGTTTGACTTAGCACTAGTCTTTTTTCTTTTTTTGTTTTAATGCTGTAATGTGTTTAGTTTTATAATATGGTGTTATATATTATATAACTTCTGATTGGAAGTTGCCCAGAGTTGGTTAGAAGATGGGCAGCTGTATACATATTTTAAATAAAATAAATAACATTAGAACCATCATTAAAAAGGCATAACAAAGAATGTTCTTCCTGCATCAACTCAGAAAACTTAAAACTGTCCAAGGATCTGCTGATACAGTTTTACAGAGGAATTATTGAGTCTTGTCATTTGCACATCTATAACTGGTTTGGTACAGCAACCACATGGGACAGGCACAGATTTCAATGGATAGATAGTTCTGCAGAAAAAAACAATTGCAACCAGCCTGCCTTCCACTGAGGACCTGAATACTGCAGAGGGATGACCCCTCACATACTAGATATAAACTGTTTTAAATTCTCCCCTCAGGATATTGCTACAGGGCATTGCATGCCAAAACAACTAGACACAGTTTTTCCCCCCTATGCCTTCACTCTACTAAACACATAATTCCCACACAACTGTCTATGCCAGTTAACCATGTAGCAGACTATTACTATTCTTCTCATCTTTCCCATTACCTACTCCTATTGGTATCTTATGACTGTCACTTTGTTGGTTGTATCTTATGATTTATGATTTATCATTTTTTTGCTATATGTATACGGAAAGCTTATGCACCGTAGACAAATTCCTTGTGCGTTCATTCACACTTAGCCAATAAAAAATATTTCTATTCCATTCCATTCTATTGTCAAGAGAAGAATTCCTATGGTGGAATCGCCAGGAGACAAGTAGGACAGAGTACTGATTTACTGGCCGCTGGACCAACTGTGGGCAGTATCCATGGCAAAAACTCTCCAATGGCCAAGATCCTTGCCTACTTTGGGGAAGGCTGGTGTAGAAGAATGAGATACCCCAGGAAGCAGACAAAAAAAGGGCAGAAGAGCCAACCAAAGCCTATATAAACAATCCAGCCAGAATCAGGATCCTTCAGAAAGAGACTCACAACTAATTGCAGGGGTGGAAAAACACTCCACATTAACAGTGCCAACAAGAAATGATTGCTTGTTTGTTTACACAAGGTACATAGCCACTGATTTCATGAAAGTAACAGGAAGAAGTCTTAAGCCCTATCTTCCAGCTAGGTGGCTTTTGGGGAAACAGGTTTTTGTTCCTTGTTAGGTCCATTTTTTAGTGACCAGAAAAAAAAAAAAATTCACTGGCACTCCCCAACTATTTCCTAGCATTATGAGTTTGGAAATTCACTGAAACTAGTGTGAATCCTGGAATTGGCAAAGCAGAATTAACCATTGTCCAAATGGCAAAAAAAAAGAGGCAAACCGTTTGCAGCAGTGCCCCATTATTGTATTAAAATCTCCCATTTGTGCTGTAAATAGCAATCTGCGTGGTACTTTACAAAATAATAAGCTTTAGTCTTGATGTGTTCCATTAATGAACCCACTGAGAGGCCAGATACATTCAGTTCCTTGCTTCAGGCTAGGACTTTCCAGATTTATTTGATTTCAGCTGCAACGACTGCTAGGCCATCTCTAAGTGAATACGGTAACTACTTTTTCTGCTATAAGCTTCTTATGGACACCATTCATTTTCTGAGATTTGAATATAACTTGAAATGGCAGGCATGTACAATAGGCCAAGTTTGTTGGAGAAAAATTGTATCTCAGTCCTCTGGTCTTTTTCATTAATTGATTTATTTGATTTATATTCTTCCATTTATTCAGCTCAAAGAGGTGTATTTAGTGCTTTCTCTTCTAACAACAACCCTGTAAAGGAGCTTGACTATACTTTTATTTATTTATTGTTTATCCACTGAATAAACAATGGAAGCACTACTTCCTTCCATTTCCATTTCTCTCGCAACAAACATCCTGGGAGGTAGGCGAAGGCTGAATAACTGGCCAAAAATCACCCAGTGAGCTTTGGTGGCCAAGGGTGGAGTAGAACCCAGCTCTCCTCTCGGCCAGTCGATCACTTAACCATGAAACTGCATTGGCTAACCAAATCATCTTGCTTTTCAAGACAAGCTGGGATTTCTGCTGTTATACCTTGGATCCAACTTCTAAAGGCAATTTGGCCAAAAAGAAAAAAAAAAGAAAGAGGTTTTATTTCCAGTTTGGAAATGGGCAGTTCAGAAGATATGGGAAGTGGGGATGAGGGGTGAGCGGTGGGGAGGGTTTTATAATGTTGCTGCTAGGTGCTTGTATGAGAAAATCTGCAGTCCAGAGAGGGGGAGATGAAAAATCAAGCCCCCGTTTTATCTAACTTTCAGCAAGCAACTTACACCGATGAGAAGTCTCAACTTGAGACATCCTGATGGGTGCAAACTTTTGCAACACTAAACAGTCAGAATTTGTTTCTCCTCTTGGGCAACGCAACCCATTTTGGGGTAAATCTCAGCCCTTCCAGGTCTTCCAAGGGCTGGGTGGATCTGATCGGCTACCGCCTCCTTTGGCCCTTTTTTTGGCCCGCAACTCATATCCAAATTCAGGCTCAGATTTCTCTGTGTCAGCCCTGCCCATGGAGGGCAGCTGTTTGTTCCTTTCTTGCCCTGTCACTGCGGCTGGGAACAACCGAAGCGTTTACATCTTGAGCCCCAAAAGGAAAATTGAATTTATCTTTGGCAGATCTGTAAAAGATCTGTTGGGGAGAAGAGAGCGGAGTTTGGGACAGTTTGGGAAAGATACCATTAACAGGAGTACCTCCTTTCTTTTAGAAAGTAAGTATTTCTCCCCCCCACACACACACAACTTTCTAGTTTCATTCTTTATAAGTTATTCTTTTTTTTCCCCAGGGTTACAAAATTAATCTTTTATTCTGAGAATTGCAAAGCTAGAGAGTATTTGAGACATGTATTTGTATGTGTATCTGTCCAATTTATGGAGGTCAAAAATGGCTGAATTCTAGAGGATCTGGAGAGGGGTTGGTATCACAACAGAAGCATGGTGTTTTATGACTGCCTGTAAACCAGGGAACATTGTGGGATTCTTGTATACTGTAACTTGTAATTTGAGCTTCTGGCCTAACACTTCATTTTTGCCAGACTGTTTTTTCCGGATGTTTCAGTTCTGCAGCGAAGAGTTTGGCACCTGTTACCAGCTCAACAAATCTCATTCTGAGAAGGAATGGGATTGAGATTTCAATCTGTGGCCCTTTGCAGCTTCCAGGAGGCAAGATAAAAGGGTCTGCTTCCTAGCTTGAAATGTGAGCAATGATTTACTGTGGAGGACGCCACGGGTCCAGAATGGAAAGGGGAGAAGCTAAACTTTGAGCAGAATTTGGACCGTCAGTGCTGGAGGCAGGTTCATATGGCAATGTGGATGTTCAGCAAGACATGACAAAAGCCATAGGAATTGGGGAAAGGGCTGGGCTGCCAAGGCCATTGCAGAGGGCTTTCTGTCCATTTTGGGAGCAATCAGAAATTTTGGAGATACAGAGATGCATTGGAAAGCCCCGATGTTTTCCCACTGAAAAGCTGCACTAACATGGCTGATGGCAGGTGTGAGCTGGGCTTGGGATTGGCCACTCCCTAACCTTGTCATAAAAGTTGAGGTGATAATGTGAGGATCAGAGGAAAGGAAAAAAAAGAATGACATTTCCCCCCTCTCATTGTTTGATAATGGGGCTCCCTCCTGGTACTGATAAGCAATAACTCTTTGGGATATGGGGGAAAACTAGGTAGCTGGATGTATTTCCAGAGGGTGGGATGGGGGGAAAGGAATTCTGTGATATTTGCCCTTAGTATTAATTCAGATATTTCAAGCCGGATGTGTGACAGGGCCTAAATTCAGCCTGTGTCCCATGGCTGCATGTGGCCCTGGACAGTTCGTAATGTGGCCCCAGAAGATAATAAAAATTATTTAAAAAAATAAAGGAAGTTTGTTATTTATATACCTTAACTCTATTCTATATTTTATATTTGGCCCAAGACAATTCTTCTTTATTCAATGCAGCTGGGCAAGCCAAAATGTCGGACAATCATGGCCTACAGGAATACTAAGGGTAAATAATCTCTGAGTGCGTACAAATTGCCTTTTCCTTTTTCCTGGGTAATCAAAATAGATTGGAATAATAAATAAATAAATATGTCTCTAATTGCCTAGAAATGAGACACAGAGATTCCTAGCTGATATACAAGAAACAGTTAGCTTCTACCCCTTTGGTGCTGTATCTAATCTGACTTTCACCAGGCACTAACTGCAGAATAACTTATTTCTGGTCTGGTATGAGATATTACTGCTTTCCAAGAACTGATATTTCCTTTGATTTTCTTTAATCATAATGAATTGCTCCTTTCCATACTTGCCTTTAGGAAGAGCAGTAGGGCAGGGAAATAAAAGAGCCCTATCTTTGAATTTTGGCTGCCGTACTTGATCCCATAAACTCCATCCTGGAAGTCCTTTGTGGAGATTTCATTATAGATTTAAGGGTGTTTTAGCAGTCATGCTTTTTCGGGAATCTAATCAAACTACAGTTCCTAAGATTCTTAGCAAGAGGAGCCATCACACTTATTTCCAGCATAAATCTATAACAGAAATGTGAGAGATTGGCTGAAAATAGGGGGGGAGGGAGAGAGAGAGCCAATTCTCTAAATAGTATTTTGCTTTTTCCCATCCTGTAGTTAGCAGAGGAATGCAAACACTGTATGATAGCACAACATAGAACTAATATTTGCTCTAAATCCTGTGAAAGGAAATGATTGCATTTACTTTTCTCCTGAGCTATAGTAGAATGAAAAAATAAAGCTCTGAAGTTGTTCCTTGCTTGGAACAAAACACCCTATTTGCAAAGAGGATAGATGGTGATGGATTTTCGAAAGACTGACTCAGCCTGAAAGCAGTCCCAATTTCAGTCATTTTTAGAAGCCAGGCTTCAATCAGTTTTGACAAGGACTGTGTCTGATTTGAATATAACATTTACTTTGATTGAATAACGTACATTCAATTTTATAGTTGGTTTCCACTTATTTCTAATGGGTTTTAAGCTAAAACCTAACCTTGGTGCTATTTACCCAGGGCTAGTGCCCAGTCTATAAGTGCTTTTTTTCCTCCTGTGTCTTTGTACACAGTGTAAAGTGAGTGTGGGAAAGAAACAGATTGTATGCCAAGGAGATTTTTCTGTCACTACTACTTGACTTCATATATCCCATTGAGGTACTTGGATGCTTCTAGGGCAGTGGTTCTCAACCTCTCTAATGCTGTGACCCCATAATACAGTTCCCCATGTTGTGGTGACCCCCAACCACTTATACATCACTGGGTGCCAGGGGCGTGGCCAAAAAGGGGGGGAAATGGTGGACAGCCTTGTTTGGCGACCCCCGTGAAATGGTCATTCGACCCCAAATGGAGTCCCGACCCACAGGTTGAGAACCACTGTTCTAGGGTGAACCTTTCCTGTAGGGCTTCTTGGATTGTTTTAAAATTTTAGAAATCCTATGACATGAGCAGGGGATCCCGATGCAGAGAATTACCTTACATGTCAGCCCTGAGGAATTTCCAAAAGGGGAGGGCTGGAAAAAGGAAAAGCAGATTTCACCTCATTTAGGGGAATCAAGAGATAACTTTGGAAAATAAAAGACAACTGAGTTGCCCTGAGGGAAAGCATGAAAGAGAAATTCAAAGTCATTTCAACCTTAGTTTAATTTGGAATAAGAAGGGCCAGAGGGAAAATGGCAGGCTTTCAAAATGTGATTATTATGCCCTACAACAGTGATGGCGAACCTTTTAGAGACCAAGTGCCCAAACTGCAACCCAAAACCCACTTATGCATCATCGGGTGCCGGTGGGTGTGGCCCATTGGCTGGGTGTGGCCCATTGGATGGGCATGGCCCATTGGGTGGGCATGGCTGCGGTGGTAATGGTAGACTGGGTGGGACTAAAAAGTTCAATCAATTCCAACTTTGCAAGATTTTTTTTTTCCCGCGAGAAGTTGAAATTGACTGATTGATTGAACCTTTTTTTTGTACATGGTGGCGAAGGCCTAAAGAGAAAAGGTTTTATAAAACCCAGCTGAAGGCCTAGGACTGGGGCGCGTGCCCACAGAGAGGGCTCTGAGTGCCGCCTCTGGCATCCATGCCATAGGTTCGCCACCACTGCCCTACAACAAGTGCAGCATTCCTGTAATCCTTGCACTGTCTCTTGTTCTGGCCTCCTGCAAAAGACTGGCATACTTTCCAGATTTTTGCTAAGCTGAGGGCTTCTAGTTGCTATGTCCTTAAAATACTATGCCTAGGACAGTTTTTTCTCTAACTTTTCACATTCCAAATATGTTGGGACTGCAATTTTCATAATTCCCAACCAAATAATTCATCAGATGGAGCTTCTGGACGTTGTTGGCTTCCAGCACTTTGATATAGAAAAGAAGACTGCCGGCTATCTTTCCAGCAATACTTTAAGCCAGGGGTTCCCAACTGGGGGTGCAAGACAATATTCCAGGGGGTGCGAAAACTTGGGTTTTCAAAATTATAGTGTATATGCATAATTCATTGCCATTATTTTGAACTTTTGTAAGGGGTGCGAGAATATATCAGAAGCGTTCTAGGGGTGTGGGGTAAAGAAAAGGTTGGCAGCCACTGATCTAAGCTGTGGTCCTTTCTTCATGTTTTTCTAAAAGTATCAAAAAGATGAATTCTTCATTCCTTACTAGATACATGCAAGACATGTTTTTGCTCTTCTGAGGGAGGAAATACTGGCCAGAATTAGTCAAACCTTTCACAATGGGCTTGCAGGATTGAAAGCCTGAATGGGCTGCTCTAATTTGCAAAACAAATTGAGAAATACCGCTTGAATAAATTGCCCCTTTCCATTTGAGTAAAACCACTTATCTCGACAAAAGCTCTGAAAACTAGCCTTTCGCTTCAAAAATATTTTACTGCCCATCTCTCCTTACTAGATTGGTTTGGATTCTGTTTTCTGCTAGTAATAGAGTTAGGCTGAAGATTTAGGATTGCAATTGACTTTTAGAGACGAGCATTGCAACTCCATGCACACAAAGGATTGGCAGAGAAATATGACCTTTTGGGGTGTGCCAAGGGATATCTTGGCCTTTGAGTGACAAGCCGGGCAGAGATTAGACTCCAAAAAGTTCTAGTGTTTGGCCATACAAAGATGGAAAGTAAGTTTGATTTAATTTCCATAGTTAGCTAAATACCATTGCGATGGTTAACTCCTCATGCTTTTAATAATGTTTCCCTTTTTAGCTCTGGAGGCTAAAGCAAAGCTTTTGAAGCATTTGATAGTTTACATTTGGTTAGTACATGAAGGAAAAAAAGATTTAGCTTTCTCTCTCCTTAATTTGCTAGCTGAGCCTGGAAAGAACATTCGTTCTCATATCCTCACTTCCCTCTGCACCGTAGCAGGCAGGGAGGCGAACATTTCAAATGTTGCCACCTTCCCTCTGCATTCTATTCATGGAAAATGGTTCCCAATTGATAGCTGCTAAATTGGGTATCAACTATTGGGTTTCAGGACAGTATCTCAAGTCTCTTTAAAAAAAAACAACAACCTCATAACTATAAGTTAATATGGGGAACAGCTGGTCATGCATAAAAAGGCATCCAGATGGATGCCTTTATATTCCTATCTCAAGGTAATCCTCCATGCATTAAATGAAGTAGGCTATAGTTGCAGTAAAGTTTATGTCATCATAAACTTCTTAAAGCTCAACGAGATACTGTCATATTTGCTGCCAGAGATATTCCAACCAATCTCAATCTTTTTTTTACATATTTTCTTTCCAAAAATGGCTTAATTTCTCCAATGAAAGAGGAGGAACTGGAGCTTATGGAGAGAACAGATATTCTGCATGTAATGGATCTCTAGTTCACCCCATCATTTCCTACTGGGGACAAGAGAACCAGTCAGAGTGAATACTGCTGGGCTAAGTAGAGATGATTATGTCACTTCATCCTAAAGGGAATAGAACTGAAATTCTCTTCCCCAGTAATGATTTATAGCATCTTAATAGGTCATCTATCAATGAAATGATATAAAACCTATTGTTGCTGCTATTATTTTGGCACGTTGATGGTTGACTGACTCTAGATAATATTATGAATCACTAGTTGGGAAATGACCTTGGAACAGATAGAGCATCTCCTTAATCGTTTGTGAATACCGTATTGATTACTCATCATAGAGTAAGATTTTCCCTCCATTCATAAACCTACATTGCTCATACTTTAGAACTTCTCCATATAATTAGAGACAAGGCATTTATTTTGGATAGAACTGTGGCAGACTGCTTTATTAAAGATAATAGATAATAGATGCAGTGAAGAAGTTATTTGGAAGGCTAAATATGTGTGGATCCAGTTAATTCTGCATTCAGCTTCAAAAGTGGGTATCGGGAAAAGGCTTTTGAAATAATGAAAAATAAAATGGATAAAACTGAGCCAGGGTGGCATTTTGCTCTGCTGTCAAAAGGAAAATGTTACATAGATTAATAAGGCAGTAATTGTCCATAGGCAGTGGTAATTTGTTTTCCCATTCCCATTTGCATTTAAAATGATGCAACAAAATGCTCATGATTGTATAGATTTGACGTCTTATTAAATTCCCTTTTGGTCTGATGAATTCTGTATTGTCTCTATTGTATCAGTTAAAAGAGGGCAATAGTTATTGGAATGAAAGCTATTCTTCCACGTGTTCAAAACTATTTTTATAGGTGTTTTTTTTTTAGGTATATGGTTAGGCGTTGATGCTGAGATTGCATTCTGCGGATAAACCTGAGTTAGGTTTAAATCCAATGTGCATTTTCAAACAGGCCCATAAGTTTGACATTGAAGCATCCGTTTCCTCACAGTGAGGAATTATAGACTGTTATTGCCAGTATATCAAAAGTATTGGAGATATACTTTGAACCAGTATCACGGTCCAACCAGATAAAACACCGACTTTTCTTCTATGTTTGCATTTTATCTTTGCACCTGTTCTCTTTTTTGTGTGTGTGTGTGTGCAGTATGACAGAAAAAGAGATTCTTGAGCCATCAGCTTCACCCACGTCTATAAGGGGGAAATCTCCAGAAGGGGTAAGTGTTATGGGTTATTTTCGGAGGGTAAGGTGCAAATCCTATCTCCTAGTTCCTCCACAATCAGCCACAGGGTCTTTCTGGAGTCTTTTCCAACCTCCTGTCCTCTGGATATTTTGAATTATTGGCTGAGAAGTCAAGAAATTGTAGTCAAAGTACATTTGGAAGGCACAAGGTTGGAAATCTGCTCTGGAGAGAGATGGTTATTCAGAAAGTCTGATGATGCCAGAACCTTTTAATGACAGCCTTTGGCCATGATGGCTGCAACCAATCCCATCCTTTGGAGTAAGGCCATAGCCTATCCTAAACCACATCTATGGTGTTCACCAGGAACACATTTGTTTCAGTTAACGCATTGTGCTTCATCACTGGAGAAGCTACCTTGCGATTATTTCTGCCAAAGATTAAAGTTGCTGCCATTGGTCCCACTTGTCCAGCCTCAAAATTAGCAAAGTTCTTTCTTCTGTGATCCAGCATAAGACTTGCCCAGTGGGATTTTTGAGAACGTATTTTCTTGAACAGCAGTCAATATGCTATGAAGAACAAGTTGTTGATAATGTGTTAATAATGTCATTCATAATTTTCAAGTAGAGGTAAAAGGGAAGGCACCTGACAGAGCAATCTATAATGGAATGATGCAGCAGCACTGACACTCTAAGGATTTTTCTTATCTTCTATGCCAGGGGTAGGCAACCTGGGTTCTTTTATGACTCGTGGACTTCAACTCCCAGAATTCCTGAGCCAGCTGGCTCAGGAATTCTGGGAGTTGAAGTCTACGAGTCATAAAAGAACCCAGGTTGCCTACCCCTGTTCTATGCAAAGCACAGTTCTTCCATACTACCTTGCTTATGAAAACACAAATTTTGGTATACCTCACTGTATCAAATTAAAAACATCCATGGGAGTAAATTAATAGTTTAGTTCAATTGCAGAAGGTTTTGAAGACCCCATTATCAAGCTCCTAAAATGACTTAATAAAGCCAAAGTTTTATTCTAAGTTCCTCTCCAGCTGGAAGATCTTCAGTGGGAAAAAATCCACTCCTATCAAGATATTTGGTTTCATTTTCAAAATCTTCTTGCCATCAAAAAATTATTGTCATCTAGTAACTCATCAGATCTAACCCTATCTCTAGGACTAGAGCAAATGTTTGCCTCACTTCTATATGGTGGTCTTTCAAATCCAAGTACCATTGTTGTTTTGCCAGTATAAACTTTAGGATTCCCTTTGCTTTAAAAAAAAAAAAGGATTGTGGATACATATGGAAACCTGCTGTTCAAGAAGCATACTTCCAAATCCTATCTAAGCGGCAAAATTACATCTAGGAATGAAATTGCAACCTGGTTGAAAACTGCACAGCATCGTGGAACTTTGCAAAAAGGAGATCAGATTTCTGTACTGGGGGATAACTGTCCCAGTGAAGTGTTCAAAAATATTTAAGCTGCATAATTGCTGCAATCTTTTAAAGGTTTGTGGAATTCCTGAAAACTGCACAGAATGAATAAGTTTTGATATTACACAGATGTTTAGCAAGCTTATCTAAGAGGAATTTCATGTGGAAAAATAAGCTAGCTTTTGGATAAAGGCATGATTTCTTTCTGTGAGTTCTGGACATTAGCAAGGAAGTACAAATATTAGAAAAGTGAGTTGTTATATGTGGATACACACATTCTTGTCAGTGAGGTGTGTAATATATGAAGCCACTATTAACTGATTATGGATCCACTAAAAATGCTGGATTAAATAAACCTATGACCCATGGTAATTGGTGATTAATTTATATTCCTACCTGTGCAACCTGTTCAGTTGCTGCATTTAAAATAATAAACAGAAACTCAGCAAATCAGGATGCAGATCTAAAATTGAGTGTAACTCCACCAACTGCTTCTAATCCAGCTAAACTCATCGGTCCGAACTCTGCCTTTCTCCAAATTGAAAAGCTGCTTCTGTTTCTCGTGCTTTTTTCCCCATCTGTCATATTCTGATAGGTGTTCCAACTATCAAGTGACATATTATTTTGCTAGGTCAAATAGTAATTTAGTGTTGCATCCATGTACTTAATTAAGATGCCAAACTCACAGTGGTAAAATAACTTAAAGCACTTTCACTGGTCTATAGCAGATCTAAGATACTTATTTAAAAAGATCCTGATTTCAGATAGCGACATCACAATGCAGTTTTTGGCAACAGGGTAATTTTTAATCTGCATTTTGCAGATTAAATGGAATCGGAGCAATAATATTCCACTTTATAGAACTGTTCCCCAGCTGATAATAATAAAACATTTATTCAGCAACAGGACTATGAATTGAAAATAATTAAGAGTCAAGTCTATAAAATGTCTTTTCCTGTAGACTTCAGTTAGAAGATTGAATTAGTAGGACTTTGGAAACCTGAATTTGAAGTGATATAAGCAGTCAGACCTGAAGTGGAAAGTGCTGAAGACAAATCTGTGACCTGATTCATACATTTCACTAAACCAAAATGTACTTGGTGGGTTTCTGACTTAGTAAGATTTGAAAACCCAGCCCTTTGCTATTTATTCAGCGGTTAAACACAACATGGTTTAATGTGCTATGCATATACAGTGCCGGAAATCTCACCTAAGAAATAGACTTTTAGCAGAAGAAAGTTGAATCTTCTTGTTTTGCCATAAGTTTGCCTAGCGTTTCCTAGACAGAGGAATTGAGGGCTGAAATGGAAGTGAGCATTGGCAAGGGGTGCAGTTCTGAACCATATGGAAACTTTGAAAGAGAGAACATAGGAAAATGATGCCCTTTCATTCCAGTCAGGACAACCTGCAGAGTAACACAGATGCAAATACCACTCAGGCATACAGAAAGCTATTTGCTTTGTACGGGATCTGTATTCTAATATTTTGTTCTGAAAAATGCTGGACAGAGCCCAGAGTGTTTTGTGTTGGGCAATCGTATGTTCTCTGTTGCCGAAAGCCTGCTGCAAGAGCATCAACGCTGCAAGAATTTCCACATTTCATTAAATTGCCCGATTTCGGGATCTCAGGAGACCCTGAGTGTGAATAAATAAATGCATGCGGGCGAATGATTTGCTGCTTTCCCCCTGAAGCGTATATTATCAGACCCTTAGCCTTAGGAGATGGGCTGTATGTCATCGATTGCTTTCTCCTTGCTGACTCTGGAATTTTCAACTTGTTCCTTTCCCAGAAATCCTCTCTCCTCTGCTGCTTTGACTGCCCAGCTCAGTGTAAAAGCAATATCTGAGCCAGTAAGCCATTCTCCTGCCTCAGATCTTAACGCAGATCGCTGTGCTCAGGGTCAAGATGACCATCACCCTTGTGGAAATAAGTTATTGTACCAATAGCTTAGAGCAGTGTTTCCCAAACTTGACAATTTTAAGGCATGTGGACTTCAACTCCCAGAATTCCACAGCCAGCATTGTTGGCTGTGGAATTCTGGGAGTTGAAGTCCTCATGCCTTAAAATTGTCAAGTTTGGGAAACACTGGCTTAGAGATTGGTAGCACAGTAGGGGTACACACAGTACAAATGTGCGCTGCAATGAGGACTTACTGCAGTTTGCTTTCTCAGGTGGGGTCAGCCAGCTCCCCCACTCACTGCCTCTGTAAAGAACGTAATGAACGTGAAGAATTATTCAGAAGCTTACCCTCTGTCCTCAATTAGACTGTCTACCTTTCTTAGTATTTTCCCAGTCTATACAGGTATTCCTCGACTTACGACCAGAACTGAACCCCAAATTTCTGTTACTAAGCGAGAGAGTGGCGAGCTGAATTTTGCCCCTTTTTTTTTTACAAATTTCTTGCCACAGTTGTTAAGTAAAATCGCTGCAACTGTTAAGTTAGTAACACGGTTGTTAAGTGACTCTGGCTTCCCATTGACTTTGTTTGTCAGAAGGTCGCAAAAGGGGATCACGTGACTCCCCCCCCGGGGATACTGCAAAGGTCATAAATATGAGTCAGTTGCTAAGCGTCCGAATTTTGATCCCGTAACCGTGGGAATGCTGTAATGGTCTTACGTGTGAAAAACGGTCAAAAATCGCTTTTTTCCCAGTGCCGTTGTAACTTTAAACATTCAGTAAATGAACGGTTGTAAGTCAAGGATTACCTGTATGGTGTATGTATTATGTATTCAGTTAAAAATATGTAAGTCATGGACATCTCTCTAATAAAAGCTGGTCTAATGGATAAAGCAGGAGGATGGATTACTGACCCTGATATTGTTCCAAATGATCTGATGGATTAACCAATTAATACTGTGGATAATTGACTTCTGCTATTAATATATACATCTTGGAAGTGGGATGTAAATAGCTAGAATGAAATGGGCATTGTGTGTATCCTGTGGATTAAGTTAAGCAAAACAAGCTTTTACCTTCTCATCAAAGGAGACAAATGCCCTTCCCTAGCAGTTCAACTGTTGAGATAGTGTATATCTACATGCAGCATTAGGCTCAAAGTGTATTATGAAAGCTTTGCCAATAGAATAGATTAGCAAGCACAACCTCCCATTGATTAATCAATGTGAGTCAGTTGAAGCCATGGGCCTGGGAGTAAAAGGTTAGTTTGGTTGTGCGAAGGTATAATGAAAAGTGGGAATAAAATACATTTCTGTAATCAGTGAACAGTTTTCTTAAATTAATTACAAAGCTAGAATGTTATAGTCCATTAAATTTAAGAGTCTGACCCCTGCCAGAGAGTCTCTTAGTCTGGAAATCTCTAGTTAAAGTCTGCTTTCAACAACTCTTCCTTAATATGCAACAGGAGTATAATATGAGCATTTTTGTGTATTGCTCTTCTGATTAGCTGTGTTTCTTTTAGTATGTTAGGTTCTAGTTGTGAGTGACTCAGAATCATTTAGGAATCAGGTTGCTTAATCAATGAGTAAATGATTCTGTGAGGTTTTCATGACTTACTGGGATGATATAGGTCAAGGGTCTTCAAACTTGGCCCTTTTATGACTTGTGGACTTCAACTCCCAGAATTCCTCAGCCAGGCACACTGGCTGAGGAATTCTGGGAGTTGAAGTCCACAAGTCATAAAAGGGCCAAGTTTGAAGACCCCTGATATAGGTAAAGACGTGAAACTCCAGTATATTAACTATATTGTAGGTTATCAGTCGTTGATTGTTTGATTGAAAAAAAATATCTAACTTACAAATCTTTATTTGGTTGCCAGTCCTGCTTGAAGTGCCATCGCATGGAAAACTCCACATGGCATGCTGTTCCCCCATCTAGGACCATTTTTATTTGTTTACTTATCTGTTAAGTTTATTTGCCACACATCTCACCATGGGACTACTTTAGATGGCTTATCATAATAAAAAGAAAGAAAAATGAAAAGCTGTGTAAACAAAACAAAAATAAGACAATAGAGCAATAGAGCAAACAATGACAAAGGGACACAATCAGAATAAACACATCAATACGATAACCAAAAAAGATGGGTGGGTGGAGAGCAGAGAACAAGTGGGGAGAGGTGGAGTCTGCTGTCCATCTAGCAGCCAACTCCAATGCGGAACTGCCCCATTTGCTCCCCAGCCATGTCTCCAGGATCTTGCAGAAGGATAGGAAGGGGGTGACTACTACTGCACTACACACCACTACATGCCTTCAGCTTGTTAACCATTAGTTTATACGGAAATAGAAGGCCGCTACATGCAATTAATGAGCTTTGTGGTGGCGTCTCCATGCATGTTGCAACACTGCTGCTTCTTGTATCTTCACACTGGGCATTTGCTTGCATTTTCTTTTTGACATTTCTCTCCCCCAAGCAGGAATTGGGGTTTTTGTCTCCATTGTCACCATTAACCCCTCTTCCACTCCCTTGCCTTTTGGGGCTAGACAAGTTGGGAGTATGCATGCATGCCAACTCCACTGGTTGCCAAGGTTCTTTGTTGGCATCTATTAAATGCCGATTGTCCGCCCCACCCACCCACCCACCCATTCTACCCCATCCCAACCTGGACCCTCAGTTGCAGAAGCTAAAGCAGTTTTTCCAACGCAAGCCCATGGAGGAGGAGCCTACCACAGATGAGCCACAAGCCAACGGGGAGCTGGTCAGCTCTTCAGGGGGACCCATCTACTACTATGAGGAAGTGGAGGAAGAGGAGGAGGAAGAGCCTGAGCTGCCACTGGAGCCGGAAAAACCAGTTAACGATAAACCTCACAAATTCAAGGATCACTACTTCAAGAAGCCTAAGTTTTGTGATGTCTGTGCCCGCATGATTGTCCGTGAGTTTCTATATGCCATGCAGTTATGAAAGATGCATGAATCGTGCCTGGAAAAAAAAAGTCGCAAAAGTGGGATGGAGGGAATATATGGGAAGGCGAATAGTTCCAGCAGGCATATCATTTGGAGCAGTTGCTCAAATGGAGGGAGGAGAAGGTACAGATTGTGATTTATGTCTCGTGGCAAAATGATAAGCTAACCGTTGAAAACAGAGAATGGTGCATGCTCACATGCATCGTGCATGGTTGTTGTTTAATAGTTTAATGTAGGTAATTATATCTCCTGCAGCTATGTTGAAATTCGGAAAAATCCCCAGCACTCTTTCATAGCAAACTATGGACGCTGGAGGAACATTCTAGGAAGAATGGCAGAATGTACTTTTAGACAGGTGCATCATGATGTCAGTGTGCAAACAATGCAGTCAGGCACTTCTCCCATTATTTCTGATGCAAGTACACAAGTAGATTCATTTGCATTATGATATATTTGCCCCACTTGATCCCTGAATTCTTATCCATGGTTCGGTTCTGAAAACGGCGGCCTTTCTAATCACCCACTGTTCCGGCCTCCAGGTTGGTTTCCCATAGAGGTGCATCTCAAGCCAAGCCAAAGGGGGGAAAAGTATGCCTGATGATATCTCTGTTTTTTTTAACTTTTTGTAAAAAAAAAAAAAAGGTATTTTTCAAAACATTGTCAGGATGTATGCATTCCATTAGTCCATTTTAAAAAGTAACACAGGCTGCTTTTTCCTCTATAACAAACCTACTTCCTTTTGCTGAGCAAATGCTGATGATCTCAGAGCCAAACTATTTGTGATGGAGGCAATCACATGTCAGTCCTCCCCTCCACATGTAAAAGAGAAATGAGTTTGTCAGGGTCAAAAATGAGCCAGAAACTGAGAATCAGGAGCCAGGAAACAGATCCAAGGAATCAAAATCAAGGAACAAATGGAAATATATTATACCAGCACTCCCCAGTTTGGTATAAACCAGGGGTTCCCAACTCCCGGTCTGTGGACCAGTACTGGGCTGCGGCATGCCAGCAACTGGTCTGCACAAAAAAGCAAAGCCCCATCCATGGGATGCAGGCAGCACACAAAACCACACTCTCTCCGGTCCATGAAAAAACCTCTCTCCACAGAACTGGTCTTTGGTGTCCAAAAGATAGGGGACTTCTGGTATAAACAATAGTATAAACCATAAATGTGTTCTGTCCCAGCCTACATGAGTCCTTGTTATGCTCACAAAGAGAAACCCCTCTTCCAACAAGCAGGCAGAAACCGCAAGAAAAAACCAACCCTGTTTAATCTTACAGACCTGAGTCAATGTCCAAGGCAAACAAACACAGTTCACAGAAACTTGATCCTCAACAAGAACGGTTGCCTTTGGCAACCAGCACCTCCCACACCTTCCCTTTTATAATTCAGCCAAGACGTGGCTTCCTAATGCCTTCTCCTTTGCCTTTGGAGCCACCCCATTGCATTCCTCTGTTCTACTTGCTTCTTTTGCCTGTGTTTATGTGCATCCTGGATGTTTCCCAACTGTTCTTCATCACTGTCCAACTCAGGCTCCCAGCATAGCTGTGTCTTAGCCTGAGGGTGAGTGGAAGGGCCAGGCTCCTCGTCCAAATGTAAGTCTTGGAGCTCCTCAGAGCCTTCCTCTGACTCTAATGTCACTCCAGGCCCCTCCTCCTCATCTGATTCCTCAGACTCAGCTGCCGGATCCACAGGCTGGCGAGGAATCATAACAAAATGTATGAAACATTTGTTATCCACAGCTTGTGTGGAGATTGGTCATGATGCCTGAACATAGTGGGAATTATAGCACTATACTTGGAAGATTTTATTTGCTCAAGCCAGGCCATAGGTCAACCAAGTGGGCCTTCTACAGGTAATCCTTGACTTACAACTGTTCATTTAGTGACTGTTCGTTTAGTGACTTGTCAATGGCACAGACAAAGGTTTTTCACGCTTAGGACAGTTGGAGCATCCCCATGATCACATGATCAAAATTCAGACGCGTGGCAACTGATTCATATTTATGACTGTTGCAGTGCCCCAGTGTCACGTGATCCCCTTTTGCAACCTTCTGACAAGCAAAGTCAGTGGGGGGAAGCCAGATTCACTTAACAATCCTGTCACTAACTTAACAACTGCAGTGATCCATTTAACAACTGTGGCAAGAAAGGCCATAACATGGGGCCAAATTCACTTAACAAATGTCTCACTTAGCAACAGAAATTTTGGGCTCAGTTGTGGTCGTAAGTCGAGGACTACCTGTATGGCTCCTTTCTATCCAGGAGGCCAAGACATGGTGGGGAGCAGGAAGACCTCTCAAGCTGAAACCCTAGAAATCCTTTGTTGCCAAAACTGATTCGCCAGGCTGCATTTCTGATAGAACTGAACAAACACAGATTTTAGCCTTGTGGTTTCTGGCAGAACATTTTAAAATGCCAAAAGGAAGCATATTTAGGGAATGCTGATGTTTCATCCCACAGTCTTTCCTGAAAGTAATTTCCCCTCCATCTGGGAGACAAATGGCTTCTTTGAATGTTTTTAATGGTTTCTATCTGGCTCAATTAGAAGACATGCTGTGGTGTTATCGTGTGTGTGTGTGTGTGTGTGTGTGTGTGAACACCTTACCCCATAATACCACTGATTGCTTTTCTTTCCTTGCAGTCAACAACAAATATGGCTTGAAATGCAAGAACTGCAAAACTCACATCCATCATCACTGCCAAAGTTATGTGGAATTTCAGCGCTGCTTTGGCAAAATAGTAAGTGCCTTTTCTGGGCCCCAGTGCTCAGAGTGTAATTGCCCTCTGCCAATTGCTATCCATAACATGATTTGATGTGACAGCCTGCAGATCTGGTTCTTTGCTTGCTCCATTAGACATGTAGAAAATACTGAGGTATAGAAGGTGATAACCTTTTTTTTCCAGTAAGGCATGCTACTTTGAAAACAGAAGGATTTCTTCAGTATTTTTTTTTTAATCAAAGTGTAACAAAAGCGGTATGCTCAAGAACGTGTCTTTTTCAGGCTCACTGGGTGAGCACAGCTAGAATATAATTAGCTGAAATTGGTTTTTTGTGTTATTATCATTGGATCCAGGTTGGGATCAGGTATATGTAGCTGAGGTTAATACATTTTAATTAGCAAAACTGAGAATATTGCAAGAGTGTCTTTTAAAGGAACGAGGAAACAAAAGCCATTTAATTTGGTTTTGGATCCATCAGTATTTGATGATTAAACGAAATCTATATCATGAAGTCTGTAGGATGGCTACCAATAAGAAACTTAAAAGAATTTATTTATTTGAAACACTGATATGATGACCTATCTTATAAAAAACTTTGGACAGTTCCCAATCAAAAATGAAAACAACATAAAAAACCACGTTCAGACTGTAAAAACTCAGTGCATTAAAAACAAAAACAAAAATGATGCCAGGTCAAATTTCCAATATTCAGTCCCCTCGTCTTATCAGGATGCTTGTGGGAAAAATCAAGCCTTCGGTGCTTTACAGAAGGCTAGGAGGATAAAAGCCTGCCAAATTTCAGGGGGAAGAGTGTTCCATTGTCAGGGGCTGCCATGGAGAAGACATACTTCCAAGCTCCCATCAGATGGCAAAATTTAAAGGAAGGGATTAGGAGCACGCCTACTCTTTATCTGATTTGGTAAGACAAGTAGATGAGCTTAGAGAAAGGCGGTCTTTCAGTTAATCTGGCTCTGTGCCATATAGGGCCTTAAAGGTGATGACTAGCACCTTGATTTGCACCCAGAAAGTATTTGGAAGCCAGCAAACCTCACGCAACAGAGGTGTTTCATGGAAAAACCTAGGGCAGGGGTAGGCAACCTTGGCTCTTTTATGACTCGTGGACTTCAACTCCCAGAATTCCTGAGCCAGCATGGTTCAGCTTGGAAACCTCTCCCTTTCCCCTCAGCATGGCTGGCTCAGGAATTCTGGGAGTTGAAGTCCACGAGTCATAAAAGAGCCAAGGTTGCCTCTCTGCTGCTAGTAGGTAAGAAACAACAAACCTGGGTAAGAGCCAAGAACATAGCTTTTCTCCTCCGCAACAGTTTTGTATGTGGTGGCATTAATGGATGAATTTGTACATTGTAACCTTTCTCATCAGCTCTGCTTGTCTTGAAGTCTCTCAATGATTACATGAAAGAGCTGCCATTTTTATCTTGCATTTATATCCAGTGTTGTTGTTGGTACTTGATCCAAATCAATCCTGGGATCTATGGTGCTGTAAGAATTTTAAGTAGAGCACCTTGATTTAAGAGCTAGTTTGCTACACTTGTTCTACATGGATAAAATAATGCACAGTCTGAATATTGATCTCTGGAAGTGGCTGTCTCAAATAGATGTATGTCATTGCTTCTCCATGTGCCAGAATAGAAATAGAAATGTGCAGTCATTATAGTGTACATAAGGATTACGTTATTTTTCAACTGGAAATCATTCTTGTGGGAGAAAAAGTACACTTATTGGTCCTACAATGGACTTTATACTTTTTGAAAAACGGATTCTAATTCTTAGTGTAGATTCAGTGCATTCCCTTTGATAGATTGAAGCCACAATTCCCTAACTGCCGAATTGGAGGAAAGCAGTGGGTAAGCTAACAAATTACACAGTATTTTTGTATATTATTAAAAGCTGAAGCCGCTAGTAACATATTCTTTATAAATAGTTTTACACTGAACGTTCAGCTATGAACATTTTTCACGTATTTGGAGGAGGCCAAATGGTCCATTGGAAAATAACTTTTTTTCTCTTTTTTTCCAGTATTATAGGCAGTCATTTGAGGTGCCATTTTTTTTCTGTGACCTTAGCCATTCAGGGATCACAGTGAATCAGATGACATAAATGAGAACAAACATAGCTGAGACACTCTTAGTTTAGAACAACAGCACAGATATATGATCTGTGAAGCCAGTCAATTAGTTTCTCTTTAGTAGGTCCAATCAATAATTCCTGAATATTGAGATGCAAAAAAAAAAAAAAAAAAAAAAAACCCAGCTGCAACCAGGGCTCTTCTGTTTCTAATTTGGGATTTCGCAATACTGTAGTCTCCATATTGCAGAAATCGTTTTCAAGCGCAACACTTAAGTCTAAAAGAATAAAATACCCACGGCTGCTCTGCTTAAGTTGACTAGAAGTAGGCATCAAAAAGTTTTGTCCTAGAAAAGGGAAAAAAATAAAATTAAACTCTATTGAATACACGCAATGAATTAATATTCCATGCATTTAATGACTTCCCATTTCCATCACCCTGAAAACTATAATAAAGTGTCAGGTTTAGGAAAGGCTTTAGAGGCTACTTGCCAAAGCTTTGGGAACATTGGCATTTTTGATAAATCAGCAGAATTCTTTTTGCATCCTATGAAAATGTTTGCCACATAGTGTTATTTATAAAACAAGCATTAGACTAAGGCTAGAGATTCTTTTCAAGGATAATAGCTGCCTCTGTCACTAAGCTCCATCATTTGGGAGAAAAATAGGTCCTCTTTTTCCAATGTTCTTGACTGTGTATAATCTTTACTCTTCAGCCTCCAGGTTTCCGCCGTGCTTACAGCTCTCCGTTGTACAGTGCCCAACAACTCTCAGGTGGTAAGTCAGCCATCCAGTAGGACTTTAGCTCTTGTTACCCATCCTCAGAAACACCTTTGTAACCTTTATAACTTTTTTGGGTTTATTTCACAGCTAACCGAAATGATCCTGTCTTCGATACCCTACGGTCAGGTGTCATCATGGCAAACAAGGAGCGCAAGAAAGGGCAGGATAACAAAAAAAATGTAGGAAGCCAGTGTGATGAAACATCACAGCATAAAAGGGTGGTGCATAAGAGGATATCTGAGCTTGAATAATGGATCAAGGTAGAAGTAATTCTAAAGCTAACATTGGCAACATGTAGCATTCCAGATAGTTCTAGACTACAACTCTCCATTACTCATATTGGCTGGGCGTGACGTGAATCTTAGCCCCAGTGAAACCTGGAGGGCTATATTTTCATCACCTTTATTTAAAGTACTTAAAATATTCAATGATTCCTCTCCTCCTTTCCTTACGTTCACGTTACAAGGCACTAATCTGCCATCCAAAATCTCTTGATGCTGGGAACTCTGCATTCTACCGCATCATTGAACTTGCATCATTGTATTCAGAAACAAAGGATGTGCTTCCTATGGCAGACCTTTTCCATAGTACCTCTGCACTATGGAATAAATTGCTTCTATAGATAACCTTGGGTTCTACCTTTCTGTGACTTCAGAAGATGTTCAAAACCATTCATTTCTAATAGGCCTATGCCCCTAGGCCAGGGATCTTGGCTCTTTTATGACTCATGGACTTCAGCTCTCAGAATTCCTGAGCCAGCCACGAGTCATAAAACAGCCAAGGATGCCTACCCCTGGTCTAGGTTCTCATTTTATTGGCCTCGGAAGGATGGAAGGCTGAGTCAAACTCCTGGCAGTGGAATGCAGAATTAGCCTATAATACTGAATTGGCTGGCTCAGGAATTCTGGGAGTTGAAGTCCACGAGTCATAAAAGAGCCATAGTTGCCTACCCCTGCCCTAGGCAATCATCTAGTCTCAAGTTTGAATTTTAATGTAGGTAAAGGATAGGAGTTGGTCAGTATTGTATTTTATTTGTGCACCGTCCTAAGTTTATTGGTTGAGGTGGCATGTAAATACTGTCAAATAAATATTTCCTGATATATTTTCTTTCCTACATTTTAGCCTTTGGCTGCCATGATGGAAGAAGAAACAGAAGCCCCCAAACCAGAAAGTGATAAACCAGAGGGAGGTAAGTGTTAACAGACTTCGCAAAATCTATTGTCTCTGGGATCCAGAGTCCAAATATTTGTAAAGCAAATGTGGTTCAAGTAAACAATGTACAAAAGAAGCAAGAAGATCGCTGAAAAGAAAGGAAACCCTGGTGCCCACAAATTCAAACCTTTTGCCTTGTGCCATCTCAGGAGAGGCAACTGATAGCTTTCCAGATGTTGCTCAACTGCTTATGTTTTTGAGTGTAGTTCACCTAGGTCAGTGGTAGCAAACCTATGGCACGTGTGCCAGAGGTGGCACTCAGAGCCCTCTCTGTGGGCACGCATGCCGTGCCCTGGAGATGGCGAGGGACTGGCCCCTCTCCCACCCAGTCTGCCATGACCACGGTGGTCATGCCCACCCGGCACCCGGTGATAAATAAGTGGGTTTTGGGTTGCAGTTTGGGCACTGGGTCACTAAAAGGTTTGCCATCACTGACCTAGGTGCTGCCTGTTGGCCAAGTTTTATCCTTTAACTAGAAAATGCAAATATAACACTGAAATGAATGTAATGAATCAAGCTCTCACACCCACACAAAAGAACAGCTAGTTGTGACTGCTATAAGCAGGGAAAGCAAGGCAGACTAATATAGGAAAAGCAGAGACGGAGGGGTGGGTGTTAATTTATGAATAACTTCCTTTTTAGGCCTAGGAAAAAAAAACCCTAGGAAAATGGTGGGATTTTATTTTCAATGCCCTGGGAGAAGGGAACCTGTCTGAATTCTGCTTTCCTCCATATTTCATCCCATCTGAATGCAGATTTCATTTGCTTGCTTGTTTGTTTTGATTCCAGGAAATCCAGAGGGACAGAAAGCAGAGAAGAATACCCCAGATGACAAGGTGCTTGCCTCTCACTCTTTGCAGGGGAGAGGGGAAGAGGGAGAGAATGTGCTTGCCTGTTTCCAGATTGAACAGAATGACTACCTGCTTTCTTGTCTCCAAATCCTACAACAGAGGTCTTCAAACTTAGCCCCTTTATGACTTGTGGACTTCAACTCCCAGAATTCCTCAGCCAGGCATGCTGGCTGAGGAATTCCGGGAGTTGAAGTCCACAAGTCATAAAAGGGCCAAGTTTGAAGACCCCTGTCCTACAAGTTTGTGATGCTGTTGCAAGTCACTTTTCTTCACCTGCTGCTCTGATTATTGAATTGGTTGCATGCTGGGGGTTTTTCCTGCCTTTTCTTTTTTCCTACACAATTCACGTTAGTAGAAAAGATTGCATGGAGGGGAAAAAAATAGGAAAATGGTACATAGACAAGCCACTCAACTCATGTATATGTATTCCCTCAAGGTCAGAATCTCAAGGTCGGAACTCAGTCTCTTGAGATTGAGCAAGTAAGCACAAACTCCCTGGGTGCTTGCTGGCTTTCCTAAGGCTTCAAATTCCCACCAATCAGATTCCACTAGTCATCCATCTACACTTAAAGAAGTTGACATACAATACACGTTGAGCATATGAACAGAATAGGCTTTAGAAAGCCTACTCTCTGATTACCTTCATGTATAATGTATAATGGAAGGGAGTGGCTTTGTTACTACTTGTGCCAGATAACAAGGATTAGAAAGCCGCGCCTAGGTCCACAGAAAGACCTATGGACTCTGTTGTCTGTTGACGTGTAAGGATGGATAGCTACAGCATTTTGAACGGCTCAGTCCTAAGATCTTGCCTGGTATCCTGCTTTCCAAGAGGTGGATTAAAACCCACTTTGGATACTCCTGGTCATATAAAGATGTTTATTTGTACACCTGTGAACAATCTGCTTTGATTCCTTGCCCATCCTGAGACTAATTTTATAGAAGATATCTATAGAAAGGGCTTGTGTTTTGCCAGCATTAAACAACAAGAAACAGGAGTACCTGAGAGCAAAATAAATTAGGAAATATCGTCAATACTTTACCCAGTTTAGATAACTAGTATTACCTAGTTTGATAATGAAACGTCTGCGAGAAAACCATGAAGCTCAGAGAGCATCAAGGAGCCCACAGTTCAACCCTGAGCTACACATATTCTCTTCTATCGTTGACCCTAGCATGGCAGGATTACTCCAGGACAGGTTATTACCTATATGTAAGTTTTTTGGGAAGCCCAAGGCTACAAATTAGCCTGAAAATCCAAGATCCATTCCCGAAGGAGGCTATAGCTGTCACTTCGATAATATTATCAAGAAAATTGCATGGATGAGTCACCAAGAGTCATGTTGGACTTGAAGGGACTTTACTTTTTTTCTTCTTTTGAACAGAGTAAGAAGCAGCAAACTGGATTCCCACAGTCTCACTACTTTATTGCACTTTATCGCTTCAAAGCCTTGGAGAAGGATGACTTGGATTTCCAGTGAGTAGCACAATTGTCTTGTTATTATTGATTAGAACATCCCCAACCTCAGTTTTAAACCACTGCTTTATAGAAACAAATCCCAACATAGAAGTGTCTAGATTGAGTTTCTGATATATTTTGTTAAAGTCATGTCAGTAGAAGGGAGTCTAGTCTCCGGGCTTCAGAGACCGAGGAGTAACCTCTGGAGTAATATATGGAATTTGTAACCTATGGGGCATGGAGTTAAAATGTAACATATGAAGACAGTCTCTGAACAAGTCATTGATAACAAGTGATTTGGAACTCAAAGCTTCGCTGAGCTGGTTTTACATTAATGTAAAGAGTAATGTGAGAATGCTGAGAACTCAAATAAAACATCAAGACATAATTTGTCCTGAAGGAAGTTTCCTTATTCAGGAATTCCAAAGCCCTGTGGGATATCATTGCTATATCCCTCTTAATTCAGTGCCTGCATCTTATGCAAAACTGCTTTCGCATGGCAGCTTCCTTATATTGTTTTGTGGACAAGGATCTGGGAGACAAATAAAAAGGGTTACCCTGTATGTAAACGTGGGTACTGGCAACAATAAATGTAGAACCCTACCAATGGTTGCAAGACGGAGAGAAAAGAACAGAGTGTTTGTCAGGCTGCTGGATGTTCTGGTGCTCAGCTAAGACGTTGTACCCCATTACCTTGTTGAGTTTGTGGTAGAACCATCAAGGAAGTATTGCGGGGGTGGGGGTGAGGTTGCCATCTTGGTCAGATATTCAGAACTGGGAAAGAAAGGATTAAACGCCAGGAATGTTGGTGAACCACTCGTGTTGTTCAGCAGTTCTGACTTGCAACAATATTTTCATCTTTGGGTCCTTGTTCTCTTTCAGCCCTGGGGACAAAATTGCAATTGTTGATGACTCCAATGAAGAATGGTGGCGGGTAAGAAGATAGCTTCTCTTTCAGGACTAAGCCTGTTCATTCTGAAGAAAGCTCTTGATCTTTAAATTCTAAAGTTTTTAAATATCAGTAGTTAGCCACAAGCAAAATATTTGGGATTTCCTCTGTTACAGCTTTTACTGTGGCATCCCCGCTGGAGTCTTCCTTCAGTGTGACTTGAGACACATTTGCATGATTTAACTAAACTTGGGCGAAAAAAGTATCGTTCCCCTCCTCCCAAAACTGAAAACGAGAGGTGGGCAACCAATTAACGACCAAGGGTTGTATATTAGCACTTAATTAAGAACAAGCATTTTAAAAAATAGAGTCATGACACAAACATGTGAAATCCAGGACTTTCTGTGGTAGTTTCTTCCTAAGATTTGGGAATGGGGGGAAGTTGGGGGGAGGGGAGGAAGACTTTGTTTGGGAACTCTGCTACAAATGTTTGGGTGTGTCCTGCTTCAACATTGTATGAAACTCTAACGCTAGTTTTTGGCAGCTGCAGTCAGGGAAGGGTCAAAAATTAAATAATATCACTAAGGTGCCCAACCAAAGAGGGTGGGACTTCAGAAAATCCTATTTCCACCTCCTTTGTACTATTATCTAAATCAGGGGTCCTCAAACTTGGCCCTTTTATGACTTGTGGACTTCAACTCCCAGAATTCCTCAGCCAGCGTGGCTGGCTGAGGAATTCTGGGAGTTGAAGTCCACAAGTCATAAAAGGGCCAAGTTTGAAGATCCCTGATCTAAATCATATGCCCTGATCCCCCGCTTTTCAAAAAATGTTTAGTCCAGTCTCTGACTCTCAATAGGCTGCCTACTCCAACACAAAACACATAAATCCATCCTCTGTCAATAAAATGTTATGAATTACAATGTTAAGAACTGTACATTTTCATGAAATGATTCAAAGAAATTATTAATATTAATTTTGTATTTTTCCTTTTGAAATATTTTCTTTTTAAAAATTCATTCATTTTCCCTCACAATATTTTTTAAATGTCCCCCATTTAGAACACGTAAGTTATTTACTGTCCTGAAAATGGCTTAATGAGCAGTTATTGATGTCATTTTTGAAGAATGAGGATAATTAAAATATATTATGTTGGCAAGAGCTAATGTTCCAAAATATTCGCTATTAGTCTCTTCCTTCTTTTTTAAAGAGCAAAAGTATATTTATATGTTGAAGAAGAGAATCACTGCAAATTGCCAATTTTCCTCTCTGATTTTTTTGGAACAAAAACCCCCCACTCATGTTACTCCTATCTTATTTCATGGTGATAGAATTGGGAATTTGGGGGGCAGGTTATTTCTTTATAAAGTAACTTCATGCATGAACCTCCTAGGGGAAGAAAATTGGGGAGATTGGAGAAAAAATTGGATACTTTCCACCCAACTTCATTATCCGAGTGCGTGCAGGAGAACGTGTGCATAAGGTCATGAGGTCCTTCGTGGGCAACAAAGAAATTGGTCAGATTACATTAAAAAAGGATCAGGTATGTCTCTTTGAAGTACTTCATTCAGACATAAATAAATGCCCCCCTCTCCACACTATTCTGAACAGCCAAAATCATGTTAACATTAGTAATGTTTCCACCCTGAGCTGAAAGATCCCATTCACTGGAAAATTGCCACATATTTCCCCACAAATTGGTCTTATAGCCCATCCTTTCTGGCAGACAATTTAAAAGTTAAGTAAACAAATGTTATAATATGGTAATCGCTTCTCTTTTTTTTCTGCCAATTTTTCTGAAACTGAGGAGTGGGGTTTTCGTTGAGTTTTCTGATCATTATCACCTAAGCAAGAGCTAGGAGCAGAACAGTTTAAGGGATTCTGATCACTCTTAGATTTATACTGAGTATCTGGGGAATCTGGGGTACACAATTGTTATAAAACCCAGCATTTGTTAACACTTCATCTAAATAACATTCAATTCTAAGTTTTCTCTAACCTCTGGTCATGTGCTACTTATTAGTAGTTTTCCTCCCCCCACTCCTCTCTTTCTCCTTCCCTCCACATAAATTCTACAAGAACTCCTTCCTAGAAAAATGGCAATCTACTTGGGGATTCTGCCTCATCTAACTTCTCTTATCTATTTATAGATTGTGGTGCAGAAAGGAGAGGAGCTGAATGGGTATGTCAAAGTCTACACCGGCCGTAAAGTGGGGCTCTTTCCCGTTGACTTCTTGCAGGAGATCTGAGGTCCAACCCTGGCAATTCACAAGGGTTTCATACCCAAGGCCAGGGTGTTTTAAGTGTTCATTGCCAGCTGCCGACGCCTCTGTGCAAGGAAGCTGCGTTCTGCAGGTCTGTGGTCCAAGAACTAAGACATCACACGAAGAAGGGCTGTATCAGTGAGCCAGGATTCAAGGCAAGAAGCATACCTATCTGCCACCGGAGAGGACTCCGTGCTTCTCTTGAACTCTGCAGTTTGCTGCTGGCAGATTCCAGAACAGGCTCAGCCATTGTCCCTTTATGATCTTGCCATGGAGGGATGCGGCCAAAGCTGCTCTACTTCTTGTCTGCAAAGAAAGTAGCGATTGGACAGATTGATTGACAGAATTGACAAAGAGTTACTATTAGGTTGCACTAACATGTGCATGAATTTACTTCAGGATATGACTGTCCCTTTGCTGGCAGAGGGGGAGCCTGGCTCCTAGTTAACTTGGATGGCTTAGATTCAATTATGTTTTGCCAATATCTGTTACCCTTTTCTATCCCTCACTTGTCTATCTGTGCTGATATAAAACACCACGTTTCTGAATTAATAGAGGAGAATATTGATAGCTCAGGCTTGAAATGAGGCATCCTTAGTGCTCTCTGAGCTTGTTTTGCTTTGTTTTTGCAGATATTTCATTACCCAAACTAGATAACATCATCAGTTGTAGCACCGATGATGTTACCTGGTTTGGGTAATGAAATGTCTACAAGAAAACAACCAAGCTCAGAAACCTCTAAGGCAGTGTTTCTCAACCTTGACAATTTTAAGGGGTGTGGACTTCAACTCCCAGAATTCCACAGCCAGCATTGCTGGCTATGGAATTCTGGGAGTTGAAGTCCACATCCCTTAAAATTGTCAAGGTTGAGAAACACTGCTCCCTTAAATTGAACTGATACTTACATGACTCTTGTTATCCTCTTCCATTTTTTTTTTTTGTGCCTTCAAATTATTGTTGATTCCTTGCAACTGCCTGGACTACTCCCTGCATTTTACTTGGCAAGGTTTTTCAGAAGTAGCTTGCCCTTGCCTGCTTCCTAGGGTGGAAAGAGAGTCACTGGCCCAAGGTCACTCAGCTGGCTTTATGCCTAAAGTGGGACTAGAACTTACAGCCTCCTGGTTCCTAGCCTGATGCTTTAACCCAGGGGTCTTCAAACCTGGCCCTTTTGTGACTTGTGGACTTCAACTCCCAGAATTCCTCATCCAGGCATGCTGGCTAAGGAATTCTGGGAGTTGAAGTCCACAAGTCATAAAAGGGCCAAGTCTGAAGACCTCCTGCTTTAACCAGTGCACCAAACTGGTTCTTGTCCTCTTCCACTACTTTCCTTCTATTGTGAAATTATGGTTGGTCACACAGTAGCCAGATGTTCAGATTGCATTTTGCATTTTTGTCCATCTATTGCAGACATGTCAAACTCGTGACGTCACGTGACGTCGCGCAACGTATCGGAGCTTTTTTGCCATTGCCGGCAATGGGGTGGGCGCGGCTCCGGTATGATGGAACTGGCCTGCGGGCCGGCAGTTTGACACCCCTGATCTATTGCATCTTTCCCAAGGATCTGGGTGATTTTGTCAATGCTGATGACATTCAGCTGGTGCTCCAGATGTTTTGGAATTACTCCCAAGGCGCCTGTTATTATTGTTACTATCTTTGCTTTCTTTTGGCATAGTTGTTCTACATATATTTACAAGTCTTTTTATTTTGTGGTTTTCCTCTACTTCTTTCTCTTCTCTTCTGCCGCTTCCAGGTGCTGTAATATCCACTATTTTTGTCACTATTATTTTTGCACTGTCCCCTTCTACATCCTCTTCTGTCTCTAGTTATGAAAGAGATCTGATGTGCTACATGTTCTTATTTTAAGCAGCATTTCTGCTGCTATGCCTTTGTTTGCTTATATGATACGAGCATGCAAAATTCCTAAAAGCTGGCGCTCAGTAAAGTGGAGAAACTACTTGGTTATCAAAAGGCCACTGACTGATCTCTATCTTGCTCCCAGGATTTTGATGCAAAATGGAAAGAGGTCTAAAACTCAAAATTCATCTGGAACAGACAAATCTTTAGTAAAGGCGGAGATGTGAAAATAACATTTCATTAGGTTGTATTTTTAATGTTTGAAACTGCCTTACTGAACATAAGGGACTGGAGAAAAAGCTCTTTTTCTCCTTTCTCAGATCGCTGGAGGCAATTATTCAGGAGACCCTATAAATCAGGGTAGCAAATAGGTTGCTTTCCAGGCATTTTGGATTACAATTGGACTATCATAAAGACAACATGGTCAATACCCGAGGAATTATAGCTAGATACCTATCAAGTGATGCATTTTAGTGTCCGGAATAGTGTGTATATTTAGTTCATGATAGCTACAGCTCTTTACTTTATCCTCTCAGTTTACTCTGCCTGTTCATACCTTGCAGAGTAATTCGTACATGCTCTTGTGCACAATTCTCATATGCTAGGAATTCCTTGTACATTGACGCACTCAAACTTACGTTCACAAAAAGTCAAGCTAAATAAATTTGTGCTTGTGTTTCCTATCAACCCCCTTTACATCATACTTGGTTTTTATATGCATTTGGGCATCTGCATGTATAACTGCATGCGGTTCCATATCTCCTGTAAATCAGTAGGATGTTGCTAAGGTAGCAATGCTGCCTGTTTCTCATTTTAATGTTCTCATCCCAGGGCCCTGTATCTGCAGTTTCCCTTGTGATTTCTATGCCTCTGTATTTATTGCAGACTGCACAACTACCAATTTAATATGTGTGATTTGTTTTCTGTTTTTGATTTCTCTTTCTGTTTCTCTTTCTATCTATTTCTCTTTCTCTCTCTCTCTCTCTCTCTCTCTCTCTCTCTCTCTCTCTCTCTCTCTATCATCTATCTATCTATCTATCTATCTATCTATCTATCTATCTATCTATCTATCTATCTATCTATCTATCTATCTATCTATCTATCTATCTTCTTCTACTTTTGTTTCATACTTTCTTTGTATTTCATGGTTCATCCAATGTCTCCCAGATGGAGCTAATGCATCCACAAAATTCTATTTATTAATTTGCTTTCCTGCCCAAATAGTACTAACTTTTTCCTCTTAACTCAACCCCATTGTCATTGTTACTCTACAATTAGGTGTTGTAGTTTTGGGAGCTAATCCACTCTACTCAACTACTACACAGCTTGTAATTTGAGCCAGCCCTGATGTGTTTCCAAATAGAGAATTGTAAAAATGAATAATAATGTTTTGGACCTGGATTTCTGGATTTGCTACTTCTGGGCCCAGGTGGTGCAGACCCAACTCCTATAAACCCATGTTTATGGAAACGTGAACTAACTGCATCTCAATAGGAAAGCTTGAAATATCTTCATTAATAAGAAAAGATTGCTTAGCAAGAACAAAAAAATTTCTAATGTGTCTCAGAAGAAAAAATATATGGAAGTCAGCTAAATCAGGGGTCCCCTATTCTCGGGCCATGGCCTGTTTGGAACCGGGCTGTGTGAATGACGGGCTGGTGCACATGCACACAGCTTGAGTTGCAGGAGCAGTGGGCCAGGGCACATATACACAAGCTCACAGCTCAACTTGTGCAAGTTGGGCTGCGCACACATGCATGTGCATGCTGGCCCGTGCAGGGCTTTTTTTCTCATAGAATGCCCAGAACGGAGTTCCGGCACCTGTTTTGGAGGGAACCTTGTAGGGTAGGAAAGGCGAGTTGTATGACGTGTGTGAGTTCTGGCACTTTTTTTTTTTTTTTAGAAAAAAAGCACTGGGCCCGTACAAGTCAAGCGGAATGCATGCGTACCGGCCTGCTGCTCATGCAGCCCGATTCCCCTTTACCCCCCTCCCCTGCCGGGCTGCCAAGCCACAAAGGTTGGGACTGCTGACCTAAATATACGCCTAAAATATCACACTAGGGATTAATGGTTGGTCATTTCATGTTAAAGTCTAAAGAACAAAGCAGACGGGTTCTACAGCTGTCATTAGTATTAATATATTTCAGATAATTTAGGTATTATCTGAGGCTAATGAGCAATCTCTTTCCTTTTCCTTCGATACTACTTCACAATTCACTTTTGAGTTGGCAAGGCAGGACAGGGCATCTATCACAGCAAAGTATTACTAGGTACCTGGTCTGTTAATAAAAGTGTTTTCCATCAGTCTCCTGCTGCACTGGAAATCTGTATATATATATTTTTCTTTTGGGGGCGGCTGGCTGTGCATCTGTTACATTTCTACTTCATCCAAGGATTTCAGGGCTCAGCTATCTATGGACAAAGAGAAGAAAAAGTTAGGATATAGGAATAATTTGCACTTGTTAGGATATATGTACAGGAAGTGTTTGCACAAATAAGATGATTTTAAGCAAAAAAATGATAATGGAGAAGAATACAAAATGTTTTTGACTATATATCTCCAGCTGTCTGTCTTCTAGAGGCATTTAGAATTGCATCAGTGGGTAATCAGGAAACTGACAGCTAAGATGGAAGTAAGTTGACAAAGGAATACAAATTGAGGATGCTTCTGTCTACAACTCTATAATTAATGCAAATATCTATACCATATTGTTTCTTATCTCTTTGGGTTTGAAGGATTGCAACATAGTGATAGAGTAAGGAAAGATGAAGAAAAATCAGTTTTGGATATGGATTTGAAACATCTGTTCAGAGACTTGTGCCTCCTATAGGAATTTCCAAAGAAATGTTCTCTCTCTCTCTCTCTCCCTCCCTCTGTCTCCCCCCCCCCTCTCTCTCTCTCTGTGTGTGTTTGAATCAATGCACTGTACAAGCAGAGAAATTTGGTGTCTAGGGTAGAATGCAACCTGCCGAGAGTTCTGATCATTGTTTATTAAAATCTCAAAGGGAAATGAGGCTGAACAAGAACGTCATATGATGGATCTGTAATACGCTTAATTCCGGAAATAAAATATGCAAAAGCAGTAAACAAATGTAGAAGTTCACATAATAAGTTCATCTACAAAACCTTTGCTTTGTTAAAAGAGTTTGATTATTTGGTGATAAAAATATGCCTAGTCCTGGATACAGTCTTGATATTTTTGATATACGAGGCTTTGCAAAGCAGAGGATTTTCAATAGCTTATGTATTAGCTATAGTGGGTTGGATTTGAGCATGCTGTAATCCTGCCTGAATAAGGTGTATAAACCTTAGAGCCATCTTCACCAATCTTCTTCTGCCTGGATGTGTTTGGACTGCAACTTCCAGAATCCTCAACTAACAGGGATAATTGCTGGATTGGAATTTTGGAGGCTATACTGTCCAGAACAGTGATTCTCAACCTTTCTAATGCCGTGACCCCATAATACAGTTCCCCATGTTGTGGTGATCCCCAAGTGGGTGTGGCCATCAATAAGAGGGAGTAGGACAGCTAGGGAAAAGGGGAAAAAATGGCGGACAGCGTGGTTTGGCGACCCCCGTGAAATGGTCATTCGACCCCAAATGGGGTCCCGACCCACAGGTTGAGAACCACTGGTCCAGAAGCTTTCCCCAGTCTTGATATCCATCATGTGTATTGACTCTATTTCCCAGAATACCTAATTTCTATGGCTCCTCCAGGAATTCTGGGAGTTAAAGCCTACTTTGTAGGAGAAACCATGACTGCAGAAGGCTGGTATAGGCTCCTTCCCTCCTTTCTTGGTTGGATTTATTTTTGGCATGCCACCTGCTTCGTCTTGCCTAGTAGAAACAGTCCAGCCAGAAGCTGTAACCCTGATTGGAATGTGTAACTGAAGATCCTGATCGGAAACTGGAGCCCTGGGGCTGCCATATAAAGGGGGAAAGGAGACAGGTGCTGTCATGTGGCATGTCTGTTTTTCCGCACAGAATAAATAACTGGACAATTCATGGGCCAAAAGTTTAAAGGGGAAGCAATAAGCAAGCTTTCCAGCCTCCTCCCTCTCAAATTAATCCTAAAGCTACAGCTGCCTGGTTGCCTATGGTGACCATAGTTAAGCCAGGAAAACAATTGAACAGTGACCAGCAGAGACTTAAAGTAGGATATGTCATATAAATGTACACCTCAAGGGGGCACTCATACCCTTCAGGACTTTTCCATTAAGATTTTTGCAGGGCCCTGCTTTTCAAATCTTCCCTGCTAGCTCTCATTTCTCCAATGTTAAACCTAGTGAACTGTCTGTCCGGTCTACCCTACCTTATTCAGGGGTCAACAATCTGGGCAAGCAGGCAAGGTCCTTTGGTATGTGTCCCTTTACCATCGCTGAGAAAATCTTAAGGTTAAAAACAAGAGGAAGGAAGGGGGTTGCATGAAAACAGGAAAAAATAAAAGGTTCTCGGGAATTGTCCTCTAATTACGGACACAAGGTTCAGCCTTTCAGATTCTTCTCTGTGTTATTTGTATTTGTTTTTGTTTTTTTTAAAAAAATGAGGATCAAAAGGGCTCATTGCTTCAGCAAAAGAATGAAGTCTCTTTCATAACTCTTCCCAACCCCAGGGTGAAGCCAGCAGTGTGCTGCAGCTGCCAAAAAAAGCCAACACAGTGCTAGGCTGCATTAACAAAGAGATAGAATCAAGATCATGTGAAGTATTAATACCACTTTACAATGCCTTGTTAAGGCCACACATGGAATACTGCATCCAGTTTTGGTCACCACGATGTAAAAAAGATGCTGAGACTCTAGAAAGAGTACAGAGAAGAGCAACAAAGATGATTAGGGGACTGGAGGCTAAAGCATATAAGGAACAGTTGCTGGAATTGGGCATGTGTAGTTTAATGAAGGACAAGGGGGGACATGATAGCAGTGTTCCAATATCTCAGGGGCTGCCACAAAGAAGAGGGAGTCAAGCTATTCTCCAAAGCGCCTGAAGGCAGGACAAGAAGCAAGGGATGGAAACTAACCAAGGAGAGAAGCAACCTAGAACTAAGGAGAGACTTCCTGACAGTTAGAACAATTAACCAATGGAACAACCTGCCTCCAGAAGCGGTGAATGCTTCAACACTGGAGGTTTTTAAGAAGAGACTGGACAGCCATTTGTCCGAAATGGTATAGAATTTCCTACCTGAGCAGGGGGTTGGACTAGATGACCTCCAAGGTCCCTTCCAACTTTATTATTATTATTATTATTATTATTATTATTATTATTATTATTATTATTATTATTATTATTATTATTATTCTCAATCATCGCACAGTCAACCAGATGTTCAGACTGGATTTGGCATTTTGTCTACCTATCGAGTCCTTACCCAGGACCTGGGATAGGCAGATGTGGATGTTTGATGGTATTACAGGTATCGTCGCAGGATGGAAGCAGTTCCTAATAAGGCCGCCTTTTGCTATTATTATTATTATTATTATTATTATTATTTTGAGCTCTGGAGCAAAACTTCTCGGGACCCTGCTTTTTTTTAACAAAACAGAAACAAACCACATACCCAAAGGCTATGGAATAGAAATTATTTTCTCAATTGTTATTTCATGACAATTTTCTGGCTGCAGTCTTTGAAAAATAAATCTTTTTGGGAAAAAAGGCTACATTTTCCATCAGGTTTTGCAGCCTGGCCTTCTTTTCATTGTCACTGCTTAATCCTTTCACACTTCTGATTAAAGAAGGGGGAGGGAAGCATCCCCCAACTGGGCCACCCTTTTGTAGAAAGTCTGGGCATGAATTAAGGGTAGAAAATAAAGATTTGGCAAGCTATTTTAACCTAAGTTTGTAGGACTACAACTTGCCACACCAGATAAAACCTATCAGATACCTACGGTGGTTTTTTTAGATTCTTGAAATTTCCTTGTAATCAGAGGCAGATCAATGAGAATCAGGAAGCTTTCTATGCCCTAATGAGGCACCTTATACTGGGTAAGTGAATTGATTAGATTGAATCAACCCCACTTTGTCCAGGTCTGGATGGGTGTTAACAAACAGGTCTGGAGAGGAGTGTAGCTTCAAAAGAAAACAGAGCAGACACCCCCTCTGAACAGGCCGTTATGCATTTCAGATAGTGGCTGAATTTCACTAAGTTTCAGGCACAGAAGTGTTTTAATCATAGCCAAATCTTTTCTCCCAAACCTACTGTGCCTAGCCCACCTTTCACCACTACATAGGTGAGATTAGAGGAAATCTAATCCTATGTTTTAAGAACTAAGTATCTTGATATCACAATGGTGCTCTATATTTTACCTTCTATACCCTTTGTTTATATCCCAGGCAATGCATTTTATAAACATGTGTACCATATTGTCCCTCTATTTCCTGTTGAAATATGGAGCACAGAAAAAGAAATAATAGTATTTCAAAGAAATTAAAGGCCTACTATGAACAAGAAAAAATACCTAACTCTATCCTCCTTCCTGCCAACATTATCTGTTCTATTTCTCCATATTTTTCTATCTTGGCAACCCATTTTTCTTGCTTTCATACCTTGCTCCGTTTTTTGCCTTCCATACTTTAGACTTCTCACTTCTCTCTTTTTCAGAATGTCATCAGCTCCATCCAATCCTAACTTTCCCTTTTCTTGATCTAGTAAAGAATAATATTCGATTTGTAGTTCAATACTCATTCATTTGCTCTACATAAATGGATGACCAAACCATCTCCAGACTTCATTTATTCATAGTGATCATTCACGTTTACATCCAGTCATCCATTCATTCTTCGCTCTATTTGATTTACCACATGCACCTATAAGTACCACTATGTTTAATTTTCTTTTTATTTCTCCTAACTTACTGAACTCTTACTTTCATATAACAAAATAGGCAAAGCAGAGTCATTTTGCTTCCTTTAATTCTTACAGCAATTCTCACAACAGACCTTCCCACCATATTTACACATTTTAAAACTTCTCTATCCATTTTCTCATCTTTGGTAAGCATTCTTTCGAAGTATTAAGTTCTAATTTTCTCTCCGTTTTCCCTATCAGACATAACTACTTTGATCTTTTCTCTATTAATTTCAGATCCATATTCTCTTTGCATCATATAAGCAACCTGACATTACTGCAATTCATTTGGGTTCTCAACCAAAACCCCAGCATCCTCTACATAGAAAAATATATGTACACTCACTACCTAAATCAACACATCTCTAACAACACAAGCACCCCTTATATACTGTAGTTATCCATAAATATATTAAATACCCAAGAGATATCACAAATCTTTGTGCTATCTTCTGTTCAGCATTAAACCAATTGATAAGGCTTCATTCTCACAAATGCCTTATTTCCTTCATACACTGCTCCTAGGATATTGAGCAAGACCCTTCAGCTCCATATTCTAAAATTAGAGTGTTTACTAATTGTAATAACCAATTTTACAAGGTTAAGGATTCAAGTTCACTTCACAGCCCCTTCAAGCAAAAAGGCCTGCCTGAAATCCTGGACAGAAGAATGTGCAGGACTTTGAGTCCAATTGAAAAAGGTACTTCAGAGGTCAGAGGGACGCACACATAGTATTTATCTGCAACATTGCACCTGTTCTTAAAGCAGGCCATTCTTTTTCTGGGACCATCAGGTAGCTGTAAAGGACTCCAGCAAAAGACATAGCTGCTTTAAAGGGTTGCTGTGTTTGTGCTCTGAAGTTCCTTTTTGGAATCAAATCTGAAGCACTTGCAGCTTTATTAGATAACTATTATCACTCCAGGTAGAGAAACAGCAATAAAACTAAATGGACCAGGATGCAACATGGTTTAAAAAACAGCTTCTCTTGTTCTCTTAAACATCTACAGAAGTTTTTTTTATTTTAAATTTCTTATTAGTTATTATTGGGGAAGGAGGGGGGAATATGACCGATGCTTGACATCTTCCTTGTCAAAAAATATTGGACACCATGGTTTGGTTTTATAATGTCTCAATTTCCTAGAATGGTGCAAAATTTCAGGGTAATCCAAAGTTCTTTAGATTTGACTTCCATTGCAGACACTGGAGCTTATAATACCCAAATTGGAGACAATGAAAAGAAGCAGTGTGCTTCCCTTCCTCTAGGCAGACAACAGATCTATAACTTCTAGAGATTGCCAGAGAGAACTGTTCAGTTCTCATCTAATGCTGTCTCATACTGGGGGGGGGGGTGTCTCACCTCCTGAGCTCCAGTAGCTTTTTCTGTTAAAAAACCTGCAGAGGAAACTCCTATTCTTTCCCAGTCGTTAGAAGAAACATCTACTGTGCCAGCTATTAAAAAGCTAGAGCAAAACACGTGTTCTGATGAACAGTTGGGGCGGGGATTTCTTCAGTATTTGGAAAGCAAGGATTGAAGAAAACAACAAGATAGCTAAAGACACAGTGCATAAACTGAGAGTGGCTTCAAAGGTTTTCTGACAAGATTTTCTGATGAGACCTCACGTAGCACATCTAGTGTAAAGGGAGCTTAAAACGTTAGGCCTGGCCTTTAGGGAGCATTAGGCATATTCAAGGAATTAAACAGATATTTTTTTCATCTCACAAAACTTTAAGGCACAGGTGTCAAACTCACCACGTCATGTGACGTGTCGTAACATATCATGACTCTTTTTGCATTGCCAGCAATGGGGCGGGCGCGACTTCAGTATGATGAAACCGGTCTGCGGGCTGGCAGTTTGACAACCCCTGTGTTTAAGGTGTCCATTTCATCATTAAATTATATTTGTTAACAGATTGATTTTTCCTGATTGTAAGAATAAAGGGAAAATGGATACCTTCAACTTGTGCCTATATAAAGTTCAGACATATTCTGACCTCACGTCACAGAGATGCAGAAAAAACTTTTTGAGTATTCAAACTCTTTTTGGGATCAGAACAGAAATAACCTATTCCACTTTTTAGCCATTAGATGGCGAGCAAGACCCTCCCAATATTTTTCAGACTCCAGACATGTTAGCATAGGTCACTCCTTGTGGGGCTGAGGTCCAATCTGTAGGAACAGGGAAGGAAGGCACATGCTTAATTCTTGACTCCAAGTGGAATTATTATTATCTTTGTTTAAAATTGCCAAAATTATGAGGTGAGGATTAATTGAGGAGAAGGAGGAAGAGGATGCAGTCCCAGCTTTTCTAGTTCCTTGTCCAGGTTCTAGGTTTTTTTTCGCTTGCTATGGGGCACAACTAGAATTTCTCACTGCAATAGAGAGATGGGGAGACTCTTTTAAAAGTCTGACCATATTTCATCCTGGCTCTAGGATAAACACTGTGACATGGCAAACCCACTTACTTGATTGTTTTCATCACAGTCACACAGGAATGTTTCCCTAAATGGTGTGAAGCCAAAGACATTTGTATCACATTGAGAGTGGCCTGCTGACACTGTGAACATGCTCTTGATCACTACTGTGGAATGCCCTAAGCCCGATAAGAGTTCAATTGAGATCCAAGCATCCCTAGTCTTGGTTGAGATAAAAAAAAATCACTTTCCTCTGTGGGGATTAATTGATCCAACTCAGTCCTCAGTCTGAGCACTGCCTCTTTAAGAATGCCTGTCTCTGTCTGCCCTGTAGCCTTGCAGAGAGTGAGGAAGGGAGAGGAAGAGAGAGAGGGGAGAATATATAGGGAACTGTTTGCCTCTTGTCAAGTCCATCCATGATGGCACAAATCCTGCCACTACTTATCCATCCCCTCAGGAAAAATAGGCAGGAATTGGGCTGTAAAGTAACAGCTTCCCAGCTTCCTTTGCACCAACTGAGAAACAAACAAACATCATTATAAAAGGCTGCAAAGATTTGGATAACCACTAGGTAGCAGCAGAAAAAAAGCCAAACTCTTTGCTGCCATCTCTCATGTTCAGTTGGAATTCTGCAGCTCATGCTGCTCACAGAGGTAATTATTCTGTTTGGGAAAGAGAATATCTACGACGTCACCTGTGTTGTGGGAATGCAGCCTTTGAGAGCACTTCTGACTATGTGGAGGAGGATTGAGAACCTTGAGAAATAGGGTAGCAACACAGACTTTGTGGCAAAAAAAAGTCTCAGATTCAGCACTGATTTCACCTCTGATTCCACTGCTGTCAGCTCTTATCATCAGGAAATTTCTGGTAATATCTGATCTCAGAATCCTTCCCTGAAGTTGCAACCCTGTTGTTGTTACATAAAGAAGCTTGTCAAGGAACAGTCTGAGAAGAAGAAATTGCTAAATTCCTAAGATGGGTTATCCTGGGGGGAGGGGGGGCTGTTCAGGGACTGTTCTAATACCAAAGTAGGCCATCCCTAACCTTCATAGATGCAACAATGAGAGTCCTCCTCACATCCTAATCAAAACTGGCAAGTTGAGAATGACACTTTCAAAAGTTGTCCTTGTGTGATGGGGTGAAGTTTCCTATTCCTAGGAAAGAGATGAGATGGACTTGAGCTTCTGGAAAGCAAGAGCTTCCTCTAGGCCAGGGGTAGGCAACCTTGGCTCTTTTATGACTCATGGACTTCAACTCCCAGAATTCCTGAGCCAGCATGGAAACTTCTCCCTTTCCCCTCAGCATGGCTGGCTCGGGAATTCTGGGAGTTGAAGTCCACGAGTCATAAAAGAGCCAAGGTTGCCTACTCCTGCTCTAGGCTACCCTTTTCCAACTAATAACTTCCAAACTTATTCACTTATACTAAGGTGACCAACTTTTTTACAATGAAAAGGAGGACACAAATAAATTGAAGAAAAAATATCATAAATAAAAGTAACATTTTATTCATTGCAACAATAATACAGACAACTTGCATGAGCAAAGTTTGCCAGCCGAGTGTTTTGCCGTGCTCAGCAGCAATTCCTATTGGCTTTCGAAAGCCAGTAGGGGAAGTAGCACAGCTCATGCAAAAGTTGAAAAAAACATCAAAAAAAGGTGCCAGAACGTCATTCTGAGTGTTCTATGAGAAAAAAAAAGCCCTGCAGATTAGTCTTCAAATATCGAAAAGGAGGACAAATAGGAGGACATTTTTCAAGGGAGGACAGAACTTACAAAAGGAGGACTGTCCTCCCTAAAGGAGGACTGTTAGTCACCTTACTTATATACTCCTGCCCCAAAGCCACTAGTCCCCATGAATGTCTCCCTTGCTGGCAGGGGAATAATTTTAATTCAATATGTCTTGTGGACACCCTGTGAGGAAATGTTGCTGTGGGCATTTAGACATCCTCTTTGCCCCCATTGCTAATCAAAAGTGGTGGCTTTGTTGTCCCTCTGTCACACACTGCTCTCGGATTCAAATTAACAGAGTCAGACAGAGTGTGGCCTCACAAGTGGGCCTTCTCTGCCCTGACACCTGCCTAACTGAACAGCCTCTCCCTGGAGACATGGAAGGCCCCAACCTAGTTAGTCTTCAGGAAAGCAGTGAAGGCCTAGTTCTCCCCCATAGGTAGCTTGCATGCCATGGTAGGTGGGTGGATGTGAGGGTTTTTTTTAATCAGGGCCTCAACATAGTTTGTTTTAAATGGTGTTGTTTTGTATTCTATTATTTGTTTGCTACCCAGAGTAGTAGATGGATGGCACTATGTCAATTTGTTTAATACATGCAGATTTATTTATGTATAAATAAATACAATGGACAGCTGAGACCCCCATGCCTTTATCTTCTGTTCTAGAAAGCTACTGAGGAAGGGAGCAGCTTATCTAAAATTAGGGCTGGTCAAGGGAAACAGATTAAGGATTTTGGTAAGCAATCACTCACTGTTTTGCTCATGGCTTGCTGCTAGGCTGCAATCACCACCTGACTTAAACTTAGCTGCTGAGAGAGCAGTGTCAGGCTTGGTTAGTAACTGGGATGGGAGACCACTAAGAAATCCCAAGGGCAGGCTGGGAAGTGAAAAAAGAAAAACCTCCAAGGAGAAGGCAGGGACAAACCATTGAATGACCTTGTCCACAAAGTCAGCAGGACTCAAAGGAGACAGATGTTATGTTCACAGGAGGAGTGCTTTCCAGATGTTCTGGTGTCTTCCAGATTTTGGCAGTTTTGCCACTTTTTGGCCAATAGTTTTTGGAAACACCCCCCCCCCCAGCTAACTGAGGCTATCGTCCTCAAGACTGGGAAAATATCAGAAGACTGAACCCTACCCTTACAGCATTTTCTCTCTGCCCTGCTCTTCTCACCTGCAGGAAAGAAGCTATTATCTTAGGGACAATTCCTAATGCTCCCCCCAAATAGATATAGTATGTACAAATGGGCACATTTATCCCTTTCTTCTTGAATGGGGAAGCAGAGAGAGCATTAAAAGTGCCCATTGCCACCTCTGAATCCTCTTCCTCTGCTTTGCCTGAGTGGTCCACCCCTCCTTGTTGCTTTCTTGTCAGCTTGTACAGAGCATAATATATTTTCTCGTTCCTATCCGAAGTGGTTTGGTGTACCCTCTATCCCAGCGCTTCTCTCTCCATGCTCAGCCAGTCTGTCACATCTTTAATCTTTCTGCAATCAGGAGCCTAATTAAATTAGCCAGCTTTGTTATACCTTCTTGTAATCTTATTGCCGGCAAATTGCAGCCTTCACAGAATTCCCCAGCAAATCCCCAAGGGCCTGTTTGTTGCAGCCCACTACTGATTGCATTGAGGAGACAGACAGCCGACTGGCTTGCTGGAGTAGTGTGCCAGTCCTGCAGGGAGGTGAAAAGACTCACATTTTCTGCAGCCGCTGGCTCTGGTGTGTCCTGAGAGATGTGGATGAGTTTTCCTTATTCTTTTAAGCAAGGATTAAGCGTGTGTCTGTTACGTTTATCAGGAAAATGCCTATCCTTGCCAGGACAGGCAAGGAAGACAGGAGAGCGCCAGGGATATATGGAGCATGTACAGCTTGCTGATGGCATCATAACAAGAAAGATTGCCATGCAATATTATCAGCTCCACATACAACTTTTCATTTAACCCTATAATAGCAAATAACCATGGAGGAAAAAGCCTGCTTGTTCAAATAGTCGAGTGGGGCTCACGGGCCACACGCCCTCCCACAAAGCCAGGATTCAGCTGTCCAAATATCTGAACAGACTTTATCCTGATCTTCTGAGCCATGCCTCTTAACCCACACTGTCACACCTGGGGCCAGTTCTCAGTTCATGATGAAATGTGAAGGTGACAGTTCGTTTTCCGAGCTTGTGGATTGGTTTCCAAACATTTCGTTACCAGGCTAGATAACATCTTCAGCAGAGTTTAGGGGATGTCAGGGTCAGTGTTCTTCTGTGTGGTCAGTAGGTCTTGTGATGGGGAGGTCATGTCAGGTGAGGGTCTTGTGATGGGTCTTTTGATGAGCTAGACATGGATTGCATCAAGTGAGGTCTTGTTTTTTTTATAAGATTTTATTGGTTTTCCAGTATTACATTTGAGTATTTGGAAGGCAATATGATGATTGGGTTAATCAATAGTTCAATGACAAAATCTTTAGTACATATCTCAGGTTACATCATCAAATGTTTCTTCTCTGTTTCCCTTAACATTTGCTATAACGTATTTAAGCTAGTAAATTTCTAATTGTATCAAACTCAGTTATTAAATGTTACCTAATTTTTAGTTTTTTAATTACAGTACTCCAATTTTAACCTTTAATATCCATACTATTTGACTTTTGAGTGACCTGAATTTTCTTTGTCTCACTTCATAAAAATTATAATGTCTAAAATGCACATATTACTTACTTAAATATATTCTTATTCTATTTTGTAAACGTTTTCTATTTCTCACCCTGGTACATCATCACCTTAATAATAGAGTATCCTTTGTTAGCTCAAGTACATCATCTATATTATCTGGGCTAATCAATAGTTCAAACCTATTTCCTAATAGTTAGTTTTCATTTCCCTTGTAAATCTAAGCCCTCAATATTAAACAGATTAATCCCTTATTTTCCAATTATTTTAAATCTAATAATCAAATTTCCCCTTGTCTCAAGATCTCCCTTTAGCCCAAGTGAGGTCTTGTGATGGATCAGTTGTGGGCTGCATCAAGTGAGGATGTTGTGATGGTCATTGGGAGGTGAAGTGCTAGTTGAGTTGGTTGAGGGTTGGTGCCCTCACCGACATGACCTCCCCATCACAAGACCCATCATAAAACCTTCACCTGACGTGACCCTCACCTGACATGACCTCCCCATCACAAGACCTACTGACCACAGGTAAAGGGCTTAGAATGCTGGGAGGACCACATGTCATCCTTGACTTACAACCATTCATTTAATAACTGTTCAAAGTGATACTAGCACTGAAAAAAGTGACTTACAACTGATCCTCACGCTTACAATGGTTGGCGCATCCACATAGTCACGTGATGATCAAAATTTGGGTGCTTGGCAATTGGCAGGTGTTTATAATGGTTACAATGTCCCAGGATCATGTGATAGCCATTTGCGACCTTCCCAGGAAAGCAAAGAGGGGGGAGCCAGACTCACTTAACTACATTATTTACTTAACAACTTTGGTGACTCACTTAACAACCGTGGCAAAAAAAGATCCTAAAATGCGGTATGATTCACTTAACCGCCTTGCTTAGCAATGGAGATTTTGGTCCCAATGGCTCGTATGCCAAGGACTTCCTGTACTGTATTCTTGGCTTCCCCTTCACAAAACCCAGGATGGAATAGTGGTATGGAAACAGACCCTTCTTCATCAATCCATGTTTCTGCATTCAGTAAAGCTAGTCTTCCCCATCTTTCTCCCCCTACCCCGCCCTCAGATCATGAAGACACAGCTGGAACCAAGCAGACTTTCACCAGCAGGAGGCAGCATGGCGACGTCCCTCTCAGGGCCTGTTTGGGGCCTAGGCTTTTCCTCAGAGCAGGCGAAGTTTTCCCACCCGAGTTGCATTGGCTTTAAGGGAAAGATTCTTCTCCCCCCCCCCCCACGCGCCTGCTTCCAAGGCAGTTAAGGGCCTGCCAACTATTCCCTGGAGCTTGTTAGTGCCTGCGGCTTTTAAACTCCCTTCTCCCCCCCTTCCCTTAATTTCCCTTTCTCCTCCTTTTTTCCACCATCAATGTTCTTTAATGAAAAGAAAAGAGGCTGAACAGAAGAAATCTTGAAGTGCTGCAAAAAAACCCCAAAACCATCTCTAAGTTCAAGTAATTACGGCGATTTTTCTAGCCTCCGAATCTCCCAGTGCAGAGAGAAAGGCAGCCTAGCAAGGAAAGGTGTGGAGATTGGATGACCCAGCGGCTGCTTTTATATTTTAAAGCAAAGTGTTCTAATCAATTAGTTTGTGATCCGATGTGCGTTGCGTCTCTGTGGTCCCGTTGCCACCAATGGTAGGACCATCTACAAAAAAAAAAAAAAAGCAGACGTGGCTCCTTCAACACAAAGCTTACAAGCCATCTTTGCATCAGAATACTTTGCTTTGATTCGAGATGTTTCCAACCAAAGAGAAAGGGTGAGGGTTAAAATGACAAGAGAAAGAAGAACTCAAACTCTTGATTTAAAGCAGATTTTCTCGTGGTCTTGAGTAAATATACATGTTAAATTGTTCTATAACCAGTAAAATATACTGGTCTGCAACTCAGAAGGGCCTTTGGGCAATATAAGAACATAATTTAAATCCTGACAGATACATCCCAACATAGCTGTAGTTTGGAGTTTCTTTGTAATGTGTTAGTATATTTTGATGTTGCAGAGTGGTAAGTTTTGAAATGCAGAACAATATCATGATGGTCCCCATATGCTAAGCCTCCAAGGAGAACGCAAAAATGCCAGCAGCCTCACCACAAAGACCAAAACTAATCAGAAGGACGTATTATAATACCTCGTTAGCATCACTTGCCAGTCACAGAAAAGGACCTGGCAAAGGATAGTGGAGAGAAAATGGATTCTGCTTGGTTCAAAGCCAAAAGTTAAAAGTAAAAAAAATCAGAAGGTGAATGCACAAAATCAAATGAGTAATCAAGGATCAGTGACAGCAATCAATCATAAATCAAACTGACACACTGCTTTATCCATGGTTCTGACCATCTCTTTGTCCAAAGCAGCTATGTTGAACTGCCAAGGACGGTCCCATTCCTGATGTGCGATAGGGATGGATCTATTATTGAGTATCCATCATTGTATTGCAAGGGGTGCTGGGGTTGAAGTTTTATGAGGTATGGTTAGGAAGTAATTCTGTACCTCAGAGAAAACAACCAAGGCCCATATTCAGGCTTTTCCAGAGCCACAAACCCCTCGATTTTTAAAGATTTTAAAAGATTTTTAAAGATATTGTTTGAATCAATCCTCTGGAGAGGATAACCCATTTCGGGCCACCGGATTACTTTAAGGCAGCGGTTCTCAACCTTTTTATACGGCGACTCCCGGTCACACGGATGTGGCGCGCATGCGCGGCGCCACCCCATGCATGGCGCGCATGCGCGGTGCCGCCCCCTGAGGGGGGGAAATGGCGGATCGCGTTGTTTGGCAACCCCCGTAAAATGGTCGTTCGACCCCAAATGGGGTCGCGACCCATAGGTTGAGAACCGCTGCTTTAAGGCCTGTAAGCTTGTGAGCCTCCTTTTGTGATTCTTCTATCATTGGCTGCAGTTGTTGTTGTTGTTTTTTAAAATCAAATGCATTCTAGTAAATTATATCTCTAAAGGGGACATGATTTGCTAGTCTAGTTTTATGAATGCAGCATGCAATTATGTCAAATCAATTCTGAAATTAGACATCCAGAACTGGGTACGAGTCAATGAACATTTTGCACTGGCTTGGCAACGCTTGCAAGCTTCGCAATCCATTTATTTGAATGGAATCCATCAAATTAGTATGATCTTCCTCCTCCTGCCCGCCCCCCAAATTATTTAAATAAATTCTAGGTTTCTAGGCAAACAGTGGAGAATCCAATCTGACAACCAATTTTCCCTGTGGTATTGGATATATTGCAGGGAGCACATTTGAGTCACTTGTTGTTTTCCAGGGGTATATACATTTTGCTAGTGTGAATTCACCTCCTAGCCTCCCCCATGCACTTCTGTTTATTGATCCATTGATCTCAATGGAGGAAACAGCAGTGAGGAAAGGCAATACCGATTCAGGCAGCACTGCAAAAGTGCTCATTTAGGTTTCGAACCTGACTATTCCATTTATTACTAGAAATTAATCTCTTGGAAGTCACTTTGCGTAAAGGTTGTGACACCCTATCTTCCCCTGAAAGAGTTCAGAGGCTTTCTAAATGTCATTGAACTACAACTCCCGGCGGCAATACCTGGGAGGCCATAGATTTCCCACTTCTAAAAGTTACTAAACTAAAAGTAGCATTATCTAAGGCAGTGTTTCCCAAACGTGACAATTTTAAGGCATGAGGACTTCAACTCCCAGAATTCCACAGCCAGCAACGCTGGCTGTGGAATTCTGGGAGTTGAAGTCCACATGCCTTAAAATTGTCAAGTTTGGGAAACACTGATCTAAGGCAATACAAATGAAACTTATATTGAATCAGACTGTGTTCTCTGCCGTCTACTCTGAGAGAGCGGGAGTTATTTATATGCCTCTGCCGGCCTTTTTAAAGTCCTTGAAGAACTTGTTTTTATCACTGAGGCGTTGGGTTGGATAGTCTTGTGAATCTGTCCAGTTTTGTTTTTGTTGTTGAATTTCTTCTGGCACAATGGCTTTATGTCCTTTTATTTTGATAATTATTTTTATGCTGCGATTATTGTTTTAATTATACGCCATTCTGATTTTTATGTTGAGAGGGTGGCTATCAGCATGAATTAAATAAACCAACAACTGAATTCTGGGATTCCAAGCGAACCTATCCCATATCTGTGAAAGGAGAAAAAGATAAAAGGACACTGCTCAGCATTGATCCTTCAAATCCAGGCTGCAGTAAAGTAGTCCAGAGTTGCTGGCAAATACCTCACTCATCATTAAGATGGCAGTTGATAGAAGAGGCCACAGGTATTCCCTCCCAAATTCCAGACCACCAGGAACCAAGCCCTTTCCCACTCTTAAGATAGAGATGTTTGGAGATTCCCACTAATGACCCCAGAACAGAGAACACCAAACAACAAACAGAAAGGAATGAGAAGAATTTATTTCTGTCCCAAGAAGTTTTTGCTTACTGTTGGACTCCCACGTCCCAGATCCAGGTTGCCCTTGGTTGAATGTGTCAGACAAGAACAAGCCGTATTTTGCTTTCCGCCCTGCAGTCTAGACTCTGAATTAACCAAGATTGAACCAGGGAAATAAAGTTGACTGCTTTTCTTTGGTTTGTTCTGAGTGGCTAAGCTTCTGGCCTGTTAGCTTCTCTTCTCATCTACAAAGCATTTTGAAATGTATGTTATCAAAAACGGAATCCTCTACCGAGATTCTAAATCTGTCTCCTTATTGTATGAACTGAAAAGTGCTGAATGGACCACTTTACCCACCCACCTGTTTTCAAAGAAATGCATAAAAAGCTTTTTGAGTGAGAAGCGAAATGTCTTCAAGGAAAAAAAACTAAGAAAGTCCAGTTGCTTTTTGGAAAAGCACCTTTGGGACAACCATGACCTGGATGATTGAGAATCTCCACCGACATACTGTAACTATAAGAAGTTTTTCAGATGAGGCCAAGGGAGCACAGATATTTCTAAAGGATCCTCCCCTCCCCGTTCTTTGTCAATTTCACTCTCCCTTAAAAAGGCAATAAATATATATAAAGTGTGATTCTAAACTGCAATCCCATGTTCTTGGGAAGAATCCTAGATGCCTATAAGAATCTTCATGTTACTTTCTTGAGGTTAGAAAACATATTTTTAATCTCAGAGCAGAATATCTGAAATTGAGAAACCTTTTCTGACTCCCTACCGAAGTCCCCAAAGCTGTTTTTTTCAGGAATATATAATATTGAAAAAAAAAGGGAAAAAGTGGATATGATCGTGGATCATACCATTTACTACCTCCCAAGTGCCCGCAGTTAACTGTGGAGCTGATATAGAGTCCTTTCCCCACCATTGCCAGTTGGGCAGAGAGACTGGTATGCCGGGGTTGGATGGGGCCAGGAATGCTGCTGTTGTCCAGGAGCAGGTTAAATAAGTTGGCGTTTATAACAACTTGCTCTGCCCATGTCACTGGTAATTGCAAGCAAGGGAGCCAGGGATTTGAGCCATTCCAATCTAATGAATCCAAGTACACACTCACAGAATTATTGAGAGGCCTTTTGTCACCGATGCAAACATACATGTGCAAGTGCATGCTCTTTCCAATCAAAAAGCAAATTGAGCTCTTCGCCCCCCCCCCCCAGTCCAAGGAAAGTGAATGGATGTGCTACTTCATCCAGGGAGCTGTCATTGCAAACCTCTCAAGAGCCCCAAGCCACAGGCAGGTTAATGAGAGGTGTGTGAAGCATGAGCCTCTCTTGAATCAGCTACCAAATTACCTCAGAGACCTCAGGGGAGGCCGCGTCCTTTCCATTTCAGTGACACAACCTCTAAACCCCTACCTCACTGTGTCGCTTTGTGGGGCGGCTAGGCATTTACAGACTTGGCCTAGGCCAGGGGTAGGCAACCTTGGCTCTTTTATGACTCATAGACTTCAACTCCCAGAATTCCTGAGTCAGCTATGCTGACCTAGGAGGAGACAATACACTTATTTCTGCCTTGTGCTTTCCAACCTGGGTATGGGACGAGGGCATCTGTGTTTTTTTTTAATAACAAGTTTTATTAATTTTTCAATTTTACATCCAAATATTTAGGAAGCAGCGTGGTGATAGGGTAATCAGTAGTCCAATAACAAAATCTTTCGTACATATCTCAGGTTGCGTCATTAAAAATTCCCTCTCTGTTTCCCTTAATTATTGTATCACATTCGAGTTAATACATTTCTAATTATAGCTCAGTCATTCAATACATTTGTCAATATAATTTTACTTATACATATCCAAGTCCTGTTTTTAAGTTTTACCTAATTCCAATTACCGTGTTCCAATTTAGCCTTTAATAACCATAACATTTAAACTTCGGGACGAGGGCATCTGTCGATCCCCTTCCCAGTTTCAGATGACGGTTCCTAGCAATGGATGTGTCAGAGAGGAAAGTTACACTTAAATCCTGTGTCAACATTGGTGGATTTATAGAGGGGATAAATGCAAACAAGTACAGGTAGTCCTCGACTTACAGCAGTTCATTTAGTGACCATTTGAAGTTACAATGGCACTGAAAAAAGGTGAGTTATGACTGTTTTTCACACTTACGACCGTTGCAGCATCCCCATGGTCACATGATCAAAATTCAGACACCTGGTAACTAACTCATATTTACAATGGTTGCAGTGTCCCGGGGTTCATGTGATCACCTTTTGCAACCTTCCGACAAGCAAAGTCAACGGGAAAACCAGATTCAGTTAACAACTATATTACTAATTTAACAACTGCAAAGATCCACTCAACAACTGTGGCAAGAAGGGTCGTAAAATGGAGCAAAGTTCACTTAACAAATGTCTCATTTGGCAACACAAATGTGGGGGTCGATTGTAAGTTGAGGACTACCTGTATACAAGACGGATCTATTCCTTAGTCCCCACTCAGCCTTTCCATTGTTAATGGCAAATACTCATGAGTAGGCTTAGTCAAAAACTCCCCCATTGAGTGGCATCTACTGCCTGCAGAGCACAGAATTCTCACTGCAAAAGGACATTTCTGATTTCCCCTTCACCTTACTTCACCTCAAAACTGCACGTCAACAAAATGCATGTGTTTTTTAATGTATATAATTTTAGGTTCTATTTTTGCCCCATATTCCCCAAAGGGCCAAAATTTAGGTCAGCTGAATCATCACATGGTGAAATATATAAATAAATAAGAAGAAACCGCAGCTACCCCAGAAAACTGGCAAATTATTATACGGTGCCTTCAGGGCCAAACTCTATTTTGCACCAATTATCTACATTTTTTGTTCCGTTTTGTGCTTTGTAATAAAAATGTGCTTCAGATGCTATCATAGGACATCAATTATCTATTATGGAAGAACTGGTGGAGCAGGGTTGCTTAAATCTTTCCCTTCCTTCTTTTATCTGTCCCGCACCCCCAGTTGAATTCTCACTGAAAAGGAGAAAAATAAGTCTCCTTCTGTTATGTCATTTAAGTTTCATTCAGGCTAGATCTAAACATCTGCAGGGAGGCACTTCCCCCCCCCACATGTTCAGCTCTGTGTGCAGTGTCTTCCTTCTTGTGGATGTGTGAACACCACAGCTGATCAGGGCAACAAGGGTACAAGTAGAGCTTCTTGGCATTCTTTGCTTGAGTGTTGCTTTAACCAGGTTAGGACAGGGCTTTAAAAACAAGTCTGTGTATAAATGTCCGGAGGAGTGGCAGAATGTGCCAATGACAATTCACATCTGAGGGCCCAATACAGCAAATAAAGGGAAACTTCCCCTCCTCAAAGAAGTATGTGGATGTTTAAGTTATTTAAACTCCATACATGTAGACATCTGTATTTCTGTTCTCTGAGAATTTAAGGGAAAGTGGGATAATATACCATTCTGATACCACTTCTAGATATACTTCCTGCAGTTGTTCAGCACCAAGAGCTGGATAGCTCCTAATGCTAACATGTTACATGTAATCACCTGAAGTGCAACGGTCTGAGTTCAATTCCTAGAAGAGGGTTTGAGTACAATGGAAGAATATCCGGCTACTCCTGTCTGGAGTGTCTCACAAAGGAGGAAACTGTCATGTGGTATTAATGTAAGTAAATAAAGTTGTGACTGTATTGTTATTATCAATTGCTCTCCCTTATACAGGTTGCAAGAAAATACAGTTTTAACATAAGAAAGGTAAAGGTTAAGTTTCCCCTGTCCAGTCGTATCTGACTCTAGGGGGTGCTGCTCATCTCCATTTTTTAGCCAAGAGAGCCAGCATTGTTCAAAAACATTTCTCTGGTCATGAGGCCAGCATGACTACAGTATATGCTGAGTGCACGGAATGCTGTTACCTTCCTACTGAAGTGGTACCTATTTATCTGCATGCTTTTGAATGGCTACTTGGCAGGAGCTAGGGCAAGGAACGGGAGCTCATCCTGTCGCATGGTGCTCAGGTCTCGAGGCCAGGCTGTCAGCTTTCCAGCTGACAAGCTCAGTGTCTAACTGCTGAGCCATCATGCCTGCTATGATGTGTCCTTGGTGCCCACCAATCTCCCTGTGTTAGTTCAAGTTTTATAGGTTTTTATATATTATTAAAATCTGCTACATCTACTTAACCCAAAGTGGGCAAAATCTACCTTCCCCCAATACATCATAATAACAACTAGGATATTTTCATTCATTCATTCATTTGTTTGTTTGTTCATTCATTAAATGTATAGCCACCTATTTTACCTCAGGATGCGTGGAGGACAACAGATTAAGATCACCATTACTTGTTTATAGTATCCTGTGTATTCCTCACTTGACCTATATTCAGTGAATAAACAGGCATCACACAGTTTTGAAGTACTGCTAAAACCCATCTATTTGACCAGAGGTAATAATGAAATTGTCTATTTGAAGGGGTGGGGGGTATGGATGTATATCACCATGATGTATGTAGATCATTAATGAAGCAATGGCTTGTCTCCAACCATCTGATAATCTTGTGTTTTGTCACAATGGAATGATCTCAACAGCCTATGAGATTAGCAAAGATTAAAAGAGCATTTTCACTGAACAAGGATCTTCAAGTTAAGGCAGGATCTCAATTTCAGCTGTTCAGTGGTGGATTGTCAGCAGTGGGAGTGGACTATTATGTATCACAATTCAGAGATATCCTTTCATATGGGCAGAGACCACCATTCAGCAGTCTCTCAAGATCAAGAGGCCTCGTTAAGCCATCAAGGAAGATTGTATGAGGGTATGTAAATAATAATAATTTGCAATTACTCTTATCTTGAGTTCTCAGTCTTAATTTCAAGGATCAGGCAATCAATGTACTTTCTATGTCTTTCTATATCTTTATCATTAGAGGTCAGACTGATAGCCTGACGTCAGTGTTTTATGTTGTTATTCATTTTAGTAAATGTGTATGTTGTCATTCCAACCAATAGTGAAAATGAAGATTTTATAATATAGTTTAAAGCTCCTACTTTGCATGGAGGATCCAGGATTTAGTCCTCAACTGAGTTGGGGCAGATCCTCTCATTGATGCTGTTTGGTGAAGACTGGACTAAAGTTGTGATTGTGTTGCTATTATTAATTGTTCTTCCCTATACAGTCTTAACATTAAAAAGATAAAAGTTTTTCCTATCCAACTCTAAGGGGTGGTGCTCATTCCCATTTCTTGGCCAAGGGATGCAGCATTATCTGAAGATATTTTCTGTGGTCCTGTGGCTAGCATGACTATATGCTGAGGTACATGGAACACTGTTCCTTTCCTAGTGAAGTGGTGCCTATTCATCTACTCGCATTTGGATGCTTTTGAACTGCTAGTTGACAGGAGCTGAGGCAAGTAATGGAAACTCATCCTGTTGCTGTCAGTTTGAACCTGGGCTGTCAGTTTTCCAGCTGACAAGCTCAGCGTCTTTAACCACTGAGCCATTGCTCCCCCTCTTAACATAAAACAATCCTGACAATAATAAATATTGAAATTAATAAGAGATTTTTTTTAAAAAAGAAATAAATAAAAACAATTCAATATGACTCTTATCCAATAATCAAGTGCATAACTACAGAGCGAAAGACAGAAGTAGAATAAAAATAGCTGGGTAGTGTTGCAGTTAGGTTAAACTTGGATTGGGGAAACCCAGGCTGAAGTTCCTAGTGGATTACAGAAGTCACTGGATAACTTTGGGCTACTCAGGCTCAGTCCTCATAATCTCTCATGGGATTATTGTTGGGGAATAAAATTAGGAGAAGAACCTCTTATAGCCTTGGAAAATAATCAAGGAATTAGAATGGCCAATTACTTACATTCTAGGAACAGAACTGAGTTCTTTCTTGTTCACTTCCTGGTTCTTGCAATGTCTGCCTCCATTTTCCATCAATATGTTAACAGTCACTTCAAGCAGGGAAGGGCATTCCCTCTCTCCACCCCATCAATTCCTCTATGTCTGGCTCCTGGTTGGGCAGTCAAGCAGAGTTACAACAGCCCATTTTCCCCAGACAAAAAATATCACTGATCTAATGGGTTCTTGGGGGTTACGGGCAAGGATTTTCTGCCTCAGAATACACAGTGCCTCTCCCTTAAAATGGACAGGCTGGTTCCTGATACAAGAAAGAGCCAAATGCAGCCTGGAACAATATCGCCTTCCTCACAGGTTCAGCTTTCCTCTGTTCCTGGGTCATTTCAAAGCACATGGGCAGCATAACAGAGGAGACATTGTGAATAGTTTCTGCTGAAGATTTACTAGTTTCTTCATGTCCATACAGTGTAAATATTGACTGTGAAGCCTACCCTAAAAAGGAACTTCCTCATAGATGGAAACCCCGGAAGATGTTTTTCCTCATCCCTGAGACAGGAAGAAAGCACATCACTTTCTAAACTTTTGTTTCAACAGCCATCCTCTTAGGAGACCTCCACAACCTTTTTGGATTCTCCATTTAAATTCAGTGCTCCTGATGCAAATGCTGAATTTTAAGAGAACGAGGAAATCTGGATGATTTTCCTTCACCTTTTAGACTTGGCCTTTGCATTGGAGCACTGAGTTTGATTAGACCACAAAAACTGAGAGGGGAGAAGAGTTTCCATGCAGTATTTGCCCTCCTGATGTCTGGCTGTAGAGATTGTCTCATGGAGCAAGGATCAGTCATTATTTCTGCCAAAGACACCTCCAGAAAAACATCTTTTGGCTTTTGGTAATGCTCGGTTCTCTATAGTAACCAAAGCAGAAATGATTATAAGGTAGCCTTCATCTTACAGCCATAATTGAGCCTGGCATTATAATGGCCATAAAGCAGGTTATCACATGACTGGACATAATTCTATGGCCATTGTTAAGCAAACCCCACAGTCATTAGATGAGCCCATTGTTTCCTCTGGGGTGCTTTTTTCCAGAAACTGGAAGTTAATGCAGGTTTCTGGAAAAAATGTGTAAACCATGGTCATGTGACTGCAGGGTGCCGCAAACTGCCATAAATGTGGGATGGTGGCCAAGTGCCCAAAATCCAGTCACATGACTGGAGGGGGGCTGGACATCATAACTTTGGAACTGGGTCGTAAGCAGCTTTTGCAGTCATAAACTTCTCTGAGGCTTTTCCTCCATGAGGGTCAGAATGTTCAACAGGAAGTTGTTTTTTCTCCTTTCCTGTTGGATCATTTTGATAAGGCTTCAGTCTGCCCTATTTCAGGATGGCACCAAGATGGTCTTCCGCAAATAATAAATAGGGCATCTTGTCACTGGGGGCAAGGAAGGTGTTGGATAAGCCCAAAGCACATAGATGCAAAATTAAGCATCATCAATGACCTTCCAGAGGATCCCTTTTCAAAATAAGTTCATCCAAAAGATCAGTTTGATCAGTCCATAGACCCCCAAACCAACCCTCACTGAATGATGCCACAGAGGGTTGGGTTGGGTTCTATGGAATGACCAAATTCCAGCATGAAAGGACCTTTTGGATGAACTTATTTTCTTTCTTCATAACATAGCTGGAAAAATCTTAGTTTCGTTTTTGGCCATGTAAGATTACTTATGCAGTACTCAGCCAGGATAGAGAAACAAGAATCCTTCTGATCTTCCCTCCCAACTTTCTCTTACACAGCTTTTGCTTTAAATAATTTGAGGTGAGTAAAAAGAGTAGATTTATTGCTTAATTGATCTAAAAATTCTGGGTTAACTATTTTCCTGCCGACAAAGGCTCCTGTTACTTTCAGTGTACACAACATAAGCCCATAGCTACACGTGCAGTATCCTTAAGTCCCTCCTCTCTTTCCTTCTTTCCTTGTTGTTAATCAAGGGCTTTATCTATGCTTAGCTGGCAATCCCTTCAGCTGGCAAAATGCAAGCCTTCTTTCTTTCTCTCTTTGGTAATCTGCACAGAGTAGATACGATCCCACGATGCTTTTCTCCATCTTTAGTAATCTTCTTTTTCACTCTGGATTCCTTTTCAGCGGACTTTGACCCATTCTATAACAGACAAGTCTTCTCTGCTTTGACTTCCATTTTCGACAGCCAAAGTTACCCAAATCCAAATTAGCTTACTAGCCAAAATCTTTTATTTTTTTTTTCTATCACTAAAACTTCAGGCCCAATTCTTCCTCCCTGACTCATCAGTTGGTTTGCAACCCACTTTCTCTCTGCTTCTCTGCATGTGAAATTGTATGTGTGGAAAAAACCTTTATCTACTCTTTTTCTAGACCAGGGGTTCTCAACCTTGGCAACTTTAAGACTTGTGGACTTCAACTGGCTGAGGAATTCTGGGAGTTGAAGTCTACAAGTCTTGAAGTTGCCAAGGTTGAGAACCCCTGGTCTAGACCAAGCCTATCGCCTTCAGTTTAGCTGCTATGTCTGGGAGATCATATGGTAGAAGGGCAAACCATGCTTTGACAAACTGACTAGGCCATGTTTAATTCAGGCATTCTGTCAGGTTGGTTAGGATGGAGGAATTGATTTGTTGCAAACAGCACAAAGCACTTAGAGATGGTGGAAACACTGGAGTACAGATTTCATTACAATATGACAGCCAGCACTGCCTATTATCACAGTTGTAGGAATTATCATTAATTCTAATTCTAACCCTTCCTTAGGGGAAATTTAGTTCTCTAAGAAGCAGGAAGAGAACCATGATTATCCTACTGCTACCAGAAACAAACACTTTTTCTCCAGGCGGGATCTCTAAGCCCAGAGGAGCCCTTGATATTCCAAGGATGAGACTTTTACATTAATAAGATATTGGAAGTTGAGATCTGAAGAGAGCAAGGCTTCTACTTTTTAAAAGAGAGAGACAGAGGGAGGAAATTCTCTGCTGGAGAAGCAACAGAGCATGTAAAACCCAATTAAGTTGGACCAAGCTTAACGAATTGACAGCCAAGCTATACCATATCTGCTTTCCTCTGAACCGGAATTCCATAGACAAAATCCTTGCTTTGCTTGCTTCTTTTGTCTGGCACTGTTTTTCCAGGCTCCTGTGATGAATTATTGAAGCTGCGAAGAACAGGCAGTGACAGGTCAGCATTAAGCACATACCCACATGTCAACCTTTGATCATGCAGAAGAGTGTATAGATCAATTCTTAAAGATGAAGCACAGTTAAAAGGGAGGCACAGCTATGCAGAGAATGATGCAGCAGGGAGTGAGATGCTTCCTGCAGAATGAAGGGCAAAGTTCCTGTATATGATGCAGAAAGGCATGGGAACAAATTGGACTTCTACAAGGCATTGGAGATCTGATTAAGTTCCCTAGCCCTTTCTATCAGCAGGTTCAGTTATAACCAGGGTAAGCGCCAATAGACAAACTCACTGCTGGTAAAACGGGAGATGCTGTGGGTGGGATGGATGGCAACATTCACCTGATTTTGTACAGTTGCTCTGAAAAGTTCAGACTGGAAGTTCTGACTGATCTAGGTTTGTCATTGGAGAAACGATAAGATATCCTCAAGTCACGTGGAATGTGTGGTGCTTAAGTAACTACACCACTTCTGATTTCTTCTGAGCAAGGATAATCTAAAAGTGGAGATCCACATCCTGTTTAGCTTGCTTAAGGTGTTGTGATAAGTGAAAGCATTGGCATAGAACCAATCTTAAACTACATACAAAAACAGAAAATAAAGTGGTTTGTTCACCTGGAGAGGATGTCCTGGGATTCCATACCATAAAAAGCATATACAAAAAGAGGAGAACATCAAAGAACAAGAGGCAGACCCAGAAGAAGATGGAGAGACATCAAAGACACACTACAACAGATATGTCAAACACAAGGCCTGGGGGCTGGATGTGGCCCGCGAAGTGGTTTCATGTGGCCTGCAAAGCCATCCTGGAAACAGTGAGGGAACGGTCCCCACTGCCTTGGCCCTGGCCCAGGCTGGCTGGCCAGGAGCCAATGTACAATTTTGTGGTGGTCATCTATGCTGAAACGCATTCAGTTTCCCTCTGACTTTGCCCTGGTACCCATCATGAACAATCTGGCTAAGAAGAGCAAGCACAGCAGCAACAGCCTTGAGGAAGAGGTAAGTGCAGCTGGATGCCCCCTTGGGGACGTGGGGCTGGGCTTCGTGCCGCGGGTGCTCGAGGGCCAGGCTAGGCACTTGACCTCTGCTGCCCAGGGCTCTGGGCAGCCCACACCACCATTCACCCCCGCAACATGGCCTGGGAGGAATAGTGAGGCTCCTCCAGTGGACCATGCCTTGGCACTTGCCCTGGTCCCACCCCCTTCTGCCAGAAACCCTCAGATCTATCCCACTCCTGCCCAGGCCCCCATAGGCACCTTTAATGTGAATGATGTAGAGCTGGCCATGCCCACCCAGTAGGCCACACCTACTCCCTCCACGCCCACCCAGTAGGCCGCACCCACCCTGGCCACACACACCCCAAGGGCAACTGCAATGCTGATGCGGCCCTCAATGAAATTGAGTTTGACACACCTGTGCTACAACAACATCAATTAATGATGGTTGAAGCTGCCAAAAGAGTAGGAGCTAGAATTTTGTATCTCGCTCAACACACAAAAATGGTAAAAGAGAGAGAGAGGAGGAGGAGGAGGGGTGGTGGTGATTGGGAGTGCTCTTATAAATAATTTGAAATCCAGCAGATGGGATAGAACTTATGATGTTTCACCATGTCATGTTGAACCCCTGCATTTTCATAAATTTACAGTCTATTAGTTACCCAGTTTACCAGTCTCCATCAGCTAATCAGCTGATTATCAGCTAATTTTTCATAGATCTCATTTTGTTTAGCCTTCCTAAAATACGTGGCTAGCTGAGGCTCAGCAATAAGGAACCTCATCTATCCAAGTAATGAGAGGTATTACACAAAGCATTCATCTTGTTTTGATTCTGGAGCCAAATAGGCAACATCTCATGACTAGACATATAAATGCTCTGGAACACATTGCAAAATCAACTGCACCAACTAACCCTATATGCAAGCATAGGGCCACGAGAAAGAGGGGTGTAGGCTCAAACACACAATGCAACAATACTCCTGTGAAGAGTGAATGTATACGAGCCACATTAGACGAAGGCAATGGACCGAAACGGGGACTGTAACACGATGATCAGGGCGACGCAAATGTAATGAGCATCGGAGACAAGAAAGAAGGGGTGAAGACCATAGGAGATGATGTATGTGTAGGACATGGCCATGAACATATGGGAAGGATAGCGGGGGGGGGGAAATGAGAGGAGAACACCCAGCGCACGGCCCAATGGAGCGAGCAGGAGTAACTGGGAAAACACGGAGGAAACAAACGGCCAAAAAAGGGGGGGAAGGAGTACGCCAAACTCAGGAGCCTGTAGTGAGGAGATAGATAACAACACACGCACAAAGAAGGAGAGTGGAGGAAGCAGAGCAAGTAACGGAGCAGAAGCATCAATCAACATCAAGAATATAATCAACACGCAGCCCAATCAAGTAGGACCGATGACAAGGTCCAGGAGCTGTGTGCATAAACTGACTAGCACTATAAAGGAGACTCCCATCGACCGGTTTTAAGCCCTGATGATGTCGGTAGTTGGCCGACGAAAGCTTGGCATTAGATTAAATGTTTTTAGTTTTAAATTTTTCCTGGTGTTCGTGTTTGTTTGTTTTTATAATATGATTATACCCAGGATTCGTGTTGATTGGGTAATCAATAATTCAATAACATACATAAATCTTTAGGACAAATCTCAAGTTACAACATCAGATATTTCCTCTCTTTTTCCCTTAATACCTACTATCTCATATCGGGCTAATATAGTTGTTATTATTATTATTATTATTAACTAAGTAAAACCATTTTTGTTACATTTATCAATAATTTTTAGCTTATACATATCTTAATTGTATTTGCATTCAATCCTTATATACAATCAATGTCCTGTTGTTCCTTTTTTCCCAGGCTTTAATTTCCCATTAATATTCAAATTAACATATGGTATACTATAATTCAAGGTGTCAAATATATGTAATACATCTTCCTCCTCCTATTTTACCTACAATAACAAGCCTATGAGGTGAGTTGGGCTAAGAGATAGCCCAGAGTCACCCAGCCAGCCAGTTTGTGTGTCTAAGGCAGGACTACAACTCACAGTCTTCTGGTTTGTAGATCAGCATCTTAACCACTATACCAAACGGGCTCTTTTTATCCTAGTAACTCTCTCTTCGTTTTTTTTGTGATTTCATCATGTCCATAGTTTTTCACAGATATATCCTTATAACCTTAAGAACGAGATTTTTTTAAAAAGTAAAAAGGAATGGGTGTAAAGTAATGCATGACACATTGTGAACAAAATAGCAAAACTGCAAATAAACCAGCAAAGATTAGAGAGATGGGTTGGAGATATGTTGTGGAAATGAAATTCTAAACCAGTTCAGGGTGTGTGTTTGAATTAATTTAATGCCCATCAACTTCCACTCCCGTTAATGTTGTGATCAAATAAGACTACAGATGGACGCAAAGGATCACACATAAAAGAACAGCCAGCAAATTGACCTTTTGTTGTACCCGATAGACGTTTGAGAGCTCCTGCTCTCTCTAGATAATTTAATGTAATTGGGAAAATAATTGCTTTTATTGGGCCATAAGATATAGAGCTCAATTAGGCCTCTTCCTCAATTGCTCCAAGACACCCCAGCCATCCTCACCCCTCTCCATTTCTGTCTTGTCTCTGTAGTGCACAATGTGTGAGCTTCTGTGTTCTGCATTATTCGATGCGCATAATTGATGTTAAAAGATATTAACAGCTAATGGAAACCGATGTCTGACATCAAAGCAAAAGGAAAAATCTTTTCTGCCATTTAGCACAATGCAGGCCACTTGATGCAATATTCCATCTCAAGTCATGGCTGGCTTTGACATTTTAAAATGAAAAAAAAAAAAAGAATCCACAAAATCTTAGGAGGGAAATAAGTCTTGATCTCCAGCTGGCCTCTGCCAAGACATCAGATTAAAAATCTCCCTACAAAACCCTTATAAAACCAGCCATATCTCATGTAAATCAAATGAGGGATTCCCCCCCCCCTTCTCACATGATCTCTAGGGAGCAACTCTGCCCTCGTTCATCCAAATGCCTCCCAACCTTCCCTGTATTGGACAGCAAACCAGCTATCTTGTTGTCTCAAAACCAGTCCTTCTAAGCCAAAGGTAGGTACAACCGCTGGGTTTGTCTGAAAGACCGGAAGCAAATGTAGCTGCAGAGGAACCCTAAGTAAGAGTGCTTTGAGTTTTCTTTGCGTTCTTATGGCAAATGTTCAGTTTAGATGGATCTGTAGAAATTCTTCTGAAATCTCGTTATATTTTTTGCATTCGGAGGCTCAAATCTACACGCTGTTCATGCCTGGGACCACAAAGAGCCAGTACTGTGCAGCACCACAAGTAGACTGAATAACAGAATAATATGAGTTGGAAGGGACCTTGGAGATCTTCTAACTAATCCACCCCTCTGCTCAGATAGAAAACCCTATACCCGTGGTGGCGAACCTATGGCACACGTGCCACAGGTGGCACGCAGAACCCTCTTTGTGGGCATGTGTGCCATCGCCTCAGTCCTAGGCCTTCAGCTGGGTTTTATAAAACCTTTTCGCTTTAGGCCTCTGCCGCCGTGTGCAAAAAAAAAAAAAGGTTCAATCAATCAATCAATTTCAACTTCTTGTGGGAAAACATGGTCTCGCAAAGTTGGAATTGATTGATTAAACTTTTTAGTCCCACCTAGCCTGCCGTTACCACCGCAGCCATGCCCACCCAATGGGCCATGCCCACCCAATGGGCCATACGCACCCAATTGGCCACACCCACCCAATGGGCCACGCCTGGCACCCGACAATATATAAGTGGGTTTTGGGTTGCAGTTTGGGCACTCGTTCTCTAAAAGTTTCGCCATCGCTGCCCTATACCATTTCAGACAGATGGTTGTCCAATCTCTTCTTTAAAACCTTCAGTGTTGAAGCACCCACAATTTCTGGAGGCAAGTCATTCCACTGATTAATTGTTCTAATTGTCAGAGTGGTCACACCTTGTTATTTTCAAAGAAAGATACCAAAACTTTTATTTATTTATTTTTTAAGTCAGATCTCAGTATCCAGACCAGTGGGCTACCTTGCAAACATTATGGATGCAGCATGGACAAGTGTTTTGGTTCACTTTCAGTTCAATGCATCTTGAATATGATTTGAGAATACGATTTTGAATCATCTGGATGATGGACTGCTGGCTCAAAATGTGTTCCATCTCAGAAAGGCTAGTCAAATGTATTTTGCTAAAACATAGTGTGCTTAACCGGGATGACTTCAATTCAAATCCTGTAAATAGAAGATGAAGACCCTGAATTAAGGACCTTAGAGAAACACTTCATTGAAAAGGTGAAGAATTGATAATCAAATTTCCAGATGACAAATATCTGAGTGTGGTAGCTAGTTTCCCAGAAGATAAGAATAAAATCCAAAGCAATCATCACATATAAGTTAAAGAGATAGGCTGAAAGTAACAGGACAATTTTTTAGCCATTTAATTTCACCTAGGAAACAAAAATTTGTATTTTGTATTTTGTATTTAATTTTATTTATATGCCGCCCAATCCCAAAGGACTCAGGGCAGTGTACAGCGTTAAAACAATCATAAACAATAAAATAATACAGTCATACCGCAAGTCCGATCATATCCCGCCCCCCCCCCAGGGACATCAGCCTTAGGCCTGCCGGAACAGGAGAGTTTTGACGGCTTTCTTAAAGGCCGGCAGGGTGGGAGTAGTTCGAACCTGGGGGGAAGTTGATTCCACCAGGTCGGAGCCACCACAGAAAAGGCCCTTCCCCGAGGGCCCACCAGCCGACATTGTCTGGCCGACGGGACCTGAAGGAGGCCCAATCTATGGGACCTCACCGGTCTCTGGGAACTGTGCGGCAGAATGCGGTCCTGTAAGTAACCTGGCCCTATGCCATGGAGGGCTTTAAAGGTGATAGCCAACACCTTGAATTGCGTCCGGAGACCCACAGGAAGCCAGTGCAGCTCGCGGAGGATAGGTGACACGTGGGCGTACCTTGGCGCGCCCACAATCGCCCTCGTGGCTGCGTTCTGAACCAACTGCAGCCTCCGAACGCCCTTCAAGGGTAGCCCCATGTAGAGCGCATTACAGTAATCCAGTCTTGAGGTGACAAGGGCATGAGTGACTGTGAGTAAAGTCTCCCGGTCCAAATAAGGCCGCAACTGGTGCACTAGGCGAACCTGTGCAAAGGTCCCCCTGGCCACAGCCGAAAGATGTTATTCCAAATTTAGCTGTGAGTCCAGGAGGACACCCAAGTTGCGTGCCTGCACTGAGGGAGGTAAATTTGCCTCCCCCCCACGACTAATGATGGACCATCAAGTTGGCCTTTGGGAGGCAAGACCCAGAGCCACTCGGTTTTGTCAGGGTTGAGTCTAAGCCTGTTCACCCCCATCCAGACCCTCACATCTTCCAGGCACCGGCACATCACGTCGACTGCTTCACTGAAAGGACACGGGGTGGAGATATATAATTGGGTATCATCTGCATACTGATGATACCTCACCCCATGTCGCCGAATGATCTCACCCAGCGGTTTCATGTAGATGTTAAAAAGGAGGGGGGACAGGACCGAGCCCTGAGGCACCCCATGATCGAGGCGCCTAGGGGGTCGATCTCTGTCCGCCCGCCAATACCGACTGTGACCTGTCAGAGAGGTAGGAGGAGAACCACCGCAATACGGTGCCGCCCACTCCCACCTCTCCGAGACGACGCAGAAGGATACCATGATCGATGGTACCGAAAGCTGCTGAGAGGTCAAGAAGCACCAGGATAGAGGAATAACCCCTATCCCGGGCTCGCCAGAGGTCATCGGTCAGTGCGACCAAAGCAGTCTCAATGTTGTAGCCGGGCCTGAAACCAGATTGAAAAGGGTCCAGATAATTAGTTTCATCCAAGGATCGCAAGAGTTGGGACGCCACCACCTTCTCTACAACCTTCCCCACAAAGGGGAGGTTGGAGACGGGACGAAAGTTTTTCAAAACAGCTGGGTCCAGGGAAGGCTTCTTGAGGAGGGGCCTCACCACCGCTTCCTTTAAAGGTTGCGGGAAAGACCCCTCCATCAAGGAGGCATTGATTATCGCCTGGAGCCAGCCTCGTGTCACCTCCCTACTGGCAGAAACCAGCCAGGAGGGGCACGGATCCAATAAACAGGTGGTGGCATTCATTGCCCTCACGGCCTTGTCCACTTCATCAGGGGTCACAGGCTCAAACTCATTCCAGATAACATGACTAAGACCAGCCCCTGGCAACTCGGCTGGCACTGCCCAGTCGGAGTCCAGGTCTCTCTGAATCTGAGCGATTTTGTCCGAAAGAAACTGAACAAACTCCTCAGCTCTCCCCTGCAAGGGTTCCTCCGCCTCCTCCACTTTAAGAAGGGAGCGGGTCACCCTAAACAAGGCGGCTGGGCGAGATTCTGTGGACGCAATAAGTGCGGAAAAGTGAACACGCTTTGCCGCCCTTATCGCCACTAAATAAGTCATAAGATAGGCTCTTAATAGTGATCGGTTAGATTCAGAGTTACTGGCCCTCCAACGTTGCTCTAGACGTCTCTTGTGGCGCTTCATCTCCCGGAGCTCCTCAGTAAACCAAGGTGCCCTCCGGGGACCACCACCACAGAGAAGTCGCAAAGGCGCAATTGGATCCAGGGCCCCGGACGCCGCCTCAATCAAGTGCACAAATACAGCATGGAGCTATTTGGCTTAGATATGTTAATTCTGGAAAAGATCTTAGAGCAGCAGTTGATTGCAAACTAAGTATGAGTCAGCACTATGATGTGGCTGCAAAAATACTAATTTTAGATGACATTAATAGAAATACAATTTTCAAATTACAAGAAATAAGTTGTTGCTGTTCAGCCATTCAAATGCTTCCAACTTTATTCTGTCTTAGTTGGATTCCACTGAAGTCTTGTTTCTTGTGTTTAGAACTTTAAGAATTCAGACAAACTTTAACAAGTTCAGAGAAGAGCAACAAGGATGATTGGAGGACAAAAAAACCCAAGTCCTGTGAAAAGAGATTGAAGGAGCTGGTCAAGTTTTGCCTTGAAAAAAGATGATTGAGAGGTTTCAAATACCTGAAAAGACATTGTATAGAAAAAGGCCAAGACCATTGTTCTGGAGTGCTGGACATAAGATATAGTATGGATCCCCAGGAGGGATGGGATGCATTACAGAGGAATAAGAGACAACTTAGTCCAGATATTTTGTGTGAGAGAAAGAGGGAAAAGACAGCCCCCCCTAATTGTTCTCAGAGTATATGGTAGATGCCTATAATAGAGAGCTTAGTCTGGCAAGATTCTGTCTATAGGTAGAGGAACTCAGCTTGGAAGAATCACTACATGTCATTCTTGGTTTGGGGGCCTGACATGTGATTCTTATTGAATGCTTTTTAAAAAAAAATCTAATAGCAGTAGGATAATGGAACCAATTAACCAGAGAACTGGATGTGTTCAACCATAGGCCAGACAACAATGATCATGGATTCTAAAATAGTTTAAGTATCTTTTCTAACTCTGTGATTCTCAATTCAGGATTACTGTGGATGTGTAGGCTACTCCAGGCACACTTAGTCAGAATTTTAGATAATGACATCAAAATTCAGGCAAAGTTGTCCAATTATTATTCTTTGTTTGGAAAATTGTCTCACAATAGGATTTATCAAAGACTAAGAAAATGATCAGGGATTGTTCTTGAAAGGAAAGCATTTTGGAGAGATGTGTCTTTCAAGCACAAAAATGAAACTCATTAAGAAAGAAGAGAAATTGAGTTGAATAGTTTCTTCAAGCTTCTTGGGGAGCTGTTGGTCCTATAGGAATTTGCTATGGGGACTAATGAATTATGGGGCATTTGCAGTATGTAATCTGTATAGAGATCTCCGTGCAGATGTTGAGTTTTTAAATGAATACAAATATTACAAATCTGTGATAAGCAGTGTTGAAGGAAAAATCTTCATCAAGGTCCAGTCCAAGCTGGGAATAAACAAACATGGAAACTGCTTTAGAAAGGTGGTTGTAGTTTATTGAAGAGGAGAGCCAGACAGAAAGATGGCTCTGGGGAAAAAAAGAGTGACCACATGTAGCAGGGAGTGGGTTTTTATACCTTCTGGGGCTCTTGAGGTTGTTTCCTCTTCCTGTTTGAGGCTTTGTATTTCCTGTGTCATGTACTTTGACCTGAGTCTGAGTGTGCCTTTCTGGTATTCTGATGGTGGTGGGTTAATCCTATTATGTTTCCTGTCCTTAGAATTTGGGTGGGTATGTAGATTTTAAGGGTCTTTGTCTTCCTAATTTCTTCAGTTTCTAGCTGGAAGACTCCAACCTTCCTGAATGGATTATTACATTTGCATTTCTAAAAGCTGGTTTCTGCTGAGTTGTCTGGCTGGGGTGTGTGTGTGTGGAGAGGTGTCTGCCTTTTTAAAGATCTTCTCCCTTATTCCTTTGGGGAAATATATTTTGCCTTTTTAATATTTTCCAAAACATTTCTTTCTCTGGATTGTTCCCATAGCAGCAAGACATTTTCTTTTGGAAGGAATTCAAATTTGGATCACTATTAGTGTCAAGGTTCTAACTGACAAACCCAACCAAGTAAACATCTTCGAGACATCCCAATCTCTTAAGGTAAAACTTTACTGAGTACATCAATTCAGCACAATCAAAGGAAAACCAGCCCTGGCCAGAGTCCACCCAAGCCCATATAGTAAAAGCGTAGAATTCTTCCTCCTCCCTCTTGATCAGGTCATATTGCCCAATCAAGCAGGAAAATATTGTTATGAGGAAGAATCTTCAAGTCTACTCAGTAGAATGTCCTTGAATCTCACGATCTGGCTTCTTGATCTTCACAGCTCACCTTCCAATCTTTTCCCTCCCCCCCCCCCCCGTTTTGTTGGGAAGTTGAGAAGCAATAATTTTCACACCAGCAAGGCTGTGCTTCGAAACTTGACAATTAGAAGAGGACTCTTTGACTAGATCAGACTGAAAAGATCTGGGAGAAGTTGTTGGCAATACTCCAGTTACATGAGATGAGGGAAACTGAGCCCAGAACGTCTATTTTTTCCACCACAGTGCCTATGCTCTGGAACAGTCTTCCTTGAAGCTAGATTTACACATTTGGTCATGTCCACCTTGAAATTAGTGGAAATTGAGTTCTTCTGAACAGCCTTTGGGAAATGATTATTCATTATTGGCTGATGGTTTTGCTATTTCTTTAATAATAGTGTTATTATTCTATTGTTATTGATATTTTAGTTCCTTGACCTGTAAATCTGTCATTTATTATTTGTACATTGTCTTGGGAGTTACCTGAACTTGATAAGATGATGATGTTGGTGGTGATGATGATGATCCCAGACTGGGCAGCTGGATTGGGAAACCTCCTAACAGGAAATAGGCAGCACAGAATCTTTCCCTCAGGATCTCCCAGCAATTGCAACTGAGGCTATGTTGTTTCTATTATGTTTCGCCATCTTGTCATTAATAGTGCACTACCATATCCTTGAGACTTCTCCCTGCCCAGCAGATATGAGGTACTAATAGAAAGTGAGTTTTCCTGGAACTCTTAATATTATACATTACAGTCCACATAAATAAGCACTATTCATATTGAAATGTAGAGAGTGCATGGGGGGGAGAGGACAAGAATTCTGCATTTATGGGGCTATTGTAGATCAAAAAGAAAATGCTAATAAGCAATCTCCATGTGTATGGAGATCAAGATCCAATATATAGCAGATAGTACAATTATATACTTTAATTTACACTATTTAAAGGATTCACCATTATCATACATGAAACATAAAACTTTAAAAAAAATCAGAGACATCAGATCTATCGTATAGACAGCTGACATCTCTGCCTGGAGCTATACCTAAAGAAATAATTATTTTATAGCATTACGATGATAGAAGCATATAGCATCTATGGTACGCATCCTCAGGCAATCATATAATTTTTACAAATACCCTAAAGCCGTTTCCTAATCACAGGTCGCTTTTGTTTATTCAACTGTAGTGTAAAACACTCAGATCTTATTTTGCTGAGATAGATAGATCCAAGTCAAAAACTGACATAGATTTTCCTGGCTTTCATACACATGCATACACACACACCAACCCTCCTTTTTATTATAGTTGTAGATATATGGATTTAGACCTAGATTCCTGAGTTATACGTATTTATATTAGATCTATATAATCTCCTGAGTTGAGCGGCCCAGCAGATGAAGTTTCTAGCTCTGTTTATATAAAATATATAAAAAAATATTTTTGAAAAAAAAAAGTGGGAAAAAATAGAAAATGGGGAAAAAAGGAAAACAGATAAGGAAGAAAAGATAGATAAAAGATTACTATCCCCGCCCTCTGGGCAAGTATAAACAATTTGGCTAATTTAACATTTTCTTTAGTACTTCAATTAAAAAGAAAATCTTCTTCTGATATCTGATCCCTTATTGATAATCAAATTACAAAAAAAATCACATCATTCAATGCTAATCAGCAAAAGTCTATTGTGACCTGCCAGAAATATTAAATATATATTTTAATCTTAATCAAAAACTAATCCTTGATCAAAAAAATAATTCAAACCTACACTTTTCTCTAAGAAATAAAGTAGAAGAAATCTCTCCCCACTTCTAAACTAATCTGTAAAATCATGTCATACATTTTTTTTTCATTTTTTTAAAAAATGGTGTTTGGTCCCACCAAGTATTGTCCCACAAGTTGTTTTCTTATCACTTTCTGTTGTCTCCTTCCAGGAACAGATTGAGGAATTCCTTTTTATCTCTTCTCAGCAAGTATTTCCTTGATTCTACACGTTTCTTAAATTCAAAGTAGGAAAGCTTTCCAAGTCACTGTTCTCATTTATCATTTGTATGTCCCCTTTGATTATTAAGACGTCAACTGATTTCATTTGTAAATCCATTTTGGCACCGTTTTCCATATCACAATTACCTTCTCTTATTTTAAAATCTATTTTCAGATCTACAACTTATCTTTAAACTCTAAATCCATCCTCAAATCACTGTCTTTGTTTTATTCTATAAAATATATTGTTCTTCTATATCCTACGCTATAATGTCACCCAGTCTTGTCAGTAAGTTCTCAGTAAATTGTTCCCAAATTATTCTAATTTCTTCTATAGTAAAGAGTGTTGTCCCATTGTATTGATGGGTCTGCTTGCCTTTAAGAATAATTTTTTGTGCTTTCCTTCAAGCCCTCTGTTATTATCTGTTTATTTTCCAACCAACAAAACTTTCCCATAGGAACATTTCTTACAGTTTCAAAGATTTCATATGCTGTTTTATAAATTTTTAAGCACCCCACAGGAAACATTCTTTCAAGTCCATCCAGCTCATTAACTTTCCAAAATCAACATTTTAGCTCCCCTTTTGCTGTTTCCAAAAATTAAAGCTTTTTCTTGATAATCAAACTTATTCAGAGCTTCTTTCGTCCAGGATGGAAGGAAAATCTCCTGGTGGAGTACAACTTGTCTTTAGGAAATTTCTTAACTCCAAAGAAATCAATAATAAGCAACTTCCTAAAGTAATGCCTAATCCATACTCAGCATCTTTCAAAGAGAAACTGCATTCACCTAAAGCAGCTTGATTTTTTTCAGCCTTTTGCACCTGTTTGGGAAAAAGTTACTGCCGCTTTAAAAAGTGCATTAACCTTACTGAATGGCTTTCTTAAAGCACAGGCATCTTTTTTCAGTACTCCCTGAAATTTTTCTCAGAAAAAGTTTTAGAAATGGTTTGAAACCTTTGTCTGCTTCCTAGGCTTGAGAGAAAGGGACTGGCCCAAGGTCACCAGCTGACTTCCTGCCTAAGGAGGGAATAGAACTCATGGTCTTCCTGTTTCTAGCCTTGTGCTTTAAGCACCATATCAAACTAGATATCTATAAAGCGCATACACTTCTTATAACAACCTACCACTCAGTCAAGGGTCCTTGCTAATAATTTGTAGCATTGCTTTCTACAGTCTCCTATGTGTAGTTTAAACTGTCCTCTGAAAGATAAGTTATGTGATTTGTTGTGAAATGGTAGTATATACAGTTGTAGTAATTGGCTAACATTTATCTTGGGAAAAAAAATCTCTAAATGAGGTGGCCAAACCTATTTCTACCACCTGAATGTGATACATTTGACTATAGGAAGTTGTTGAGTCAGACTCAAGCAATTGGTTGCTGTAGCTAGTATTATCCACCTTATATCAACTACAATTCTCCCAAAATATCAGGCGGTGGTCTTTCCTATGAGATTATAGAACTAAAAGGAGAAATGTTGAGTAAGACAATCCTAATTTAATTTATTCTAGAGTGATTGGCAGCCTGCTCCATCAACTTTCAGAGAAGAGTGGTTACAGTCCTTTAAGGGATTGACTAAAAGATTTATGACACACGCAACCTGAATTACATTTGTTCCATAATATTTTTTCTGTTGCTATTCTTGGGGAGGAAACCCAATGAATGAAAGTTAAAGACATAGTGACTGACACAAACTTTGAGTTTTCATGCCACCGTTTGGAAGGAATACAGTGTCAGCCTTACCAGGCAGATCAAACAGGAAACCCAACCAGAAAACCTAATTCTTCTTTATTGTAAATGTATATTAACAGAATCTTCCAAGTCTCAAAGCATAATTCTCCCGCTGCCTCCTTTACAGCCAAAGAAACAGTTCAGATTGCAAACAGCTGGGTGTCTGGAAGGATTCTGCAGCATGAATGAATGAATGAATGAATGAATGAATGAAATTATATGAATGAATGAAATTATATAAATTACATGAAGAAATAAGGCCTGCAGTTAGATTCCTGTGGCAGTTCTCCTAAGGCATCAGGCACAGCCTTGCCTCCCTAATGGATAACAATGGAGAGGCAGACATGAAATCTATTGTGGGTTCTGTTCCAGCCCCAGTCTGAGGATGGCTCATTAGCCTTGAATGGGGCTGTGTCAAAACAGAACTGATGCCTGCCAATCTTGCCACTCCAAACTAGCCTTCAGAAATGTCCAGGATCCTCTGTGTGGACAAGCTTCAGTCAAGAGAAGCTTTAACCTGTCCACTTGAATTAACTCAGCAAAGCAGACTGCAGGCTTAGAAATAAGAGGAAGGAAAGTCCATTCATGGTCTGCTTTAAGGACATCTAGTGGATCCCAGGGTCAGCTCACAGGTAGAGCCCTTCTTTTACTCTGTCGGTATTGTGTAAGATGCACTTGCACTGAGACATTTTGACTTCTACTGATGGCAGATTATTTTTTAAATTTACTTCCATCTCTTAGGCCATTTCCCTACCTGAGTGCATCCCAGGAAATGAACATTAGTCAACAAAATTTCATAGCCCAATAATTTTTTAGGATATCAATAGGTCAGACTTCACCAGTATGGATTCTGGATGCAACTATAATGCCCATGATTCCAGTCGGTACATTCTGGTGCTAGCTGGGGACAATGACCATTGTAATTTAATTACTCCAGAGAGGGCATTTAGTGGGGAAACATAAACTACAAAATTGCCTTTGTATTTCCAGTTATATTTGGTAACATCTCCCCCCCCCCAGTTGCTTTCATATCTATTGGCACTACAATTCCCAGAATTTGGGAGTCATTGGCCTGATACGTTTGAAGGACCCCAAATTTTTTCAGCACCATAGCAACAGGAGCCAGGAAAATCCAAGTTCAAAATCTGTAAAGTTAAGAGGAGGGGGAGTTGCACAATATGTAAGAGAACACTACATATCTACAGAAATGCATATGATCAAAGATAAAATCTCTCCAGAATGTATATGAGTCAATATAAAAGAGAAAAAAGAGGCATTGCCATAGGTGTACATTACAGGCCACCCAACCAATCAGAAGAAACAGATGAACTCTTTGCCAACCAGTTAACAAATATTTGTAGGAAGCATACCACAGTAGTAATGGGAGACTTCAACTATCCAGATATCAACTGGGAGACAAACTTTGCAGTGAGCATACCACAGTAGTAATGGGAGACTTCAACTATCCAGATATCAACTGGGAGACAAACTTTGCAGTGAGTGGGAGATCAAACAGATTCCTAACCAACCTAGCCGACAACTTTGTTACCCAAAAGGTGGAGGTGGGAACTAGATGTAAAGCTATACTAGACTTAATCCTTACTAATAGAGAAGAAGCACACTAGACAGTCACTTGTCTGAGATGGTTCTCCTGCTTGAGCAGGGGACTGGACTAGAAGACCCCCTCCCTTCAGCTTCTATTCTATTCTATTCTATTCTATTCTATTCTATTCTATTCTATTCTATTCTATTCTATTCTATTCTATTCCACAAAGTTATCCCTGTAGCAGAATTTGGTTTCTCAAGCTTTATATTAGAAGGGGGAGGAAGGCTAGGAATGGGGGGAGAGGCAGGAGTATATTATGGGGGGGGTCAAGGTCAGCTATCATTGCAGCTTCAAGGAATTCTTTCCTATGTAAACTCTGAAGAAGGATTTTATTTAGTTTGGGATTTTGGAGAATTGAAATCCAGAACATCTGGGAAAAGCACAAGGATTGCCCTTGCTCATCGGCCCGCTGTTTTATGCATCTGATTGCCCATCACTGGAAGTAGGAAGTGGGGTTAGAGGAGCTTAGCTTGGCCCAGCAGGCCTGAATGAAGATGCTGAGGATGAAACTCTGTGACCCTCAGAAGTACAATAGGCTGAGGTAGAAGTGACAGGTGTTGACGTGGGTTGCATGCAAAGAATGGAATGGAATTGGTGGCTCACCTGAGACCGGCTCCTGCCTCAAATGACACTGCTTAAGATGCAGCCAGTGCTGCTGGTGTGCCTGTCCTTGTCACAGCCAATTAGGATCAGGGCAGGCGGGACCTGGAGACTCTGAACAGCGCTGTAGCTGGCATCCCCATCATATGAATATTAAAGATTCCCTGAATTACACATTAATGTAAATGAGTGGGAGAGGAAGAGAGTGAAGGGAGTGAAAGAAAAAAGAAGAAGAATGGTCTTCAGAATGGGTGATGGTACTTGTAGTCTAACACAATTGGAAGACACAGTATGGGAAGGCTAATAGTTATAGAGCATACCTTTTCTTAAAAAAAAACCCAGAAGGTTATCAGCCTTTGGATCAGTGATGTCACTGTCATGTCCTCTGCCAGAAATGATCTTATTGGTCCAGAACTGATTATGTGGAAGTGATGTCACTGATCAAGACTGGATATGTGGAAGTGATCAAAAGGGCTGGTAAGCCTCTGTTAAAAACAAAATGTACGTCTTATAACTACTAAGATTGTTCCAGTCCCACCTTCCATCTTTTTCCATTGCTATCTTCTCCCAGCTCTGAACTTTTCCAGACAAAAATTATCCTCATCAGGATAGAAGTTCTTAGTTCCTGAAGAGTAGGACTACCCAGTCATAGCCTCTTGGTAGAGCCTGTTTTTCTTGTGATGAGATATCATGGAGGCATGTAGTCTGCAAGTGATCTTGGAAGTGTACAGCTGGGTATCAATCAACCTACATCAAATTGGGCAGAAATACCTAGTGGCAGTAGAGTTCTTTTGCCTTTTGGCAACACTTTTTGTCTTTATTTTTATTACGGCTGCAAGACATGGGCTGCAAAATCTAGCAAAAATAGTGGTGCTCACCTATTACACTAAATCACAATATGTGCCCTTTGGTTTGGGCTCTGAATGTTGTATGAATTGTGATTTATTTTATAAAATGTTGTCCAACTATCCATAGCTTTGTGTGGTGAGTGAACCTAGTCTGTATGCAGGTATCTGTTTGTAGGATGTCTGCTTCAGGCTTCTCTGAAACATCATTTGCAGGTATTTTACCTCAGTGTAGAAGAGCAGGCTGAACCGGAAGGCAGAGTTAAACATGTCATCAGTTGGAGTCATTGCATTGCCACTAAAGACCCAAGTCCATTTGACCTTTATCTAGAGCCAATTTAGCTTTGATCATTAGTTGACTACATTCTTACATAGAGGTAGCAATAATAAGCTCTTCTGTGCTTTGAACTCAATGAATACTCCTGGTTAATTTGCGCCTGACATTCGGTTTCTCCATCTTCCTCCTTTCCTGAGAAAGTTGGTTCCCACAGACTATTGCAATAATCAGGAAATATAAATGCATCAGACTATCAGCACCTGAATCATAGAACTGGATAATGATTCAAAAATATTGAGCGTTTCTCTTGAAGTGAGAAATGAGATATCTGTTCTTTATTTTTTTTAAGGGAAATATTTGAAAAAAAAAGAAATTTCCCTTCTCTCTCCATCCCTCCCTCCCCCTCCCTCTCTCTCTCACACACGCACACACAAATACTATGGTTATATTTCTACTTTTGCTGGATCGTCTTGCATCTGCTAATACTCTGCACAGAATACAATATTAGTGCTGGAGCAAGATATCTTGAATTAGAATCTTCCCAATGATATGCAGGCATAATAATACGTGTTCTAGAAAAAGAGACATGTTTTTAAAACAAAGAATAAATGGTGCTCCTTAATCTGTTCCATATCTACCCGGAAGATCACTCCCATTACTAGTACAGTATAAAGATGCTATAGCAACATATTTTTTTTACACCATGTCTCCATGGCATAGCTTTCATCTTGTCTTCAGCCCATCTGTGAGATAGTATCAGTGTTAAATAACACCCCAACACATACTCCATCTGACAACCTTAAGATCTGGAAAATATTTTAGGGTTGTTTTTTTTTGTCTTGTTGCCTTGGATAATAAAGAAGTAGATAAGGAGTGGCATGATTTGGAAGCCTAGTGCCTACTAGGACTGTACTTATTCCTGCTATATATATACTGGTATATAGTCCTAAATTAACATTACAGGTGGATTCCTGCAAAATGAGTTGGCATGACAGTATGCCTTGCCAGGGGTGTCAAACTGCTGGCCCACGGGCCAGTTTCATCATACCGAAGCTGCGCCCATCCCATTGCCGGCAATGCAAAAAGAGTCGCGATGCGTCGCGACACGTCACGTGACACAGCGAGTTTGACACTCGTGCCTTAGAGGAAATAGCTCTGGGAACAGAAGAATACAATTCACCACATTGTAGAATGCTGTGCAGAATAACTTTAACTATCCAATGTGTTAGATTACAGGTGCACCTGGTCCCCTGAAAATTTGCTCAGTGTGATTTGTTCATTGGCTAACACAGAGCTGTTTTGACTATGGGTGGATGTTGGTCCAAGGAGAACACAAGATGCTCTAAGAGGTGGACTGATGGGGAGAGGAAGTTATATTCTCTTTGTTTTCGGCTCTTGGCTCACTCACCCAAAAGCCTGCTTTTATCTGTCATTCTGCTTAGGGATCCTCTCCTTTGCTGGTGCTCAGTGCAGCCACAAACATTGCAAACCTCCCAAGCCAGTTTTGGAGTTGGGAAAAGGAATACAAAGTTTTCATGCTAGCATAGTTTTCTGTCACTGAGGATAAGTTATAGAATTTAGAAGCTGAAAAAGACTCAAATACTAACATGCTAAGCATTTTCCTAATATAAACACTCGACCTAGCATTAGTTGACATTTTATGTCTTTTTTTCTCCCAGAAGAAAATGTAAAAGAAATGAAGTTTTGTGCCATTATGGAAATGGAAGGATTGACCAAATATGGTATTTACTTATAACCCCTAGAAGGAATCACACTTTATAATAACAAAACAATTATTAAGCCACTAGATGGCAGCAGAGAGTTTGGGGGGGGGAGCAGCTCCTTTGTCTGTTTGCTGCCCTCTAGTGGTTGTCCAGATAATTATATAAAATATTCTTAACTCTGATTCATTCTCTTGTCTTTAATATATTGTGCTCTCTCCTTTCTTCACCCAGGGTGATCAGGAGGGTGTATTTGTGTCTCCTTGTGCCTTCACTATTCATTCAGATGATGGGAATAATCTGGGTTTGCTTGTATGGTACGAATGCTGTATATATCCCCCTGGATATTTGCCTATCTGTTGTATATTGTTCCTTCCCCCCCCCCCCAATTATCTGCAAATTTTATTTTATTTATTTTATTTTATATATTTGGGAACTGCACTCAAATGCAGACAGAAATAATACTAGTGCAAAGAGACTCAGCATAATCCCTTGCATTAAAAAAAAAGATAAAAAGGTGTAATGTCTGGCATTGGGATAATAAATGCATATTTGAAGATTAAAAGCAAACCATATAGTCTACCTGAGGATTTCAGGGTGTGCGTTTATTGATGGGGAACAAGCATTATTTCAGAGTCTAAAATAACGAACTGTGTTTAGGAACTGACGTACAGATACTGCTGTTCTTAGCCATTGGCTAATAGCCATTACTCGGCCTGAAAAATTCTCTTGAGGACCTTTCTAATTCAGTTGTCATGGATTCTGAGCGAAAGAGATAATGGGTAAAAGTAAGCAGCTGGTTTATGGCCTAGAAAAATTCATTGATCCATACATTTGCTTACAAATTATCTTCAGTGACCAATGTGTACCTGATGGGAGGTCTCTGTCCCCTCCCTCCAAGGCATTAAGAATTGAAAGAGAGAGTAAGAAGCAAGTCTCTTGTCATTTGGGGAACAGATGCAATACAAGGAAGAGCTGAGTAAGTTTCCTGAAGGGTTTCTCTTGCATTCGGAGCGGTGAACACTCTATTCAGCACACCTGTTGTAAATAAATGCAAATATCGCAAATCATCAGTAAAATCTCTAATGATTTACTCCATAGGAATCCAAGGCTGAATACACGCAGGGAGCTGAGAGAAAGGGAACTGACTGATTGATTTATATTGATTAATTAATTGATGGATTATGTGCCATCAAGTCATTCTCAACTCCTAACCACAAAGTGGGGGGGGAGGATAATCCAAGGGAAGAATGGACTGGACTGGACTGGACTGGACTGGACTGGACTAGACTAGACTAGACTAGACTAGACTAGACTACACTAGACTACTTTATTTGACCAAGTCTTGTTAGACACACCAGGAATGTATCTCTGGCACAGAAGCACTCAGTATACATGCAGTCCAACCAAGATAACCATTCTCATTGTGCTGTTTTTCCCCTTCAATGTACCACTTCCTTCTTCTCCTTCACTTCTAAGGAATCTTTCCATCTGAAGCAGAAGGCTTCCACCCCCGGTTTTGCTGCAGAGGCAGAGGGAGGCTTGCCTCACCTCTTCCCCATCTGATCCCGTGTCCCCACAGTTGCATTGTTAGATGCCAAGGCCAGCTAATAGTGACAGCGCAGCAATCTTGACTTCATGAACATGCTGCTAATAAAATGGCCTCACGGCACCCACACTATGGTCCCCGAGAAAAGCAATTGCAATCTGTCCAGCAGCTATCTGCTTCAGTTCAGAGTTAATGAGCCAGGCCTGGGCTCCTAAGTCATCCTGCCACCTCTGCTGATTTTTCTTGATTACTGTAATGAAATGGTCAGAGGGTTATTAAACAACTTGCTCCTGAACTAGAAACATGGCGCCACGATCATGGCTTCATGCTGCACCCTGCCTGGCTCTATAATAAAATAGACTGACAGTGATGCATCACCTCCCCATTCGTCTAGCCCCTGCCAAGAAGGAATAGATCCCCTTACCGGGAAGCTATACTTCAGTGATAAAGGAAGATATAGTGGGTTGTGCTTAATCAACACAAGCTGTTTTTCCTTCCTGGCCCAACCAGGCCTAAGGTCCTACATGAATACAGTTGTGGGTTCACATTCACACTCTTCAGTGGCTTCAGCTGTGTGACTTCTCTTAGATGGCACTTGTGAGAATAAGACAGTATTCCCTCATTGGCCACCGTGATTTTTTGGGGGCAAGGTGGAAAAGATGCATTGTTGGCCTGTTGTGACTCTCAGTTCTTTATTGTGGCTTCCTGAAACCACGCTAGATACAGGTGGTCCTCAACTTACAACAGTTCATTTAGTGACTGTTCAAAGTTACAACGGCATTGAAAAAAGTGACATGATTGTGCTGGGCTTTCCTTGTTTACTACTTCTCTGGCTGATCCATTGCCCAACTTACCTCTCTGCCCCTTTTCCTGATTTAGGTAACCTTCCCCACGAAGTGTTCTTTAATTGCTTGTAGTCCTTGAGTTACAACAGTTCATTTACGGATCGTTCAAACTTACAACGGCACTGAAAAAAGGGACTTATGACTGTTTTTCACAGTTTTGCAGCCATCCCTATGATCATGTGATCAAAATTCAGACGCTTGGCAACTGGTTCATATTTATGACCATTGCAGTGTCCCAAGGTCACGTGATCCCCTTTTGCGACCTTCTGACAAGCCAAGTCAATGGGGAAGCCAGATTCACTTAACAACCGGGTTACTAACTTATCAACTTTTGTGATTCACTTAGCAACTGTGGCAGGAAAGGTCGTAAAGTGGGGCAAACTCATTTAATAAATGTCTCACTTAATAACAGAAATTGTGCTCAGTCGTGATTCATAAGTCGAGAACTACCTGTATAATGTCCCAAACCCTCCAGCATAGGCCTCCAAATGGGTTATAACTCCAAATGTCACTTCATAGGAGTCCTACTTGTGTGTATCCATTGTTCTGGATTACAATCCCTACAACTTCTTTATTGCTAGGGTGACTAGAGCTGAGGGCATTAAGGCAGAAACATTTTTTGCTGGCTTCATTCAGTCTGGAAAACCTATTTCCCCAATCCTTTTGTAATTGTTTATTACAAATATTGTCACGGATCATCAAGAGCTCTTAAGCAAACAATGCAACTAGATCAGGTTTTTTTTCCCCCTGTCTATTGAAAAAACATGTTTGCCTGAACTGTCTCCACAAACTCTGATTTCCTATTACCAGTAGCCATCTTCTCTAAATTTCTCATCAGCCACAGCCTTTATTTTTTACTGGCTACTGAGTAAAGTTTATATGAAAACTTGGAAGAGAAGTAAGCCTGTGCTATAGGACAGTTAAGATGGGATCGGGTGATTATTTGTGGTGATGCAGAACTGAGATGGGGTAGGGGAAGAAAAGTGTTGACGAAGATTTTTAGCTTCATCAGTGTGTATGTTCAAATTGGATTGCCTGACATCATCATATTCACAAAGTGTAATGGCAAGAATTGACTGGGTGTGTGTGTGTGTCTGCAACAACTTCACATTCATTGTGTGTGATCCCTGACTGGCAGGAATTGTCCTTTTAGAAAGGAAAATTCTGAGTTTAAAACTTTGCAGAATCAGGAAGATGTTAAGGGAAATAACACACCAATACATAGAAGATACAATTGCCTTAAACTAATTTTACAGAACATTTCAGCCTCCTCAAAAACTCATAAGCACGGGTGTCAAACTCACTGCATCACATGATGTATTGCGATGTATCACGATGTATTGCAACTTTTTTCACATTGCTGGAGCTGGGGTGGGCGCGGCCTCCGCATGATACAACCAGCCCAAGGGCTGGCAGTTTGACACCCTTCCTCATCAGGGTTACCAGATTTCAGCTGCAAAAATCATCACCTAACACTAGATTGCAGCATTTGGTGAAACCTTTAGACCACATCAAGATTTTGCTCTTTCGGAGTAGTTAATGATACTGGCAATGTAAATCATCAGCTGGAGAACTCTTTAGCAAATGAACATTATAATTACAATAGTTCTTTAATTTTTTTTCTCTAAAACTGGGCAGTTCAGATTTGGATTGAGTATTTGACTGCTACTTCTACTTTGAAGGTTGGAGTGTGAACCTCCATATTCATACAACTGCATTCCTAACAATCCAGTACTTAGCTGAGAAGAAACCTAGTTTGATTCACATTTGGTACATATAACAGGAGACTTCTAGTGAGGTCACAGCTCAAGTGGAGTGGTGTTTATGGCTGAGATTGACAGCCTGGATACAGAATCTTGGCTGACAAAATCTTTCTGGAGAAAGGATAGATCATGAAATTGCCCACATGCACTCCAGACAGCTACTTCTTGTGAGTAGATTGCAGGAATCAAGGTTTTTGTGGTTGGTTTATGAGTCAAGAACCAGGGATTGAAGGATTATATCTAAACTATAAGGAACAGTATCTGGAATTGGTTATGTCCAGTCTAATGAAGAGAAGGACAAGGGGTGACATGATAGCAGTGTTCCAATATCTCAGGAGCTGCCACAAAGAAGAGGGAATTAAGCTATTCTCCAAAGCACCTGAAGGCAGGACAAGAAGCAACAGATGGAAACAAACCAAAGAGAGAAGCAACCTAGAACTAAGAAGAAATTTTCTGACAATTAGAACAATTAATCAGGGGAGCAACTTGCCTCCAGAAGCTGTGAATGCTCCAACACTGGAAGTTTTTAAGAAGAGACGGGACAGCCGTTTGTCTGAAATGGTATAAGGTTTCCTTCCTGAGCAGGGGTTTGGACTAGATGACCTCCAAGGTCCATTCCAACTTTATTCATTTTATTTTTATTATTCTTCTTGTTGTTGTTATTGTTATTAAAGGTATAACAGAAACTGAGCCTCATTTCTTAATCATTTGGATACTTTTTATTGTTTTTGAAATATTAAAAAACCTCAGAATGTTAAGTTTTTATGGACAGGTCTTCTTCTGAAAAGTTGCTTAAAATATGAGCTTAAATATTAAATATTTTCAGAATAAACAACAATAAGGTGTTTAAAGTGTTGATTTTGGAAAAATAAAAAAGGACTAATGGTCCAGATGGATTTTAAATAAGAATTTGAAATTATTATAGGATTCCTCCCCAGAAGAAAATGTAGTTGTTTTGGTTCTTTATTAAATAAAAAAACAATGGGACTTTGAATATTGGACACTAAGAAGAAACTAAGGATTATAATTAAAGGAGAAGAATGCTCAGGTTTGACAAGTTTGAATAGAACGGAGCAAAGTGTTCCAAAGACTAATGGAGCACTTTGATAGTAAATGTTTTTATGGAGATTTGTGAACTATGGACTCAGAAATTAATTTTAGGAATATTTAACATCATAGATGGGTGGTGTGCAAATTACAGAAGATAAATAGGTTATACCGAGTAGGACTGAAATTGATTTGAATGTGGATTTAAACATGACAAGTTACAAGAATGATGTGGAAAAAGAGAATACACTGGATGTACAAATGAAACCAGTTGATATCTTGATATTTGAAAAGGCCATACAAGTATTTTACCAGAGGAGTGATTTGACTACCTTTTTTTGTACTGAATTTACAAAAGAGGTCTGTTAAAATTTTGATGGATTTACTAAGACTAGACAAAGAAAAGATGAAAAGAAATCAAGTTTGAAGACATTATTTGAAGGGATTAAAAGCCAAGATTGGTAAAAGTATAGAGAAGAATACAAAGTTGACATATTTGATCAATGTTAAAATAGTTACATAGTTATTTCTGGTAGCCCTTAATAGACTTTTGCTGATGAGGCTTTAAGATTTTGTTTATAATTAAGAGATGAGATTTGGGAAGAGGAGAGTAATTGTATTTTAAGAGACAGTGATAACTTACAAAACTCTTCGTACTTATTGTGATGAAGGGAAAAATTGTTTATTTTTTATGTTTTGTATTTCTTTTTCCATTTTCTAATCCTTCCATTTTTCTTTGTTAGTCTTATATTTCATGTAGTTTGTATTAGTTTTTATTTTTTCTAATTGTAATCTTTAATAAAAAATATTTTAAAAAACATATTGGGTGTCATGATTCCGACAGACAGAGACAAATAAAGCAGAACAACAAGGCTTGCAAATTCCTCAAAGAACATGTTTATTAGTTACAAAGTAAGAGTGAAACCAAGCCTGGATTCACAAGTAACAATTTCCCAATACAAAGTTAAATGTCCCACCCATAAAACTGTGCAAGCAACTATGTTCCCCAATATGATTATTTGGCAGGTTTTTTTATGCCATGCTCAGTCCCTAGTCTCGGAAGCAGCCGATGACCTTGGTTCCCATGGGACAAAAGATTATTTTGACTAACAAAGCACCTGGGCAACCCCCTCCTTCCATTCTATGTGGCAACCTAGAATGAGAAGGAAAATGTCTGCAGCCATGCTCATTTGTAGAATTGACATTGGGTACATATAACAGCCTGTGATTGCCCATACTTGTTTAACAGAGAAACATTATTGCTATATGGCAGGATGCTGGATTTTATTTCATGCCACCTACATTTTAAACCTGACTTCAAACTGAGTTTGCTGATTAAGTGAACCAGTATGTATCCTTTCGTTTACTTTAATTTTACACTACTACATTCTCTAGGGGTCACAGGAATTTGGAGATGTTTTTAGATGGCTCCATTGTGGCTGATTATTTACTCTCTGAATATGCTTGTGTATTTTAAATTATTTTGTGTTTTTTATTTTTAATAACTTTTTACATTTTTAGAATGTTGGATCTATCTTGAATAGTGTCATGCATCCATCCATCCATCCTTGTCTATTCCAAGGGGCATTGCCCTGCTTTGTTACTGAAATGCGCAAAAAGAACATTTCCATCTTCAGATACTGAATGTATAGACAATTCTCAGCTTACAATCAGAATTGGGACTGGAACTTTGGTCATAAGTAATTGAGGCACCATGTGATTGAACTTAATTTTATGACTACTTTTTCAATGGTCATTAAATAGGTCAGTATGGTTGTTAAGCAAATCAGGATAAGTGAACCATATGTCATAGGTGCAAATCCATTTTATCCAATGGTCATTTTGCTAGAAAATGGCAAAAAAAACATTGTAAAATGCAATCCCATGACATGACATGATGCTGCAATTAGTCATAAATGTGAGCAGTTGCCAAGTACCCAAAATATGATCACATGACTGTGAGGGTGATGCAGCAGTTGTAACTTGGAGGACAAGACCTAAATAACTTCAGTCATTAAGCGATTAGTAGTAAGTCAAGGACTAGCTGTAGTAGATGAAACAAGGGCTTTTAAATAGACACTAACATATCCCTTTAAATAGCCCTTTTCTCAATGACCTGAGGGTTGCATGCAGTGTTATGGGCAAAGAGGGCTCCATTCAGTATTTTCAACAACCTTGCAAGCTTTACAACCGCAGCCAACCAATACAATCCAAGATGGAGAACATTGAACAAATTAAAGTTATTTTGCTCCAAATCCAAGCCTCTATCCTCTACACAATCTCATCTATACGGTATGGAATTCATTAGGAAAAGTAAATTTGAATCTATTCCCAAATCTATTGAGGGCTTTGCATCATCCATGCAGAGAATATGGAAACAGAAGCATACATATTAATTCTTGCAAGGTAGCTTCTACTTATCCTCCTCCTGGGCCCAATTTACAATTATTTTTGGATGAGTTTCCAACATGACTCTGAATCTCTTTTCCCAAGCTATCTTGCACTGATTTGTGGAACTTTAACACTCATATTGATTCCTCAGCAGCTGCATGGGATTTATTTTTCTGTCCTGTCTCTCTAGTTGGTCTCTCTAGTCCCCCCCCCCCCACTTCTTCTACTCATAATAATAGAAGACTTTAGACTTGGTATTCTCATTAATGATGAAACCTTCTCTGGGCTTAGTTTTTCCCAGTCTCCTCTACTTTTGTCACCATCTCAACTTCCATCTCGCCAGTTTTCACATGATTCATTTCCAGCTGTGCTTTCAGACATCTCACCTCTGTCCTTTGTACTTCGGGACATTTATCTTCTTCTGCCTCTTCCTAACCTGTGGGGTCCATCACTGCCAATTGTCCAGCTGACCTGATTATTACTACTACAGGCAGTCCTCGATGTATGGCCACAATTGAGCCCAAAATTTATGTCGCTAAGCGAGAGATTTGTTAAGTGAGTTTTGCCCTATGTCATGACTGTTCTTGCCACGGTTGTGAAACGAACCACTGCAGTTGTTAAGTTAGTAACATGGCTGTTAAGTGAATCTGGCTTCCCCCATTAACTTTGCTTGTTGGAAGGATTGCAAAAAGGGATCACGTGAACTCTCAGGGACGCTGCAACCATCATAAATATGAACCAGTTTATCAAGCATCCAAATGGAAATCATGTGGCCATGGGGATACTACAATGGTCGTAACTGTGAAAAATGGTCATACGTCTTTTTTTCAACGCTGTTGTAACTTTGAACTGTCACTAAATGAACTGTTGAAAATTGAGGACCACCTGTACTGTATCAAAGTTGCTTTGGTTCAGGTTGGTCCTGGCCATGAATGCCCACGGAGAGTTGGACCTCTATAACCAGAGATATAATAATAATAATAATAATAATAATAATAATAATAATAATAATAATAAGAAGAAAGACAAAAAAGTCTGGATAGTGGATGTGGCAGTGCCTGGAGATAGCAGAATAGAAGAGAAAGAACTGGAGAAGATAACAAAATACAAAGACCTACAAATAGAAATAGAAAGACTGTGGCAAAAGCAAGCAAGGGTAGTACCAATAGTCATAGGCTCCTTGGGTGCAATTCCAAAACAACTGGAGCACCACTTGAACACCATTGGCATTGACCAATTCGCTATTAGTCAATTGCAAAAGGCAGCCTTATTAGGAACTGCTTCCATCCTGCGACAATATCTGTAATACCATCAAACATCCACATCTGCCTATCCCAAGTCCTGGGTAAGGACTCGATAGGTAGACAAAATGCCAAATCCAGTCTGAACATCTGGCTGACTGTGCGATGATCCATAATAATAATAATAATAATAATAATGACGACGACGACGACGATGATGATGATGATGATAAAGTTGGAAGGGACCTTGGAGGTCATCTAATCCAACCCCCTGCTCAATCAGGAAACCCTATACCATTTGAGACAAATGGTTGTCCAGTCTCTTAAAAACTTCCAGTATTGGAGCATTCACAGCTTCTGGAGGCAGGTTGTTCCACTGATTAATTGTTCTAACTGTCAGGAAGTTTCTCCTTAGTTCTAGGTTGCTTCTCTCCTTGGTTAGTTTCCATCCGTTGCTTCTTGTCCTGCCTTCAGACGCTTTGGAAAATAGCTTGACTCCCTCTTCTTTGTGGCAGCCCCTTTGTGGCACTGCTATCATGTCCCCCCTCATCCTTCTCCTCATTAAATTAGACATACCCAATTCCAGCAACTGTTCCTTATATGTTTTAGCCTCCAGTCCCCTAACCATCTTTGTTGTTCTTCTCTGCACTCTTTCTAGAGTCTCTAACCAGATGGTCCTGATTAGATGACTGAAGGGCACCTAGTGTGTGTGTGTGGGGGGGGGGGTTCCCTCCCTTATGCTGTGGACACATACAGAAAAACTCTAGTTACATTTTTCTCACCACTTTCAAGAAGCAAAGAGCTTTCCTTTCAGGCTGGCATTCCTTCTTAGTTCAGAACACCTCACCAGGTTTTCTCTACAGCAGGGGTGCCCAACCCCCAGTCCTTGGACTGGCACCAGGCCGCAGCATGCTGGGCCGCACAAAGAAGCGAAACCCCATCTGCGGAATGCAGGCAGCACACAAAACCACATCCCCTCTGGTCTGTGGAAAAAACTCTCTCCACATCAACCAGGACCGGCCCTGGTGCCCAAAAGGTTGGGGGCCAGTGCTCTAAAGGAAGTCCTCGACTTACAACTATTCATTTAGTGACGGTTCGAAATTACGATGGCACTGGAAAAAGTGACTTATGCCTGTTTTTCACACTTAACGACGGTTGCAGCATCCCCATGGTCACACGGCTGAAATTCAGACGCTTGACAAATGGCTCTTTATTTATGATGGTTGTGGTGTCCTGGGGTCACGTGCTCATCTTTTGCGACCTTCTGAAAAGCAAAGTCAATGGGGAAGCCGGATTCACTTAACAATTGTGTGACTCAACATCCGCTTCTGTGATTCACTTCACAACTGTGGCAAGAAAGGTTGCAAAATGGGGCAAAACTCAACTATCTGGCTTAGCCATGGAAATTTTGGGCTCAGTTGTGGTCGTTAAGTTGAGGACTATCTGGACTTGTCCTTCTTTATTAGTCCTTCCCGTTCCTGAATTGGAGGATATGTGGAGGACACTTTTATCAAATAAAATGATGAATATTGTTCATTGTTTTTCTTCTTCTTTCCTTCTTCTGTCATTTATCATCTCCTTCCATTTACTCCTGCTTTTGAATTTGTCCCTAACTTGGAAGGTGGCATTCACCAAATTGTGCAGGGCTTTCCTTGTTTACTACTTCTCTGGCTGATCCATTGCCCAACTTACTCCTCTACCCCTTTTCCTGATTTAGGTAACCTTCCCCACGAAGTGTTCTTTAATTTCCTGTAGTCCTTGAGTTATTTGTTCATTTACAGATCGTTCAAACTTACAATGGCACTGAAAAAAGGGACTTATGACCGTTTTTCACAGTTACGACCTTTGCAGCCATCCCTATGATCATGTGATCAAAATTCAGACGCTTGGCAACTGGTTCATATTTATGACTGTTGCCGTGTCCCAAGGTCACGTGATCCCCTTTTGCAACCTTCTGACAAGCCAAGTCAGTGGGGAAGCCAGATTCACTTAACAACCAGGTTACTAACTTATCAACTGCAGTAATTCACTTAACAGCTTTGGCAGGAAAGGTCCCAAAATGGGACAAAACTCAACAAATGTCTCACTTAATGACAGAAATGTGGGGCTCAATTGTGGTCATACGTCGAGGACTACCTGCGCTGGTAATTTTCCAGATTCTTTTAAGGACACTCTTCTCCTTGCTTAAAAAAATAAAAATAAAAACTCCCTGAGATCCCTCTTTGCACTCAAGTTACTAATCTCCATCGTTGTTTCCTTTTTAGTCTAGAGCAGCGGTTCTCAACCTTTGTGTGACGGCGACCCCCGTCACACGGACGCGCCCAGCATGCGCAGCGCGCATGCGCACGCCCCATGTGCAGCATGCATGCGCGGGGCCCCATGTGCGGCACGCATGCGTGACGCTGTCCCCATGTGTGGCACGCATGCGCGGCAGCGCCGCCCCATGCACGGTGCGCATGCATGGCGGCGCTCCCTGAGGGGGAAAAATGGCAGATCGTGTTGTTTGGCGACCCCCGTAAAATGGTCGTTCGACCCCAAATGGGGTCGCGACACATAGGTTGAGAACCGCTGGTCTAGAGTCCTTGAGAAAGTTGCCTTCTCAGAATTGAATTTTGATTTGGCTTTTAATGGCTTCTCAATCTATTTCAATCAGGAATTCAGGCAAGCCACTCAGCTGAGACAGCCCGTTTGCAAATTCCAAATTACATTCTGGTGGCCAAGATCTAGTACCATCTATCAGTATCGGTCCTCTTGGATCTGCCAGCAGAATCTGAGCAACGTTAAAAGATTAAGACCTCAACAACAGCATGCAACTCCAAGGATAAAAGAATAACTCCAATCACATACAAAAATATACATCAGCATTTGACACACTTGATTTGGTGAGTTTCGGTCCCAGGACTTTTCTCTTGTAGCAGGTGTCCCTCAGGAATCAATGCCAGGTCCTTCTTGTTTACCTTTCAGACCTTTTCCTCGAGTGTCCTGATTCATGAGGTTGACAATACAGGTAGTCCTCCACTTAATGACCACAACTGGGATCAGAATTCTCATTGCTCATCAGGGGGTTGTTAAGTGAGACATCACTTTTTTGACCTTTTTTTAAGCTACAGTTGTTACATGAATCACTGCCGTTGTTAAGTGAATCCATCGCTAAACAAATCTGGCTTCCGGCTTTGCTTATCAGAAGCCACTTGGGAAGCCAACGGTGACTACGTAATCCCAGGATGCTGACTACGATCCTTGTAAATACACGCCGGTTGCCAAGTGCCAAAGTTGGATCATGTGACCGTGAGGATCCTGCAATAGTCACTAGTGTGAGGACCAAGTCATAAGTCACTTTTTTCAATGCCATTGTAGCCTCAAATTAAGTGAATGTTTCTAAGTTGGAAACTACAGTATGTGTACTTAAGTTTATTGTCTTTTGTGGCCTAGATGACAAGACATTGTCATCAGTGCGGAACGTCTTAGTCACATTTCCTCTGAGATATCTTCTCGCCATCTTAAACTTAATACAGATAAGATTAAAACTGCCCTGTTTCAATCTGATTATCTACTGAGTTTTCCTCCTATTTGTCTTCCGGACTCCCAGACTGCCCCAGTTTCTTCCACCCACAGCCTTGGAGTCTTGGTGAATGACCAATTAATTTTGCCCCTCTTTACTGACTGTGCATCTAGGATTGCTAATATTAGTTGATGAATATGTGTAGGATCCAGGGGTTTCTGACAAAGGAATCTGCAGAGCCGGTAGTGTGTGCCTTGATTACTTCATGCCTAGATTATTATAATAGTCTTCTGGCAAAACTGTTCTAATCATAGTCCAGAACAATGTTACCTGAGTTATTCTGGATCTTCTCATGATTCTCATGTTCACAGTACAGCACAGGGCTATTGTTGTATCATGTTGGGTGTTAATATTAATAGAATGTGTGGGTGTGTTATTATTGTTCTTCATTCTGAGTTTGTGCAGCAGTCAAAAAGATTGCATTAGAGTCCTAAGTGGGTCAAAGATTCAGAAGATCTTTTGTCTCCCATACTAGCCTGAAAATTGTTCATGAGACAATGAGAGTTCCCAGGATGATAGAAATCAAGGATGTTTCATCCATCATATTCCCACTGAAACAGTTGCTGCTGCAGGACTTCAAAAGTTATCTTTTTGCAAGTTCTTGGACTAAGATTTACCCCCATCTTTTTGTTGGTGCAGCTATTCCCCCCCCCTCTCTCTCTCCCTCCCTCCCTCCCTCCCTCCCTCCCTCTCTCTCTCTCTCTCTCTCTCTCCTCTTCAGCTGAGAGTCAAAGTAGATTTTGACAGATTTTGTCATCCTTTTTCCAGGCATGCGGTAAATTTAGGAAATTAAGTTGTTAAAGGGGATAAAGATTGGAGGGCAGAGGTGGGGAATTTAGTTTTAGTACCTAATTGGGGGAGATGAACACATTTGTCCCAGCTTTTTTTTTTTTTTTCTTGATTGAAGAATTGTTGGTTTTGGGTGGGAGGGAAGAGACAAAGCAAGGGAAAAGTTTTGGGAAACCCATCCTGAAGCTGCCACTTTAGCAGGCAGGATCTGGTTTTCCAAAGCTTAGCAAGAGCCAGGAATGGTTTGTAGTCTCCCAGTGCTCAGCTGATCAGGGCAAAAAGCTGGAAAGCAGCTGCCATTTCTGCAAGGACTTGTTGGAGCAATAATGCCTGCTTCCAGAAGGCATGTGAAGCAGGCCCAAGTGCTGCGGGGTCCTGTCAGGGCAGGATAGGGGGAAGAAAGGCAGAGGTGCTGCAGTATCCCCACTGTCGCTCCTAAGGCATGTGGCTGTGGGGCCCTTGCAACTTTAAAACAAGGTTTTATGTATGTAATTTGGGGGCATCTGTTGTAACTTTGAACATCTGTTAAGTGACCTGTTGTATCTCAAGGATTACCTGTAGTTCCTCTATTTTCCGGGTCATGTGAAGCCACCAGTTCACATATTGGAGGATGAATTTCATGAAGGATTTTGAATAAAGGCAGGACTTCCCACTTCAAAGGAATTGACAGCTGTCCGAAGGATCTAAACTATATCAGGTTTGGCTTCTGCTCCAAATTGAACCACAGTCCCACTAAAGTTACTTAATTGCACCCCTAACTGCATGCACTAATTGCACTTAGTTGCCATTATCACATCCTAACTAAGGAGCAGAATTTGAAATGCAAATGTTTATTAATGAACGATTCATTGTCACCTATCTCTAGCAGAAACCCAGGTGAACATTCACACATTACTTATTTCTGAATAACTGTCATCATCCATGGTGGTTTTGAAAACCTGGGAAGTTCAGTCCTAAATCATAACACTTCAGAACTTCATTTGGGGTCTAATTGATCTAGCTTGACTTTTAGGATTAAATCTCTCAACCTCCCCCAAACATGGTATAAATCAGTAGAACTGCTACCACCTACTGAATGAGCAGGGGAACTTCTTAATAGTTACAAGGAGTAGCTGCTTCAGTTTAGGAGATTTATGGGATGTACAGAATGATAACTCTGCCAGGCTCTAATCTCTAGCCTCTAAACTGCTTGCAGCAGCTGTATTCTCCAAAATATGGCCCAAACACCAAGGCCAAGAAAAGCTTATTAAGAGCCTCCCCCCCCCCAAATTCAGATTAGAATTACTATTTAACGCTACATAGAATATAGCAGATAACATACAATAAAGCAGGCTGTGGTCTGCAAACCCCCCAGTTAATCTGGTAGTTTCTAAAGTGTCACTAGATTTCCTATGATGTTTCCTGCTTGCAGCAGATTAATGTAGCAGCATTTTACCACAAAAATAGCAAAGAAGTAAGAAGCAACATTTCTGATTTAAAAAACACTCTCTCTGAAGTACTTGGTCCTTTGCTGCTTATAAGTTTTTTTTTTATATACAGCATTCCTAAGCAAGATGAACTTTTGTAATCAATATTCCCCTTGGCCAAATTTTCCTTCCAAGGAATTAACACACAACTGTGGTAGAAAGGTACACTGTCTTCAATAAATCTGACAGTGATGTCAATGGGAGTGGAAGGTACTCATAGGCTCATCCTTCCATTAAGATTAAAAGGGGAACAGTAAAGATCATAATAATTCACAGTGGAAGAACTCTGAGGGTATAAGGCAGTGATGGCGAAACTTTTAGAGACTGAGTGCCCAAACTGCAATCCAAAACCCACTTATGCATCATCGAGTGCCGGGTGGGTGTGGCCCATTGGCTGGGTGTGGCCCATTGGCTGCGCATGGCTACGGTGGTAACGGCAGACTGGGTGGGACTAAAAAGTTCAATCAATTCAACTTTGCAAGATCTTTTTTTTCCCCGAAAGAAGTTGAAATTGACTGATTGAACCTTTTTTTTTTTTTGCACACGGCGGCGGAGGCCTAAAGCGAAAAGGTTTTATAAAACCCAGCTGAAGGCCTAGGACTGGGGCGATGGCGCACGCCCCCCCCCCCCAGAGAGGGCTCTGAGTGCCGCCTCTGGCACCCGTGCCATAGGTTCGCCACCACTGGTATAATGGAAATCACGCACTTAATAGGAGGAACTCCAGAATCAATTCTGGAAGAAAGAGTGGCAAATCACTTCTCTACTGTTGCCAATAAAATTGTAGTCATGGCTGAAACATTAAGATGAGTTTGGATGCAAGATGATAAAAAACTAACTGTAAGTAGGAAGATTTCTCTCTAATTATACTGGGGGATAACACTGAATTTCCCTGAGTAAATTTGAGGGTGTTGCTATGGCCAAACCAAAGCTGCTAGGAAGCATGCTCACTAATGGTGCTAGTATTGCAAGAGAAATTTCTTATTTTACAGAAAAATAAGAGCATGGAATGTGAAAAGGATGGATCAAGGAGAACATGTAATTGTCAAAATAGAAATTAAATGAAATAAACAATGTTTTTGGAGTAACTTAACTTGGGTGGACTGTAATGGTGGACTGATTTAAATGAGATAATACCATACTTAGTAATGGAGATACTCAACAATTAAAATGGACATTCCTATATTATATTCTTAGCTATAGTCCAATAACAAACAAAAATACATCTTGTTGAAAGAAAAATCTTCATCGGGGTACAGTCCAAGCCGGGAATAAACAAAATGGAGACTGCTTTAGAAAGAACGTTGTAGTTTATTGAAGAGCACAGCCAGACAGAAATGTGGCTTTGGGAAAGCTGACCACATGTAGCTGGGAGTGGTGGGTGTTTATACCTTCTTGGGCTTTTGTGTTTGGAGTTGTTTCCTGTTCCTGTGGCATGAGCTTTGACCTGAGCTTTTGAATGTGTCCTTTTTGGTATTCTGATGGTGGTGGGTTAATCCTATTATGTTCTAAAGGTCATGTCCTGTTTTTCTGTGGCTGTGGCTGATGGCTATATCCTGTGTTGGATTTTTTGGGTGAGGGGTTATTGATTCTTTGTCTTTCTAATCTCATCAGCTCCAAGCTTCCTGGCTAGTCTTTCTGGACGGATGATCAAATCTGCATTTCTAAAAGCTGGCCTGCTTGGTTTCTGCTGGGGGAGGGAGACTTGGGGCTGTCTTTGCCTAAGATTTTTCATTATTCCTTTGGGGAAATATTCTGTCCTTTTTAATATCCCCCTAAAATATTTCCTTCTCTAGGAGGGTGGGTGCTGACTTCCAACAATAAATTAGAATTAGTGGCTATCTTGTGAATATTAGTATTGTACAAGTCTAGCTCCCTTAACACTGATTCAATGATAGAAAACATTGAAAATTTTGTGGTTAAAAATATAATTAAGAAAAAACACTGCTAATGGAGTTCAGAAGATGAAGAAATTAAAAATTTGAAATTTCAAGATTTGATCTGAGAAATTAAATAATAAAAGAGGTGTGCTTAATTATACAGCAAAAATATTATTAGAATTGCAATATATGGAAGCTGGAATCAAAATAGGAAGTTGAACTAGTCCTCCTTTTTATTCATTCATTTATTCATTCATTCTTCAACATATGGTGTTCCATTTATGAAATTGTCAAGTGGCTTACCTAATAGAGTTAAAATTAACAGAACACAAAAGTAACAAAGAATAAATATGCATAATGCACTAAAGTAATTTATTAACTGAAAATAAATAATTCATTATGATATAAAAGTGAAATAGGAAAATGTGAGTTAATGCTAAATATGAAGAAGGCAAAGATAATGTCAACCAATATTTTTACTGAATGCAGAGTTGACAGTAAAAAAGTGAAGTTGTAGATAGTTTTGTTTCAAGAATAGATAAATAAAGCAGAGTGCTGGGGAAGTAAATAGGAGATTAATCATATGGAAGACAATGATAAATCTAAACAAGATAATGAAGGATAAGGATATTTCTATGACAACAACAATCAGAATAGTAAAGGTAATGCCTTTTCCAGTAAAGTATGGCTGTGAAAGCTGGATGTTGAGAAAGAGTGAGAGAAATAAGATGATGCCTTCAAATTATAGATCTGTAAATAGTTAGTAAGAACACTGTAGATTCAGGAAGAGCTAATCAATCAGTTCTAGGCCAAATAAAGACTGCCTGCTCCCTTGAGGCAAACAGAAACCCACATAATTTGGGCATGTGATACGAGTGGATGATGGATTACAAAAAAATAACACTAATGCTTAGCAACTTTGAAGGAAATAGAAGAAGGAGAAGACGGAGAAGACAATAAATAAGGTAGATGGATAAGACCAAAGAGATTGTAGGACTGTCCTTGAAACAGCTAAAGATTATCTTTAAAGACAAGTTGTGATTGCAAGCATTTGTCCATGCTGTCATCAAGGGTTGATCCTAACTCAGTGGCATCTAAGTTGCCTTAGGATTACTGTGAATGCAAAATCGAATGAGTACAGCTTTCTCTTTCTCCAGATTAAGCTTTCCTAGCCAGATACCGGTCAATCTTGCTGAGACAACCGTTCCCAGAATTCCCAGCTATACTCTGTAATGTCTCTGGTTATAAAAGTAGTCCACCTTGGAAAGGCAGAAAGGCAATATATGAGACCCACTAAGAAGTGGAAGGTCTATGCTGTAGATCAGTGTTTCCCATCCTTAACAATTTCAATTCCCAGAATTACCTAGCCAACATGCTGTAGATAATTGTATAAATCAATCTAAATAACCTTTATTCATAAGCATTAGCATGTTACAGAAAGTTAGAAGAAATAATTAAATTATGTTATACTTACTGTGAAACAAGAACTAAGAATTCTGGTTTGTTCTCCAAACAAAACAGTGTTAACAAAGTCATAGTTTAATCTTGGCTTTTGATTAAAACAGGAGCTGGTAAACATTTCCAGGGCTTTGGTGCTTGCCCCCACAGCCATGCTAAACATTTCACAAGGTAACTAATATCCCATAAAATATGGTGAGTTTGATTTTGGGTCCCCCCCCCAAATTATTTAAATTTCATTGGAAGTCTTGAGATATTTTTTTAGGATGTGCAAATGCTTCAGTCTCTCCAGAGATGTGAGAGACAGACTAGCTAGTGAAAAAGGGAGAATGCAGGGAAAGGACAATAACCATATTTATTAATGACAGAAAATCTTTCATGGACGTTTTACTGAAGAAAGAAAAAAATGAACTTATGGGTTTGATGATTAGAAAGAATAGACTGTGGAAAGGAGGAAATTATTATGTAATTGTAAAATGGTAAAATATAAATGCATTCATAACTGCTATTAAGAAGATTGGATGCTCTGTACTCTTTCTAGAGTCTCAGCATCTTTTTACATCTTGGTGACCAAAACTGGATGCAGTATTCCAAGTGTGGCCTTACCAAGGCATTGTAAAGTGGTATTAATACTTCACGTGATCTTGATTCTATCCCTCTGTTAATGCAGCCTAGCATTGTGTTGGCCTTTTTGGCAGCTGCAGCACACTGCTGGCTCATATTTAGGTGATTGTCTACTAGGACTCCGAGGTCCCTCTCACAGTTACTACTATTGAGCGTGGTGCCACCTATGCTGTACTTGTGCATTTGGTTTTTCTTGCCTAAATGTAGAACCTTGCTTTTTTCACCATTGAATCTGGCTTCCCCATTGATTTTGCTTGTCAGGTTGCAAAAGATGGTCACTTGACCCAGGGACACTGTAAACATCATCAAGATTAGCCAGTTGTCAAATGTCTGAATTTTGGTCATATTGCCATGGGGATGCTGTGATGATCGTAGGTGTGAAAAATGGTCATAAGTCATTTTTTTCAATGACATTGTAACTTTGAATGGTCACTAAATGAACTATTGTAATTTGTGGACTACCTATAACTTATTCTTTCCTTTTAAAAATTTTCTTAATTTCTTTTTGTCCATTCACTATTTCTCTTTATTTTATTTCTCCTCTAAAGTCTGTATTGCTTTCATTTTGCTAAAACTGTTTGTTTGTAAAAATTAGTAATAAAACACTTTGGCATGCAGAAAAAGGTGTCTGCCCCTAAACAGAAATAACAGAGGGAATTGACCCTCCATTGGGACCACCAAAAAACAAACAACCCCACTCAAAAACCCAGCATTGCAACACAAAAGAAAATCAGACTGGACATTGACCAAGAGCTGCATTAATGGGTCTTGCTCAGTCAGCTAGCTTAGTGGAGCTTCTTTATAAAGATGTAGTCTATATGTTACAGGTGCTATGTTTACCTTCTATGCAATTTGTTGCATAGATGGGGAACTCATCAAATTTGCAGATGACACCAAGCTGGCAGGAATAGCCAACACTCCAGAAGACAGGCTTAAGATACAGAAGGATCTGGACAGACATGAACACTGGGCACTATCTAACAAAATGAAATTCAATGGTGAAAAAAGCAAGGTTCTACATTTAGGCAAGAAAAACCAAATGCACAGGTATAGTATAGGGGATACCTTGCTCAATAGTAGTAACTGTGAGAGGGATCTCGGAGTCCTAGTGGACAATCACCTAAATATGAGCCAGCAGTGTGCTGCAACTGCCAAAAAGGCCAACACAGTGCTAGGCTGCATTAACAGAGGGATAGAATCAAGATCACGTGAAGTGTTAATACCACTTTACAATGCCTTGGTAAGGCCATACTTGGAATACTGCATCCAGTTTTGGTCACCACGATGTATAAAAGATGTTGAGACTCTAGAAGGAGTACAGAGAAGAGCAACAAAGATGATTAGGGGACTGGAGGCCTAAAGCATATAAGGAATGGCTGCTAGAATTGGGTATGCCTAGTTCAATGAAGAGAAGGACAAGGGGGGACATGATAGCAGTGTTCCAATATCTCAGGGGCTGCCACAAAGAAGAGAGAGTCAAGCTATTTTCCAAGGCGCCTAAAGGCAGGACAAGAAGCAACGGGTGGAAACTAAGCAAGGAGAGAAGCAACCTAGAACTAAGGAAAAACTTCCTGATAGTTAGAACAATTAACCAGTGGAACAACCTGCCTCCAGAAGAGCTGTGAATGCTCCAACACTGGAACTTTTAAAGAAGAAACTGGACAGCCATTTGTCCAAAATGGTGTAGGGTTTCCTGCCTGAGCAGGGGGTTGGACTAGATGACCTCCAAAGTCCCTTCCAACTTTACTACTACTACTATTACTACTACTACTACTACTACTACTACTACTACTACTATCTCTATTGTATTTCCTGTGTCACATTGCTACTCTATGATTCATCTCTATTATTCCTGGGATGCCTTTCCTGTTCGTGTTGTATTCTCTCTCTGAGAAGATGGCTTCTGCACAGTGAAGGCTTGTGTTATATTTACTTATTCCACATGAAACAGTCTACATCTGAAGAGCTACACCTTCTGTACAAAAAGATGAGAAATAGGCAGCTTTAGTGGTGTGTTAGTAGGTTCCTAGAGTCATTTGTTTGGCACTGGTGCATATAGAAAAAGGGGAGCAGGCCTCTCACCTCCTTGGGAATTATAATGGCTTTATGATGTCACCCATCCAGGCTCAACTGTCAGTTTCTGTCAGTTATCAGTTATCAGAGTGAAGATGGCTTCCAAGAAATAAGTTGGTCTTCACAAGGGCTGCTGGACTCTGGGGAACCGTCCCTCTTTTAGTAGCCAACTTATCAGAGGGGTGTAAATGCTGATTTGGGCTCTTTTCAGGAAAGGGAAGCAGAGAGAAGACGTAGTCCAGAGAACATCTACCTCCTTCTCCTGTTACTTTTAATTTTTGGTGGATCGTTTTTAAACAATTGGTATCACACAGTCCCTTTTGCTTGCCATGAAATGTGCATGTTTTCTGGAATTTTGCCTCATTGCCACAGTCTGCTTTAGCACTTAATGTTTTTTTTTTCATTTGAGGGGGAGAAAAGTTTTGTGTGTGGGGGCGAGGAAAGGCTGGTTAAACAAGATATCTAGGTTCTGATGTTCAAAGTTCTTCAGAGGGAGCAACACACCCAGGATATCAGTTACTATGTAAAGCAATGGAGAAAAAAACCATAATTCTTGGTATTGGTCTCTAAAAGCATCAGAGGGAGAAGACCCTTTGTCCTGGGATGGGGAAATAGAAAGGGGTAAGGTAAGGAAGGAATATTTTCAGTACTGGGCTCCCTCACTGAGATTTAAACAGGAACTTGTCTCTTTTTCCCAAATGCTCTCTTTGGCCCAAAGGTAGAGTACTGGCCAGACCATTTCTGATACACCAAGAATTCCTTCCTCTTCTGATCACCCTTGTTTTCCCTTGAGGTTTTCTGCCTTCCAAGGGAGCCTTCCCAGACACCTCTCAGGTTTTTTGCCAAAGATCTTACATTGGCAAATTTAGACTGATTTTCCTAAGGTTCTGAAAAACACAAGAAATTATCTTAATGTTGCAGTAGAGGAAAAAGGGAAGTGTCTTCATCCAAGTAGAAACAATTGTGGGAGCTGACCTAAGAGACAGGGATGTAGGGACATGCACAGATAACATGCTTCCAAAAGTCAGTGAGTCTTGCTCAAGCAGTCAGTTTAATGGAACTTCCACATTAAGATGTAGTTCTATATTGAAGGAGCTAGTTCTCCTCAGCAACAAGATGGAAAATAGGCTGTTACTATGATTTTAGGGGAGTAACTTCCCAAAGGCATTGGCCCTGCATTGCTGGTATGCAGAAATGCTGGGCTAGGTGATCACTCTCAGCACCTCACAATTAATGGCAAGGAGGCCTGGTATCTCCTGGGAAACTCCAGGGCCTTTGTGCCCTCATTCACCTACCCCTGGATTTAACTCTATTTATTCACCGTCCTCAGTGAATGAAAAGTTCCATTTCAAGATGTAAGTTGGCTTTCTTAAGGGTTGATGGATTGCGGGGAACCCTCCCCACTTTTTAACCAGCTTTTCAGAGGATTGGGATATTCCATGGGGGAAATTACCCATTTGCTGTCCTCTTAGGAAAGGAAAATGGGGCATACACATTCCAGAGCAGTTTTATTTTTTATTCCTTATAGGTGTTAAACTGGGTTGACTATTTTTCCAGTTGACAGGGGTCACATAGCATAGAAAAGCTTTTTAAATTGGATAAAGTCATGTGGCTGTGGAATACACAACAGCAAGGTTAAAACTAATCATTTCAACACAGAAGTATTATTATCATTCCACCCTGACTGCTTTCCATTACAGGGATGTTGCTATGGGATTTACATGAATCAAAGTGATTCTGGAAAACAGGCTTTAGTCCCTTTCCTTAGATTCCCTTTTCTCTTTTCTAGGGGATTCAACTGTTTTTACTGTTTTGGAAGAAAAACAAGGAAGGCTAGGACAACAAGCGATCCAGGAGCTGGTACTCAATATTCTCCAACATGCAAACTGGAGGACACAAGAATGTTTCCTAGGAGAAAAAATGTATTGTTGACATGGCTCTCCAAAAAGTGCAGCAGTGTGGTAAGTGGGCACTTTGAGTTGAAGTGGGACATTGAGAGCGAAAGGGAAGGAATTCCTTCAGGAGTGGACCCCTCCATGTAGACGTATGCAGGGGCCACTTCTGCATCATTCCAGATTCAAGGTTGCACACAGGGCAGTGGCCAACTTTCCTGATCCACCAAGCACCTTTCCTCCTGAACCTCTTGAGTCCACATTGACTTTCCACAAGTTGTTCTGCTTCCATGGGACTCTTTTGGGGAAATTTCAAGATTGTTTAGTGGAACCTATCTACCTATTTGCAAATGGGGAGGGGAATATAGAAAATGGAATTTGCCTTAGGTTCCTATCAAGGCCAACTCTGTGAACCACAAAAGCTTTTGAGCAACAGTTGGAAGGGATTTTGGAGATCTTCTACTCCAACTCCCTGCTCAAGCAGGAGACCCTATACCATTTCAGACAAATGGTTGTCTTCTTAAAAACCTCCAGTGTTGGAGCACCCACAGTTTCTGGAGGCAAGTCGTTCCACTGATTAATGGTTCTAACTGTTCAGAAATTTCTCCTTAGTTCTACAGTAGGTTGGTTCTCTCCTTTATTAGTTTCCATCCATTGATTCTTGTCCTACTTAACAGATGAAATCGGATTTCCAAGGGAAGGATGCTGCAAGACAGGGCTGATTTTGGTGGCTTTTCTTCATCTGGTGGAGACCTAAAAAATTGCTGAGGATCCTACCACCTACCTACCACTTTCCCAGATTTCCCTATAAAGGCCAGCCCAGGGAAAAGGAAGCTCCTCTTCAAAAAAAATAATACCTCCAGCAAGCAGCCCAACCGTGTAAGAAAAGACTGGTGGATCAGACAAAACCTGTAGCAAGAGGTCAATGAGGGGACTGGCAAGGCAGCCCAAACAATAGGTGTAGTACCCTTTGGAAGTAGTAGAGATTTCTGTGGCTGGGCTTTGTCCCCAGGTTGGAATCCTAGTCTCTTTTGCCCAATCTCAGTGTGGTGCAAAATATTCCTCAAGATGGACAAAGTTTCACAAGGGTTTCAAGCGTCCCTTCTAAAAGGAGATCCTAGGAGCAAGACGCCCCACAGCTTCCCTGACTTACAGCCTGACTCTTTTCTGTTGCAGCAGGAGCACAACGTAAGTCAAGGCCTCGGTGCGATCGCTGCTTTGTTTCAACTGAAGCAAAGAGGGGAAATGAAAGAGTGGGCACCCTGGAACAAGAACCCTATAGTCTAACTGTCCTGGTTAAGTAAGTGGGAGATAGATGGTAATTAGTAGCAGGCAGTGGAGGATGGGGAGATACTGGAGGTTGAGGGAGAGGAGAAAAACTATCCCTGGATTTTCAGAAGCTTTATCAGAAGCTCAATTAATTCTGTCAGAGAAACAGAATGTAGCTGTCAAAAACTGGTCCAAGAAAAAGGTCCTTAACCTGCAGGTAATTTATCTTTGGACTGAAAATCAAGGTGCAGCAGAAGAGCAGGTCAAAAGGGGCTGGAGCAAAGAGAAAGGACTGGAACAGTCTGGTTGACTTTGAATTCTCTGCTTCTCTCAACTCTTGTTTCCTCAGAAGACAATAATTTAAGCAGCTTCACTGCAGGACTAGCTGCCTTGCTTAAAATATATGACATCAGGTCAGGCTGAGTGGGTAAAGACAATCTGTTGTGGTGCTCAGTGAATAAGAAGGAGGAAACCTTTTAGAGAGTCACTCCAGCCCTGGTCACCCTGCAGCTTGACTACTACAACACTTTTCACATAGGGCTGCCCTTGAATATTACCCAGAAGCTTCAATTGGACCATGGCCACTTTGGCCCCTTTCAGCTGAGGTCACCAAATCAAAGGAAGTTTTCCTTGTGAAGTGGAGAGAAAGTAGCTTGATCTCCCCACATCTCCTAAAAATTGACCCAGCTTATTCTACTTTGGAGGGAAAAAATCGAAATTGAAGGTTGTTCACTAAGATGAGCACTGATGTCTCTTTCTTCCATTTCACCTCACGGTAAGGTCTCACCAGCCATGGACGCACCGTGGTGGAATCCATGCTCCTCAATACCTTTGTATTCCTCAGGATGGCCATCATGGAGATAAAAAATGAGGATGTTCCTGGGATATCATCTTTACCAACACTTGTGGGATTTCTTTTCTGGTATTGACATGGATGGGAAATTGTTCCCCCAAAGTAGCAGCACTATTTCCATGTTTCCTTTCAGATTGAGAAATTGCTGGGTCATTTCTTTGTCAATTCCACACACTTTGAGCCACATGGCTACGGATGTTTCTGCTTGGTCTTGAACAAGCTTCTCTACTATGGGAACCATTATCCCAGGATCAACGTACATAGCAAATCTAAAATATCACGAACTGGGGGCTTTGGGTGCCTCATTGCTCTTGGGACCCCATCCTCAGGGAGGGTTTCTTTTTCCTTTCATTCTGATTGATGGTGGACTAAGGAGTCTCTGGAATGGATGTCTTGCTGGTTAATACTGGTGTCGATGGGCTAAGGGAAGAAGGGTAATTACTCTCCAGGGCTTTCTGTGTCTTCTAGTTCAATAAAGTCCAACAGGTGTTTCCACAAATTCCTGTGGAAATCTGACATGCTGAAAATAAGGATGGTTTCATTAATAAGGATAACTTTATTTAGAACATTAAGGAGAGGGGGCAAGGGTATCAGCATATGAAGTGACAGAATAGCAACTCCACACTTTGTATCCCCAGTGGGGCACAGGTAATCCTCACCTTATGACTGTTTTCTTCATGAGTGTTCAAATCATGACAGCTTTGAAAAATGTTACTTAGACATGTCCTCAAAGATAACGACAGCCGCACCACCCCTTCGTTTATGTGATCATTTCAGGTGCTTGGCAAGCAGCTCAAATTTACCACTCATTGCAGCATCCCATGGTAATTTGATCGTGTTTTGTGATCTTTTTTGTTGTTCTCCAGGGGGGAAAAAAAGGCAAAAACCACCCACTAGATAATCTGGATTCATTTAATGGACCACACGATTCCCTTGACAACTGTTGTAAAAATGGTCATAAAATCGAGCCCGATCATGTGGTGATTTGATTTAAAACTGCAATGACTCACAGCCAAAAGTTTGGGCTCAGTTGTTGCGACAAGTTGAGGACTGTCTGTGTATGTTTCCCAGCTATGTACCAAATAGATTGAACTTCAATATTTTGGTGCCTTTCAATTCTTCTCACTTTATTCAGAGGCATAGGGTTCCCTACTGTTTGCCAAATTCCCTCCTGTCTTTTTCTCTTTTATCTTCCATGCAGGTGTAGAGGAACTGTGACCTCTCCCCTCCCCCCAATTTAAGCAACTAAATTAGGGAATAAGTATGGAATCTAGACAGCAGCTGTGAATGGATGTGTGTTGTGAAGCTCCTGAAGCTGGCTGCTGTAAACTGTTTTTTCCCCCTTCTTGCCTGGTGCTGCTTTGTAGGGGTGCTACCTCATGGAGGATGCATTTTTGGCCTCCCAGGGGTTGCAAGACCCTGCCATCAAGCTGTGCCAGCAAGACAGGTGACAAAACGTCGTCGGGGGATAAACAAGCTGCTGAGCAACAGCAATCAGCTGAATGTTGGCAGAGCAGGGGGCAGTTGCTTAGTAACCCGAGACCCTGGGATTTGGGACCTCCAAGCAAATCTGCTGGAACAAGCCCTGGCAACAGCCGAGCGGTGGTGGTGGCCCAGGTGATCAGATGGACAGTGCCAGAGCAAAGAAGCTGTAGTTTGGGGCCTAAGGTCAGCCCATGGATCTCTGGGGAATCCTGACAATGATCCTGCTATGGGATGCCAGGAACTGCTGAGCGGTGGTGGCAATGATCAGCTGGGCTTTGGCAGAGCAGGGAAGCAATTGCTCAACTCCAGATCCAAGACCAGCCCGTGGAACAACTGAACCATCAGCCTACTGGAGAAGCGACTGGCTTGATGCCAGGTTCATTTGGAAGACAGCGGAGGCACACCCAGATGGTTTGCACAGCTTAGCGGGAAGCAGCTCTGATGGATAAGTGGCCAGAAGCAACTGGGCATCCAGCAGGAGGAGCAGCTGGGGTGGCAGATACCTGGGTGGTGCCAAGAGCACATGGAAGTCAATAGACTGACCCACCCTAGTTTCAGTTAACGACTGGCAGCTGGATTAGACAATGAAACTGGAGGAAAGGGTGATGTAGGACAGGGCTTTTCAACCTTTGCACCCATTGTACCACTTTTAGGATATGGCAACAGCCGAGTACCACCAGTTGCCTAGCAAGGTGTCAAAAAAAAAAAGAAGAAGAAAAAAGTGATAAAGTACAGGTAGTCCTCGACTTACAACAGTTTGCTTAGTGGCTGTTCAAAGTTACAATGGCACTGAAAAAAGTGTCCCCCAAGCCACAGCCGAGCAAGACACCTGCCTGCCCGCCCGGCTGCGCTCTTCCTCCTGTCTGAGGTTTTCATTGTTATGAGCATTTCTGTTGAGGACTGGCAGTGGGGGTGGGGTGGGGGTGTTTGGTTTTTATTCCCTGTCTGCTGGGTGGTTGCAGCAAGTTTTGGTCACTTCACATGACCCTGGGACACTGTGACCATCATAAATATGAATCAGTTGCCAAGCATCTGAATGTAAATCACAAGACCCTGGAGATGCTGCAACATTCCAGCTGATTGGCGCTTCTTCTAGGCTCAGCAGAAGCGCCACGATCAATGCTGCTTTCCAGCTGATTGGTGCTTCTTCAGGGCTCAGCAGAAGCAGCAGGATCAACGCCAAGCTCCAGCTGGAGTCCTGACAGCCCTGCAGCTGCAGCCATCTCTCGTTCAGGCTTGTGCAGTGCTGCCACTGGTTCAGCTCATTCCCCTTCCACGCTACCACTTTTTTAGGATGGTCAAGTACCACCTGCCAGGGGCCAATGTACCACAGGTGGTACCCGTACCACTGGTTGAAAAGCCCTGATGTAGGAGAAGAAGAGGCAGACCCTAGTGGGTGAAGTTAAAAGAGGAATCAGTTTGGAGTCATTGTGTTTCCAGAAGCAATCTAAGTCCGGCCTTCTCTCAAATTTCGTTCTTAACTAATGCGAATTTAGTTTGACTGTTTTATATATTATTATATTATATTATATTATATTATATTATATTGTATTGTATTGTATTGTATTGTATTGTATTGTATTGCATTATATTATATTATATTATATTATTATATTATATTATATTATATTATTATTTTTATTATATTATTTTTTTATAATTACAAATATTTAGTGCTTAGTAAACAATGTGTTGTCTGGGTTCAAATATTTAACTTAATAATAGTACATCTTAAATTCCTACCCTCTACTCCATTTTTCTAGCCATTGGTAAAATGTATTCCATATTTGAAAGTATTCTGTATCTTCTTTCCGTTTCATTTTCAGTGTAAGCCTGTCCATTTCTGCACGGTCCAAAATTTTCTTAACTACCTCTTCTTCAGCAGGTATTTCTTCATTTTTCCAATGCTGTGCAAATATAATTCTTGCTGCTCTTAGTACATGTAATATTAAATGTACACATTTTTTTATCATAGTTTTCTGAGGTTATACCTAAAAAAATAGTTCTGGCTTAAAATCTACATGTTTTCTTAATATTTTTTCTAACCACTTATGTATTTTTGACCAGAATTTTTTTGCTTTAGGGCATGTCCACCGAAGTTGGTAGCACTGGCTTTTGCTTACATCTTGAACAATTGCTAGACATGTTTTTAAATATTTTTGCTAACCTTGCAGGTGGTAAATGCCATCTATAAAACATTTTATATATATTTTCTTTATAAGTAACTGCCCTTGTTATTTTATAGTTTCTTTCCCACAAGGTTTGCCATTTTTCTAACTCTGCATTGTGCCCAAAGTTTTTTGCCCATATTATCATTGTTTCTTTCACTTGTTCATCTTCCATCTTTAAATTTAACAAAAAGCTGTACGGTTTCTCAATCAATTTTTCATCTGAAGACAACAGTATCTGGTCAAACACTGGTCTTTGTAAAAACCATATGTTTTGGCATCTTTCTCATATCTTATTTGCATTTGCAGGTACAGTCACCATGATAACTCAATGCCCTATTTTTCCAGCTCTTGCTTAGTTTGTAATTTCCCTTCAGTATTCAAAATGTCTCTATAAGTCACAAGTTTCTCATAATTAATTAGATTTGGGTGAACAAACGCTTCCATTGTCGAGATCCATCCTGGTATTGTCATATACATTTTCGCTTTTATCTTTTCCCATACTAGAAGCAGTGGGTTTTTTACATAGTGATTTTGAAAGTATTTATGGATTTTGTTCTTTCCATACCAGAAAAAGGCGTACCATCCGAGTTGTAAGTCGTGTCCTAGCTATAGTAATCTTTTGTGTCTAAGAATTATCCATTCTTTTAGCCCCGTTAATGCAGCTGCTTGATAATATAGAACCCAGTCTGGTAACCCAAATCCTCCATTTTCTTTCACTTCTTGTAGTATTTTCAGTCTGATTCTGACTTTTTTCCCTTGCCAGATAAATTTCAAAATCGATGCATTTAACTCATCAAAAAAAATTTCTCTATTTTTATAGGTATTCTTTGAAATAAAAAAAAGTAGCTTTGGTAAAATGTTCATTTTCACCGTAACTATTTTTCCTAATATTGATAGTTGTAGGTTTTTCATTTTTCCAATCTAGTTTTATTTGTTTTAATAGTTTTACATAGTTGTCTTCTTTTATTGTTGCACACCTTGCTGTTAGATATATCCACAGGTATTTAACTTTCTTAACTACCTGGAGATCTATTTTTTCTGACAGTTGTTTTTTTTTATCTGTAAGGTTTTTGACTATCACTTTAGTCTCAGCTTGCCTCTTCCAGAGCTGTGCACGTGTTTGTGTGTGTGTGTGTATGTGTGTGTGCGTGCATGCGTGTGGGGGGGGTCTCACTCCTTGCAGCCCCACGCTGTGTGGCACTGGGGAGGAAAAGAACGGGAGAGATAAGCTGTGATCACAAGGCAATGAGGCATCGAGAAATGTTTCCCCTTTTGTAATTGAGCATCCAAGAAGGGACAGGAAAGGAGAAAGGGAAAGAGGAAAGAAAAAGAAAAAGAAGGAAAAAGAAGGAAAAGGGAAGAAAGAAAAAGAAAAGGAGAATGAAGAGGGAAGGAAAAAGAAAAGGGGGAGGGAAGAAAAGGAAGGAAGGAAGGAAGGAAGGAAGGAAGGAAGGAAGGAAGGAAGGAAGGAAGGAAGGAAGGAAGGAAGGAGATTCTAATGAGAGGGTGGGAGGGTCTGAGGGAAGTTTTGCCTTAGCACTAGGTCACGACCAGCCCTGCTGCCCTTTTGCCATCCCCTTGTCCCCTCCTCCTGACTCTCCTGGTGGTCGCCCATCCTATCGCTGAGGATGTTTTGGTTACAAAGCCGGGTCTCCTCGCATGGAGAGGGAGTGGGCCTCCCTCTGACCACACATTTTGTCCTCCCGCACACACCATGAGCAACCTGGACAAGGAGAGCGAGCCAAGCAACAGCAGCCTCGAGGAGAAGGTAAGCCCAGCTGGGCACCCCCTTGTGGAAAGCTGGGCTAAGCTCGGTGCTTGCCTCCAATGCCCAGGGCTCTGGACAGCCTGCACCGCTGGGGGTCCTCCGCATGGCCTGAGAGCAAAGGAACCGCCACTTGTCTTTTTTCTTATTTTCTTTAAAGAAAAATTCCATTTCCTTTGCTGCTTTTGGTATAAATTCTTTCTCTTTCAATAAAGATTGATTTAGGGTCCATCTTAATTTTTTCTTTGTTCCTCTCCATGTCATCTTTATCGGATTATGATCAGCCCATACATTGGTTTCTATCTCAAGGTCTTGTATGTTCATTCTTAATTCAGGAGATATCCATATCGTATCAATTCTAGACCATGATTTATGCCTATTTGAGTATATTGAGATTTCTTTGGGTTCTTTTCTCTCTACATATCTTGTATACAGATTTCTTCTGCCATTTAAAAAAAGGCCTTAGGTAAAATATTCCTTCCTTTTTTCCCTATTTTACTACTTCTATAATCTAGCTTTCCATCTACAATTGCGTTAGTCTCCTACTAGGTAAATATTTTGATATTTTGTTTCCACTATTTTTTAATGTAATTTTTGGTAAATTCTTCTTGTTTATTATTCAATGCATAAATTGCTACCATCATCGTCTGTTTTTGGTTAATCATTATTTCCACCATTAGTATTCTTTCTTCTTCATCTGAATAAATTTGTTTAGGATTAATTGTTTCTTTAATATATAGAGCTATTCCTCTTTTCTTTTGTTATGCTGATGAGAAAAGCTTCCCAATTTTTGGACATTCCAAAAATTTATAATGTTGTCTTTTAATATGTGTTTCTTGGAGAAAGACTATATCTATTTTTAGTTTTTGCAGTCATGTAAAAAAAAATTCCTTTTTGAGGGGGAGTTCAATCCATTTATATTCATTGAGAGAATCCCATTATCCTTATCAATCTTCTTCAATTATATTTAGGTTTTATTCTCCTGGTTGTTCTTACCTGTCTGTGTTCTCTTCCCTTTGCCTCTTCTTCTTGATTTGTGTTTTCTATTTCTTCGTTCCTTCTATTGCTATCTCTTCCTGTTTTCTAGATTCCCATTCTAGTTGGAATTCTGAACTTCTTTCTTCAAGAAAAGTTCTATGTCTGTTGTGAAATTCCATTGCTTTAAAAACAGAGTCCAATCTGTATCTTTTTGTGTCCCAGTTGATTAATATCCCCTCTGGCATCAGCCATCCTTTTTAATTAATTTTTTGGTCAGAAATTGATATTTTCTTTGTGAATCCCTTATCCTCCTTGATATCTGCTTCAGAACTACAATTTCCTTTTCCTTGTATTGCAATGGGTCATCTCTCACTTTTCTCAATATCTCATCTCTTATTGATTTTTAACAAATCTAACATGTACCTCTCTAGGGACTTTATTTCTCCTTGTGTAACTTGAGTTGACTCTAAATATCTGATCAATCTCTCCTTCCATTTACTGTTTCCTGATTTCCAACGCTTCAGCCAACAGCTTATCATCAAATCAGCAAGATCTTCTTCCTTATCTTCCATTATGTTCTGAAATCTTAAAAAGTAGGATGCCTTTTCCATTTCCAAAACCGCCACTGAATCTTCTAATTCTTTATTTGCTTGCATCAGTCTTTGGTTTTCGTCTTTTATTTCTTCCATCTTTTGGTTGATTTCTACTGATTTGTCTTCTACTTTCTGAATTCTTTGCTCATACTCAGTAATAGTAAAGTTGGAAGGGACCTTGGAGGTCATCTAGTCCAACCCCCTGCTCAGGCAGGAAACCCTATACCATTTCGGACAAATGGCTATCCAATCTCTGGACTTTGTAATCATCTGCTGAAAATACTCTAATTGGGAGGTCAAGTTATGAATTTTATCATTCGTTTTATCCAAATTACTTTTTGTCTCTTCATAGTTTCTCTTTGTATTTTTTTATGTGGAGTAATTGCCTCCTAAATTAATTGTAGTGTGGCTTGCATATCCTTCTGGAAATTATTGTTTTTTCTTGCTGAAGATTGATTCAATTGATCTCTGATACATAGGACTGGGGGCAGTAGAAGACAGAGTTGAGGATGGTTTTTTGCTAGTTTTAGCTAGATTAGAAACACTCATTTTTATTCCCACCCTCCATATCTTGTCATCTCTAGTATATTCCCCAATTACCAGCCTTATGCAAACCCACCAATCTTACAATCAATATCACAATATGTCATTTAAGTTCATCTCAAATAGTTCTTGTGATCTTTATTTATGGTCTCTATAATCCAATAGGCTCCCCCAAATGGGAAGAGAGAAAGAAAAAAATTGTAATCCACTTCTGCCTTTCAATCTCAACTCCAAACAATTATCCAAAAATCCAGAGTTATCAATCAGCCCAGATTTGTAATCCAAAAGGTCCTGTTGTATAGAGTTAATGGTCCAGAGGACCTCCCCCAAAGGGAATTGCCAGAAGTCAAATTTCCTCTGTCTCTAAATAGTTGAAGTTGAAGATCTATAATCCAATAGGCTCCCCATAAAAAGAAAGGGAGGAGGGGAAGAAAAAAATTATAATCTGCTTTTGTCTTTCAACACCAATTCCAGGCAGTTATCCAAAAATCCAGGATCATCAGTCAGCCAAAATTTGTAATCCTAAAGGTCCTGTTATTCAAAGTTAATACTCCATAGGAACTCTCCCAAAGAGAATAACCAAAAGTCAGATTTCCTCTGTCTCTAAGTAATTCTTAAAGCTGCAGCTCAAACGATGTTTGTAATCAAGGAAAGCCAGCTGGCTTCAAAATAGTTTATAATTGTTATTCATCGTGCAGAAAAACAACCCAAAGAGTTTTTCTTCTTTTCCAGCTGCAATCTGCAAGGCTGAGAAATTCAGGCACATCAAAGTACCTGTCTTACTATCTCTGTCTGGGTTTCAGGCCAAGTTCATTCCTTCCAGTCAGAGTGAAAACAAGGTTTTAGGGCTGTTCCTTTTTTCCATCACTAGATGTCATTAAATGTCTATCTTTCAATCAGGATTTGTTTCTCAAAAGTTCAGTCTGATATTTTTCAAAGATAAGATTTTCAAAGTATTTTAAGTCCCCAAAATTTTTTAGCATTACATCCTTATATTATTAAAAATTGATTTTATAATCTATCTGCTTTTCTCCCCAAAGATGTTAAACTGCCACTTTTCTTCTAGGGGGAGAGACAAAAAAGAAACCCCTACCCTACCCTCTTGCTTCTGGGAGCTTTCTTGCTTTTGGGGATTTCTTTTCTCCAGGGAAAGTTTTTGAAATAGTGGAGTAAGGAAAATAGTTTCACCCAGATCCAAATGCGTTGCTCATACTTTGCTAATTAATGCTTTTTTCCTGGCTGTTGGTAGCTTCAGACTAGCCACCAGGCTGCAGCCAGACTTTCTCCTGCCGGTGTAGAGGGCTTCCTCAGATCGAACAGATCGGCTGCCGTCTCTCCATGATCTATGAGGGTCCCCTCCATCGCTTCTCCAGGGCGGCTTTAGGCCCTTTTCAGGCCCCCAGCAAGGCGAAATGGGCGTGGGGGGCAGAGTCCTGCTTCCCTGCGTCTGTATTGTTACAATGCGAAAATGGAAGTCCAACAATATATTTTCTTAACTGGAGCATACTGTGTGGGCCTGATTCTTGTGCCTGACATCTCTGAAGCCAGTTTGCCTTCAAACAGGAAGTGATGTTCAGTTTGAGTGTCTTAACATTGTGAATTTAACCATCATGAAGACACTGATGGAAAGATGTTTACTGATGGAAAGATGTAAGGGGATGCAGGCCTTTGCATGCTGTTATTGGAAAACAAATCATCTATTAAAATCTAAGGTTTTGTTTGTGTTTCATTAAAGCGGCAATGGTGCATTTTGAGACAATGAACGATACAAAATACATGAATTGGGAGGAAATTTAAACACATTTCTTCACAAGCTCTTTGATATAATAAATGGCTGTTTCCATGAAAATTGTATTCAATTGACATGGCAAGCAGTGAAAGTTTAATCACTCACAATGAAATCTTTTCAGACCTAGCGGACAAAACGATATATATTTTTTCCTTCATATTTTGCTCATGTATATTTCATTCAGAATCCTTTAGAAATATTCATTTGCAATTTTGTCTTGGCTGATCTTGAAAACCACTTAGATTGCCTTGGCTGGAAGATCGAGAGATGCATTCTGGCTTTCAAGCTTTTCCAAAATAGAAGGCACCATATATCCTGGCTTAAGGCTCCCATACAGTCTTCTGATCAAGATTTCTTCTGCAATCTGAATTCAGTTTTTTATTCTGTTTTTTTTCCTTCTCTTTCCAACACACATCACTCACATATACCTGCTTTCCCTTTAAAATGCTCACTGGAGGTCTTGCTTCTTATGTTCTCATCACTGATTTTCAAATCCTGTCAACCCTTATTTTAGGCAACTGATTAAAAACAATGTTATTCTTTGAAGCTTTGAATCAGATGGCTTTTATCTGATTCTGTTTATTGCTGTTTTACTCTTGTCTTATTGATATTTCTCCTTGTCGTGTTTCTGCTTTTTATCTCTTTGCCTCTTTTTTATTATGTTTGTATGGTATTTTTATTTTGACAGTTTTATTGATTTTATATTTATTTAAAGAGCAGGAACCTGTGACCTTATTGGAGCTGAGCTAAAACTTCAAGCAGACCAATGATTATAATTAGCAACAATCCTGGTCTGGATGTGGAGGCCAATGATATTGATTTTGGCTACTTCTATGAAGCTAATATTAAATAATGAAATGGCTATTCTGGAATTGCAAACAACATGACCTAAAACAACCTTTCCCTTGGCTTCTAAGAGCGACAGAGTAGAATTCCTCAACCTCAACAGTTTCAGTGCTCAGAAAGATGGGAATTGTTAAACATAAAATTGGGAATAAAGCAGGAAGCAAACTCCAAAAGCAACATTTCCAATTTATAAATATAATTCAATTTTCATAATTATCTGGGAGGTTAATGTTTTAACTAAACCAATGAATAACCAGTATCTGAGAGGTGGCTGCTTCTTGTTGGGTAAAAGTTCAATATTTGGAGCAACCGATATTACTTTTAAGTAGAAATCACCTTCTTTTTTATTTACTTATTTTTTATGGCTGTGTAGAAAGAGTAGGTGAACTCAGAGACAGAGTTGTTGCAAGCAATATAAAGTATTTTAGTGCTCAACTTGCAATTTCAGGATATTCTTTTAAGAGCTCTATCCAAGAAATTCACATGAGGAAATATGATTTGTAATGGAAAGCTGTCAAATTTAATTTTTGTTTTTCAAAAGTTGGGTCATAAAAAGCGGCAGCAACAACAGCAGCCACCCTAGAATTTGCCTCACTTTCTTGGTTTTGCATCTATAATTTTACCAGTTTGTAGCCAGTGATCCATATCTGGAAAAATGTTCACATTACATAAATATTTATTCAACCTAATAAAAAAAATTAAAATGATGCATATGCTATAGTTAGGGCACAGTTGACGCCTTGATTCTTTCTCCATTATGAATGCCTAATTTAAGTCTCTTTAAGCACCCCTCTTCCTCTTGTCTGCCTGATTTTGCAAACACCATTGTCTTGTATCTTGAAAACGTCTCCTGATCTGATTTTATACAACAAATCAAAATAGAATCCCACCCCACCTTCCAGATAATGAGACTTTTTCCATAGAACTAAATGTAAATTTAACCCTGACTATGGACCTTCCCCGATTGCACCAAGAATGAAGGGAAAAAAAGAAATGCCAATTTTAAAAATAATGTTGAAAAATATTAAAAGGAAACAATAAAATGTACTGTAAACAAAATCATTGCTCTTGAGAATTCAAACCGGTATTTCTGAGGGACTTCAAAATAAAGTTATCCATTATGGGGGAAAAAAATAAACCAAAGTAGAACAGTTCCTAAAGATAAATCTGGAAATTACTGATGCTTTCAATGATAATTCCTGTCTTTCCAAATCACTGATGCTATTTCTTGGGAATATCACTGCCATGGAGGTTCTGTCTTTCCAGACTGCAAATAATATTTTTGAAAGGAAGAAGTAGGAAAAAAGATAATGACAACGGCACCAATAAAAAATAATACAACTATTAAAGAAATAAAACATTTTAAAAATCCAGCAGAAAGATATGCCCAAGATGATCTAATGAAGTCTGAAATGATGAGAACCTGCCATTTAAGAGACAATCTCTCAAGTGATGTTTGGCTAGTAAGCAACATAATTATTCAGCCCAGTAAAGAGAACCATCTAAATTCTGAAGAGGTACCGTAATTGTTTCAGTTACTTTCAACAACTGATGCATGCAACATCCATCAAGAATTGTAGAGCTTCATAAAGTTTAACAAACTTTGCTTCAGGAATTTACACAATAAATCTGGGAGTGTTGGAACTGTGGAGTCCTTGATACTCCCTGAGCTTGGTTATTTGACTGTCGATGTTTCATTGTCAAACAAAGTAACACCATCAGTGCTAGTGTGTGGCTTTCATTCTGACAATATTGTCATAGTCTTGCTTTTGCCCCTGTATACAAAAAAAAAAAAAAAAAAAAAAGTCTATAGTTCTGAAGTCTTTTACCCCTGTCTTAGATAATAAATACTGCAGAAAGGATTGATATAAGTAAATTTAAAACTGTCTGGAAATGCCGAGAATTGTCATCCCTTCAGATTTGAAAGGTATTTGGGAAAGATGCCTTAAGAGATTTTTAGAATTGTAAGCACTCAGAGTCATTTGGTTGACATGAGTGGCTATAAAAATTGAACAAACAAACAAACAAATGAATGAATAAAAGCTGCAATTCTGAATAGGAACCAGTCCTGTGCATACCGTATGTACCTCAGATTTACTTTGGACTAGATTTACCCAATATCCCAGTAGCTCTACTCTCCTTACCTTTCCACCCACATTAATTTTGGTCCCATTGATCAAGTAGGGTTGCCATTTTTGGATTTAAAAAGAGGGGCTTTCCATTACGCCTAGTGGTGGGATTCAAATATGTGAACAACCGGTTTTCTGTGTGGATGCCACTTCCGGAAGTCCATTCTGGGCCTGGGCAACAAATATTAGCTACCAGTTCTGCCGAAGTGGTATGAACCAGCTGAATCCCACCACTGAATACGCCCGACTTCCTGACAGAGCCAGCATGCTGAATTTGAGCAGAAACATTATCAGTGTGTCTCAATAAACTGCATACATCTTCTACTTGGTGGGTTACAGACAATATTGGCTGGCAAGATAATCGCCAGTTTAGAAATACCATCTTGCAAAGAGTAGCATAAATAAGCTTGGGATAAAGCTAAGCTATAGTTGAGCTTGTGACATTTTGAGCAAAATGTGCCAAAACCTGTTTAATCTTTACCATTAGCAAGGATGGTTGCATGTTGCTTGGGCATAACTAAAGCTAATAGCCTATTATCTACTGTATGCCTTTAGTAAAAGAAAAAAAATATGGGTGAAATTTTTGATTGACCAAATCTATGACAAGTGATGGAATTCAATATCCATAGGTCCATCTGATGATGACCATGGTTTATGGAACATTGTGACTTAGAATGTAAGTGGAGCAAATATAAAGAAAATGAATTAAATGAAATGAAAGTAAGAAAAAATAGTTACGTTTTGTGTTTTTGAAACTAAGAGAGGAAAAGTGGCAATAGATCTGAATGAAAGTGGTCTGATCTTATGGAATTGATGAATTTATGCAGAGAAATAAGGCTGTAAGTTTTAGATGAATACCAGAAGATACGAATTTGTGTTAACTCAGTTCTTGTGAGTCCAGATAAAAATTAGAATTCATAAATTGGAACAATAGTTCACGTTACACTCGAGTGAATATGGGCTAGAAGAAGCAAAGATGAATTTAAGGAAAAATTGTGTAACGTTTTAGATAAATGTAATCTGAGGCAAAAATTATTCTTTTAGATGGTGGGAATGAAACAACAGAATATAGAAAAAGTGATTGGATCAAGAATGTATGTTAGTAGTGACTGGTATACATCTGCTTAGCAAAAGCTCTTTGTTTTAACTATATGGTTTAAGCAAAGTGTATCTATGTATACATGCCAAAGGTATCAATGTACATCTAAAAGACTGTTTCATTTTAATACTGTTGATAGCAGATTGGGAGCATTAGCACACAGTTATACAAGAGTGATGAGAGATTTTCAGTATGAGACAGATCCTTTTTTGATAATGTCAGAAATGGATCTTGGAAAAAATGGACATGGAAGAAAAGGAAACAAATTAGAATGAAAGCAGAATGATTGCAGGAAGGGAAAGTACATGTCACATACATACCTACCCACCCACAAACGCATTCTCAGTCACGTACATACATACAGATGACTCTCCCAACAGAATGAATGGCTGTAAGATGTAAGTGGATGTAAGAAAATAAGTTACGGAAGCTGTTGTGAATTGAATAAAGGAATTATTCAGCCAGAGTATCTTAGAAATATTTGGAGTCATGTTAATAGAATATATGAAAAAGGATGCTTACTGGAATAATGTGAAAGAGGCTGTGAATAAGCAAAAAAGCATATAAGAGTATAGTTTCTGCAAAAAAATATAAATAATTATTGTGTAATAAGCACAGAGAAAAACTAAATTGCAAAGAATATAATCAAAGAGAGTAAGAAACTTAAGATTAAAAAGGGCAAAAAATAAATTGATGTTGATAGAATTTTTTTTAAAAAATTAGAAATAGGTGAAGAGGGCTAAATTAGGAATGCTTTAATGTTATTTCTAAGGAAAGGAAATAAAAAAAATCATATGTCCTGTGAGAATGTCAAAAAAGTGGTAAGGTTGCAGATATTGATGGTATAACTGGAGAAATGATTATTTAAAGATATAGTTTGGGGTTTTATTTCTGCAAACCTCCCAAAGTCACCATGAGTGAGTGCAGCAGCCATATATATTTTCTAAATAAAGATAGATAGATAGATAGATAGATAGACAGACAGACAGACAGACAGACAGACAGACAGACAGACAGACAGACAGACAGATACAGGGCTTTTTTTCTCATATAATGCAAGAACGGAGTTCCGGCACCTTTTTTGGATGGGACCTTGTAGGGTAGGCAAGGCGGGTTGTATGACATGTGTGAGTTCCGGCACCTTTTTTTTATAGAAAAAAAGCACTGGACAGACAGATAGAAAGACAGACAGATAGATAGACAGATACGATAGATACGATAGATATAGAAATAGATGATAGATAGATAGATAGATAGATAGATAGATAGATAGATAGATAGATAGATAGATAGATAGATAGATAGATAGATAAGGGAGTAGCTGTGTGCTTTGTTCAAATTATATGTGAAGACTGCATCCATGCCTCACAATTGGAAGAATGTCATTATTGTTCCCCTGTGCAAAATGAAAGGGTGAATTGAAAAACCATGTGTCCCTGGGAAGATGTTTGGCAGAGCTGAGTATAAAACATGACAATAGGCAAGACTTGGGAAGTGCAGTGCAATTTTATACAAGGCAGGAGATGTGCAGACCAGATTTTTGCTCTTTAGCAGGTCATTGAGAAATATATGAATGGGAGAAATAATGTTTATAATACATACGTGATTTAGAGTAAGACTATGGTAAAATGAATAGCCTTGAATTATGAAATGTGTCATTTAAATATGAAGCTGTTGTTGAATACAATAAAAGCAGTATATAATGGAAGTAAAGTGAAAATAAGTGTGATATTCAGCAACTGCTTCTACATAGAGCTAAGATGTGCTAAATTGCGACGATTATTTATGAATAAATGTATAAGGAATGCTTGTGGAAGTGATGATAAAAGCATGTTGATTGAACACATGAAGAATGATGTATATTTGTTTTGTATGAAGGTAATGCTATATTGTAACTTGCAGCGAACATTACACTGTATGGTAATATAATTTTACATGTTCAGTATGCTAACATTACATTGTACGGATCTGAAAATTAATGTCAGTGGTGGAAAAACTAGAACCAGCAGGTGAAAATGTACTATAATAAAGTGGAGATAGATGGAGAAAAGCTGAGACATACAAAAGCTAGTAGTAAAGTAGCAGGTTATGTATGATCTTTTGAGCCCAGAATTACAGTAGTTACGTTGTGAAGGTTGTTAAATGGGTTACAATGTGACTGCACCCAAGTTTACAACTTTTGCGGTACTTGTTACATCCCCTGATGTAGGGACAACAAATGAGGACTAAAGTTACAAAATAAAGAAGTGAATGAGAGGATGGGGAAGACTGAGAAGGTCATGTCTGGATGGAGTTGACCAAAATCTCATGAAGAAACAGGTGAGAAATTTAAAGACAAAAAAAGAATGATGGTGTATGGATGTGGTGAAAGCAAGAATGATTTGCACTGACAGAAAAGTACGGACCAATGTAGTGAATTGTGTTTCGCTCAGGTAAAATAGGAATATTCTCTTTTCAATTTATTTGGTTTCCCAATTGGATATGTATGTACAGTATATATGCACCAGGCCCGGTCTAGAACCTGTTAGGCCTAGTTACTTGAAAGTGTATGGTTTTTCATATTTTTTTTTCCTGCTGAACCTGACGCGGATCATCCTCACTTAACGATGGTAATTGGGACAGGAAACTGTGTTGCTAAGTGTTGCTGTAATAACGCCATGATACATGACTGCACTGATTTACAGTGGTAATTCCAGCAATCCCAGTTGCTGTTCTTAGGCAAATCCCACACGGTTGCAGCATTCTGTAGCCACATGATCACCATTTGTTACAACGATAATTCCAGCAATCCCAGTTACCGTTCTTAGGCAAATCCCACATGATTGCAGCATTCTGTAGTCACATGATCACCATTTGTGACCTCCTGCCAGCTTCCCTATTGACTTTGCTTGTTGGGAAGCTAGCAGTGAAACTAGCAAATGGCCGTTATGTGACCACAGGATGTTGCAATGTCATAATTGTAAGACAGTTGCTATGCACCTGAGTTATGATCTCATGACCATTGGGGACACTGCGACAGATGCAACTATGAGGACCCGGCATAACTTTGAACAACCGCTGAATGAGTGGTCGTTCAATGAGGCCTAACTGTACTGCAAAATGCTAGCAACTCCAAACACAAAGGATTCATTTTGGGTGTGATGATGTTGTGGAGTTTAGCACAATTGCCAAGTATTTAGGACATGGCACATTACTTTCCTCTCCTTCTCTCTCCCGCAGCCCAAATCTTACAACATTTGGACCTGAATTACTCACTGGCACATTCGCTGCCCTCAATAAATTCTGGGTGGATTGTTAGTTTACCTACAGGCTATGTTAACTCTTCTTCTCCCTCGCCCCCACCTCCATTTCCCTTTGAGATAAGCCAGACAGCCTTTAAATGGCAAAACGTTACAATTTTCCACCTCATTTCCCACCTCCTCTACAGTTAATTTTTACCAGCCCTCTCTATTTATTTCCTTGCAGTGCTCCAGAGTGGGAAGCGTGGGGAAGAAGGGAAGATGCATCTGGAGTGGGCCCTGGATGGGGGAGACTGGGAGAGAAGCAGGGCCTCCCCCTCTTTAATTTAACAAAGTGAATAGAACAACTTAATTAGAGTCATCTGGAAAATAACAAGTCACGTCAGGCGGCTTCTGAGGGATGCAAATAGCAAGGCCGAGGCAGGCTGGGAAAGCTGAATGAGCCACAGGGGCTGCCTGAGCTTTGCCTGCTCCTCCATCACAGCCTGCAGGCTATTTGCCTTTTCCTGCAAAGGAATAGAGCAGATGTCGCTAATTATTGGCAGGGCCTAATTGGATTTATCAGCAGTTAATAGGAAATTAAGCACTAAAGCTTCAGAACATCCCTGATGCAGTGGTGGTTATCACGCAAGCCTCAGGAAGCCATGTCCTGGGGCTATGCGTATTCCACACAATCATTTTACTGTTGCCCACTTCCAGATTTCTCTGGCCCTGCCTTGTTTTTCACACTGCTGAAAAACTCCACTCTCTTGTCTCGCTCCTGTTTTTAAAGATACCTTTATGTAATGCCTCCCCCGGAGCTGTCACCAGATGAGTTGCAGAAATTTGGATAGAGGGTTTATGGCCGTAAAGAGATACAGAAAATTCAAACTCTGTCCTGCCATCTATTGGTCATTTGGATTTTGGAGCCTAGATAGGGCAGCCTGAGCCTCCCACTCTTTTTCTCCCTCCTTTCTCTTTTGCTTTCCATTTCATAATTAATCAGCTTAAAGGCAATGGAACATGACTTAACTAACCTGGCATTTGAATCGTTCATCTTTTTCTGTCCTGCTTTTTTCTTTTTTTATTTGCCTCCTTATTTTCATTCATTCGGCTAAGGATCAATCTGGCTGAAAAGGCAAATTTAAGAAGTGGTTGGGCAACACTTAGTGAAGATTCAGAAATCACAGTGGGGTAAAACAACCCTCATCCACTTTATGACAATTGGTTGCTTTGATCACTACATTCAGATCTCCAAGAACACTTAACTAAAGTTCCTTGTCTCCACATATATCAACAAGAAGCAGAGTTCTTCTAGAACAATGTTGGAAAATACATCCAATCCACTCCAAAATTAGGATGGGAAAGGAAACTCCACTCATGAATTAATGTTCAATGTTGAAAACTATTGGGTAACTCTGTGGATTTTGCAGGAAGCTTATTGGAGACGATGACAAGGTGTGCAATGCAAACTTGCAGTGCTTAGCGTGAGTTATGCTATTTATCCCATGGGTATTTTGACATCCTTGCCTCCTAACGTGTTACAAAAACCAATTTAACTGAGCTAGATTGCATGAAAAAGCCCTCAGTTACTATGTCACTCTCATCCTTCTTCTTTGCAAGCTTTATGTGTGCGCATGCATGCATAAGTGCATACATATATGCATGCTTTAAAGAGTACACTGTTCCTCCATATTGCCATCTGTAAGTCCAAACCTATTTGATTAATCACCCCCGACATCTTTGCAGAAAGGTCAGGAGACATTGCAAGTAATTGAAAATACCACACTGCAGGCTGATCTATACATCATTAAGGGGCGCGATTAGCATCTGCACTTTGCACAAGGAGCATAGAGAGGGAAGAATGGGAAGGTGAGAGAGAAATCAGCACAGTGCCATATATCCTTCTTGTCCAGCTAAAGTATGGTTGAAATGAATGAACGGAAGGTTCTATATTTGCACATGCGATCGTGATAGGTGTTTCATGTTCCATTGAATAGTAATAGTAGTAAAGTTGGAAGGGACCTTGGAGGTCATCTAGTCCAACCCCCTGCTCAGGCAGGAAACCCTACACCATTTCGGACAAATGGCTGTCCAGTCCCTTCTTAAAAACTTCCAGTGTTGGAGCATTTACTGCTTCTGGAGGCAGGCTGTTCCACTGATTAATTGTTCTCACTGTCAGGAAGTTTCTCCTTAGTTCTATGTTGCTTCTCTCCTTGATTAGTTTCCACCCGTTGCTTCTTGTCCTGCCTTCAGGTGCTTTGGAAAATAGCTTAATTCCCTCTTCTTTATTGCAGCCCCTGAGATATTGGAATACTGCTATCATGTCCCCCCTTGTCCTTCTCTTCGTTAAACTAGACATACCCAATTCTAGCAACCGTTCCTTATATGTTTTAGCCTCCAGTCCCCTAATCATCTCTGTTGCTCTTCTCTGTACTCTTTCTAGAGTCTCAACATCTTTTTTACATCGTGGTGACCAAACTGGATGCAGTATTCCAAGTGTGGCCTTACCAAGGCATTGAAGAGTGGTATTAATACTTCACGTGATCTTGATTCTATCCCTCTGTTAATGCAGCCTAGCACTGTGTTGGCCTTTTTTGGCAGCTGCAGCACACTGCTGGCTCATATTTAAGTGATTGTCTACTAGGACTCCGAGGTCCCTCTCACAGTTACTACTATTGAGCATGGTGCCACCTATGCTGTACTTGTGCATTTGGTTATTCTTGCCTAAATGTAGAACCTTGCTTTTTTCACCATTGAATTTCATTTTGTTAGTTAGTGCCCAGTGTTCAAGTCTGTCCAGATCCTTCTATATCTTAAGCCTGTCTTCTGGAGTGTTGGCTATTCCTGCCAGCTTGGTGTCGTCTGCAAATTTGATGAGTTCCCATCTATCCCTTCATCCAAATCGTTGATGAAGATGTTGAAGAGTACTGGGCCCAGAACAGAGCCCTGGGGCACCCCACTACACACTTCCCTCCATATAGATGCAGTTCCATTGAGGACCACTCGCTGAGTACGGCCGGTCAGCCAGCTACGGATCCATCTGGTGGTGATTCTGTCTACCCCACATTTTTCTATCTTATCAAGTAGTAAGTTGTGATCTACTTTATCAAATGCCTTATTAAAGTCCAAGTAAATTATGTCCACAGCATTCCTCTAATCCACTAATTTTGTCACTTGGTCAAAGAATGCAATAAGATTTGTCTGGCATGATCTATTTTTGACAAACCCATGTTGGCTTTTAGTAACGACTTTGTTTGCCTCTAGGTGTTCGTTGATTTGTTGTTTGATTATCTTTTCCAGGATCTTCCCAGGTATTGAGGTCAGGCTGATAGGTCTGTAATTTCCTGGATCCATTTTTTTTCCTTTTTTGAAGATTGACTCCAATCCAGATTTTTATACATGTTCACAGAATATGAATTCCAGACAGTTTTAAAGGTTTACTAGGCGTGAGTAGTTAACTGGCATCTTGATGTTGCAGATTAAAATCAAGACTCCAGTATCATTAGGCTGAGCTTTCACACTGAGACAGGTAGTGCATGACATGGAAATGTGGGTAGACAGCAAATACAGATAGTCCCAGTGGTGGGACTCAGCCGATTCGCACCACTTCAGCAGAACCCGTAGCTAATTTTTTATTGCCCAGGCCCAGAATGGACTTCTGAAAGCGGCATCCACACAGAGAACCGGTTGTTCACATATTTGAATCCCACCACTGGGTAGTCCTCAAGTTATGGCCATAATTGAGCCTACAATTACAGCCATAAATCACGACAGTTGTAATTCTGGGAGCAGAAGTCTATAAGTCATAAAGGGGTCATAGTTCCCCACCTCCAGCCTAAAAGATTCTCGTTTCTCTTTGCACACCATGTGGTAGTATAAAATAGATCCATACACCATGTGATAGTGTCAAATAAATAAATACTGTACATTGGATAAATACATTGAAAAGTTAAGCTTTTGCAAAGGAAGGAATCCTGGATTCTAAATATATTTCTGTAGAAATTTGAAAGCATTACCCTATTTCCCTTTTACAGAGTTTGGTTTGTGTATTGTGAGATTTTTCAAAGCTACATGCACACACCTGCAAATGACATGAATCCCAGTGCCACACTTGATTTCTGGCAACGACTTTCCTAAGAAACAAAGGTCAAGCTTTCCTTATCTAGAAAAGGGAGGAAAGAAGAACTTCATTGCAATGAAGAGGAATGGAACAGAAGCCCAGGAGCTGTTTTCCAGATAAATCAGCATATATGTAATCTGTATATTTATGATATTCGTCCAAAAGCTGCCCTCTTCTAGGAGACAAAATCCCTCTGCAGAGAGCAGAGGGCTTATTATATCAGTTCTCTTTTAGAAGTGACATTTCTGGTCAGGATGAGTGAGGTGGTCCTTAGGAAAATCAACACTGGTATGCTTTTAGTTCTTAAGCAAAAGATGTTTTCTTGCATCTTCCCAAGAGAACAAGGTATGAGATAATTTTGATGGAGAAAGAAAGGAAGGGATCCCAGATCCCTCCCTTAAGGGAGAGGACCCCCGAATAAATCCCAGTGTCTAAGTGGGGGAGAAAATCGGAGCAACATTCAGTTGCACTCTTTGCTGTAGGTACCAGACACCTAAGAATATTTTTATTATTAATTTTTGTAAACAAAACAGTTTTAGCAAAATAAAAGCAATACAGATTTTAGAGAAAAAATAAAGAGAAATAGTGAATGGACAAAAAAAGAAATTAAAAAAAGAAATAAATTTTTTAAAAGGAAAGAATAAGTTACAGGTAGTCCTCGACTTACAGCAGTTCATTTAGTGACCATTCAAACTTACACCTGCACTGAAAAAAAGTGACTGATGACCGTTTTCCACACTTATGACTGTCGTGGCATCCCTAGGGTTGTGTCATCAAAATTCAGATGCTTGGCAATTGACTCATATTTACGATGGTTGCAGTGTTCCCGGGGAGGTGTGTCACATGATCACCTTTTGTGACCTTCTAACAAGGAAAGTCAATGGGGGAAGCTGGATTCACTTAACAACCAGGTTACTAATTTCAAACGTCAATGATTCACTGAACAACAAGGTCGTAAAATGAAGCAAAATTCACTTAATAAATGTCTCACTTAGCAACAGAAATTTTGGGCACAGTTGTGGATGTAAACCCAGGAACTACCGGAACCTCGTTAAGTTTGTCAATTTTGTTTTAAAGTACAGGTAGCCTTTGCTTTAACGAACACAACTGAGCCCAAAATTTCTATTGCTGAGCAAGGCAGTTCTTAAGTGGGTTGTGCCCCATTTTACAAGCTTTTTTGCCACAATTGTTAAGCCAATCATTTCAGTTGTTAAGTGAGTCCTGCGGTTATTAAGCGAATTTGGCTTCCTCCACTGACTTTGCTTGTCAGAGAAGCCAGCTGGAAAGGTTGCAAATGGTGATCATCCTGGGAATAGTGCAAGTGTCATAAATACATGACAGTTGCCAAGCGCCCAAATTTTGATTGCGTGATCATGGGGATGCTGCAACGGTCTAAGTGGGAACTTCATAAGTCACTTTTCTCAGCGACACGGTAACTTCAAACGCTCACTCAATGAATCTTTATAAGTTGAGGACTACATGTATAAGGCTTTTCTTCTTGGAGTTTAAAAGTATATTTTGTATTTTAAAAGAAACTTCCTAACAGCAAGGATAATTAACCAGTGGAACAGCTTTGCCTCCAGAAGTTGTGAATACTCCATCACTGGAGGTTTTAAAGAAGAGATTGGACAATCACTTGTCTGAAATGGTGTAGGGTCTCCTACTTTGACTAGAGGGTTGGACTAAAAAACTTCCAAGATCCCTTCCAGAATTGGAATTGTGATATACATTAAACTTTATTGTTTTTTAGATTTTTCTCTAGCTACCTTTCTCTCCAGTTTTGGTGTGGGGCTGCTGGCTCTGCATTCAAAGTATTTTTAGCCTGAGAAAGGTTGACTTCGATCTGGCTATGTCTAGGCTGGGAGCTCCCGGCACCCCAGTTATCAGTGCAGCGATCCTGTCTTTGTCTTGCGGTAAGGAAAATCATTGAGAGAAACCACGTGAAAAACAGGTTTTTCACAAAAATTTTGGCCCCGTAAAAATCCATAAATGTTCTGTTGGGCAGGCAAGCCGGGAATTCTTCAAGTTGCCTTTCCTATTACTCAGCTACTTTGGCAAGGGTGAAAGCTTCCTCTGGGGTTGTAAGGGGTGTAAAATGATATAAGAGAGCTGCTCAAACTTCATTTCAGAATCTTCCAGGTGAAAATAAATATTTCACTAGGAACGAGGAGGGCTGTCTTCACTCCCTCCCCCGCCCGAAATTCATCTCAGGTTTTCACGTTCCATTTCCAAACGGTGACATTGTACTCCCTCTTTGACAGCTCCTGTCATACCTGACAGAACAGTCTGGACCAGGAAAAAACTTTGACACTAAAGATGTGCCATTTAGCAACAACACAGGGCAACCTTTGATGGCCAACAGTTCACAGCTGCTTAGACCTTCTAGACAGCAACATTGCCTAGCTGTCTCTGCCAAATTGAAGAAAACATGATTCTGTAATAAAAAAAAAAAAGAGAAACCAGACTCCGAAAATTAAAAAAAGAAGAAATAAATCCATGAGGTATCACTGTTCCTGTCTGGCCAGCTGCTTCAGGAAGTATCAAAAATGACTTTTTTTCTCCTCCCCCAGAGATCAGCCATGAAAAACCATTCACTTCTGCTCCCCAAGACATGGCATTGGAGACCCTTAGAGCCAAGCTGAAATTTCTCCTCCTGCCTTTGTCATAAAGGAAAATGAAAGAAAGACATGTCCAATCTCTCCTCCCTATAGCTTCTTTTAGAGCTATATAATCTTTGGCCCCAGGGCTGCATGTGAACACCCACCGCCCTGCCAAAGCCTTGGAAGTAGCCTTGAGAGGCTGTCTATCAATTGCCTACAAGTTATAATTTTTAGCAATCTGAAGAGAAAACTATTAACCACATGAGTAGTAATGAGCTCTATTATCTTTAATTGAATTAATTTTACTTGAAGATCAATTAAAATATAATTAAATCAAAATTCGATTTTCTCTCAGCCCCACAAACACAGTCCAAACAACAGCAACGAACAGTGGCACATTTATGTAATTCTAATAGTTGCGGGTTGCTTTCAAATTGTGGTCATGGAGAAGAAGACTTGAGAATCCCTTGGTTGCAAGGAGATCAAATCAGTGAGTCCTAAAGGAATTCAACCCCAATGGTCCTTTAGAAGGACAGATCCTGAAGTGGAAGCTGAAATATTTGGCCTCCAAATGAGAAGAGAGGACTCATTGTGTAAGACTTTGATGTTTGGAAACATTGAAGGCAAAAGGAGAAGGGGATGGCAAAGTATAAGATGGTTAGATAGTGTCATTGACGCAATGAACATGAATTTGGGCAAACTCTGGAAGACAGTGGAGGACAAGGGGGTCTGGCATGGTATGGCCCACAGGGTTGTGAAGAGTCAGACACAAATTAGCAACTGAACTACAATATTTGTGGGGTATTGGTCAGGAAAACCAATGTTAGACACTTGGTCTTGGGGGTCCAGTCTTAAAATTCCCATTTGAATCATTTGGAACCAATCTTCATCCTTCAAACTAGCCTAACCTGCAGGGTTGCTGTGAGGATAAAACTGAGAATTGGGGAAATTTCTAGAACAACTTCCCTTAATACTGTTCAGCTTTTGGGGGGCAAGCTTGCAGAATTCCCATCAGAGTGTCAAAAGACTAGAAATTCTAGCAGGAGTACCCACACTATTATATAGAAGGAGGCTGCATCATAAAGGAGATGTGAGCCATGGTGGTGTGCAGTGGTTAGAATTCAGTATTGCAGGCTGATTCTGCCGACTGCCAGCAGTTCGATCCTGACCAGCTCAAGGTTGACGCAGCCTTCCAGCCTTCCAAGATTGGTAAAATGAGGAGTTAGATTGTTGGAGGCAATAGGCTGACTCTGTAAATCGCTTAGAGAAGACTGTAAAGCACTATGAAGTAGTATATAAGTCTAAGTGCTATTGCTATGTGAGAAGGCCAGCAAGACTACACCCATGTCCTGCTTGTGGGCATCCCATTGCTATTTTGTTAGAGCTGATGAGAACAGAAACTTGGGTTTATGCTCTAATCCAGCCAGGTTCCTATGCTGATTACAAAGCAAGTCAGCTTTGGAAATGGAGGGAGAGTTAAAAAGAAAAAGATTTTATGCTGCCTTTCAGCAGATATTTTCCAGAAATGCCATTAGCCAGCTTGCTTTTGTTATTAGACACGTTGATAGAGTATGGTGAGGTTATCAGCCATAATCCCAGTAAAACATTCAATAGGCAAGATATCATTCATTCCCTGATTCTCTTCCACAACCAATTTTCCTTTATGTTCTGCCCCCTCCCCCGCCCTTCCCCTGCATTCCTCGACTGAAAGCGCATGAAATCTGGTGATGCTCCTGCAAGAGGTTTGTGAGCACATTATGCTAACAGGATCGGGATGGTGGCGGCAGATCAGTTCCAGGGGGTAATACAAATTTCAACACCCAGGCACTTAAATCTCAATCCGTGAAAGGCCTATTAGTCTAATCACAGTGCTTCCCTGCCTTATATCAGCTGAAATAGCAGTTTTCTGTTCTCCCTGACAGATCAATAGCAGCAGGATAATAAATATGCCCAAGCACTTGTGTCCAAATTTAATTTCCATTACAAGGCCCAAGGAAAGCAGGAGTGATGGAGGCTCCACCAGGGATGGGACTCATCACAATCAGCGCTTGGATTTTCAAGCTGTTTCATGCTTTTGTGGCTCTCTTTGCCAGTTTTATGGTTTTTTTCTTTCTTTCTTTTTTTGTTGTTGTTACCTCTTGCAATGTCTTTATTAAATTCAGGGAAGTGGGGGGGGGAGTAATTTCGAAGCACGGGGAAGAAAAGGTGGTTACAAAACGACGGCTTGACAATTTCTGCCCTCCCTACTCCAAACATGCTTTGCTTCCCTTCTGTAGCTGGCACATGGACTTCAAAGTGCCCATTTGCACAGCTGTAGCTCTCAATTAATAAACAGCGTGCAACATCTGAGATGGCTAGATCAAACGGCAGGGCTCAGCTGCTGGGCAAGCTAATTTTTGAAGTGGGGGGGGGGGACAGAGGAAGTGTGCATTTCAGCCAGGAGAGGGGTGCTGATGAAAACAGCATCCTTCTGCCCTAAGTAAGAAGTGAAATATTGCAAGGCTACTGGGTCCGAGTTCCCCTTTTTGACCCCACCTTTAGGAACAGGGCCATGGCCCTTGGAAAGGACTTTGAAACTGAGATATGTTGAGAACTCATCCTGGATAAACTATCACACTTGAACATTGGTAGCTGTGGTTTTAAAAATCTTGGGCAGGAGAAAAGAGCAGTGATCATCCTTGTTGAAGAACTTGCCCTCTGAAATAATACAACAATAGCATTTAGGGTTATATACTGCTCCATAGTGTTTTACAGCACTTTCTGGGTGGTTTACAGCAGCGCCCCCCCCCCAACCTTTTGGGTACTAGGGACTGGTTCAGTGGAGAGAGGTTTTTCCGCAGACCATAAGGGTGTGTGGTTTCGCATGCTGCCTGCATGCCGCGGATGGGGCTTAACTTGTTTGTGTGGCCCGGTTTTTGGCATGCCACGGCCTGGTGCCAGTCTATGGACCAGGATTTGGGGACCCCTGGTTTACAGTATAAGCATTATTTGCATATTGCCCCCAACAATCCAGGTCCTCATTTTATCTACCTTTCAAGGTAGATAAAGATAGAAGGCTGAGTCAACCCTGAGTCCCGTCAGGATCAAACGCAAGGTTGTGGGCTGAGTTTGCCTGCAATACTGCATTCTAACCACTGTGCCACCAGTGACCAATGTCCCCTTGAGATTTGTATTGCCACTGACCACTATGGGTGATGGTCCTCTGGTAGATATGGTGCATGTTAGAAAAGGGGAGTGTACCACTCTTTCTAGATGTTTATTATTCTTTTAAAAAATCCCTATGTTTTTAATTGGTTTTTCATGCACCATAAATATTTCAAAGTCTCGGAAGTAGTAATGTTAATGTGCTAACATTAACTATGATTAAAGCTTTGGAGAGCTGTTGTTAAGTAGGCAGCAAGGAATTTAATTTGGAATGGGCAGAGGTGGGACAACATTCTCAGGTAGAAAGATGGCCAATCTCTGGTGGTCCATGCACTGTCTACTAAGTGTTGAGATAGTTTCCCAAAAGAATGAGCATGCAGGGAGGGAGGTCTGCTCATCTCTGTGACTAGTTAAGACCTAATTGCTAAGACAGAAATAAGAACTGTGTTGCTTCAGTTGGATGTCTGTTACCCTTGACGCTAGGAAGTGGAGCCAGAGATCCCATCGGAATTCAACACCACCCATAAATCGGCCTCACATTCCACAAATGTTATGCATTCTGGCTTTGTATTTCTGTAAATTAAGGTGTTTCCAGGAGAAAAAAACCCCTATGTTAGTCACTGATAAACAATCCAGTCTCTAGTGGCTTGAAGACTTGACTTTAAGCCTTCATTGGTTCAGTCTTGCTGTGGAAAAAAATGTGACAACCCAGAAGACTTGGACCCATCTCTCCTAATTTGAAAAAAATCCAATGGTTCTTCGCTTCTTCAGCAGGTGTGGGGAAGAACTCTTCACCCCGTGAGGGGAAGAGACTGGTTTCTGTATCAATAAGATGCTGTGGGGTCATCACAGGAAGAGGGAGGAAATGGGGGAGACTCTTGGAGAGCTGTATTGCAGCTGGTAATAACTAGCACCAAATTCTGCCTGAGGCCCCTGGGCCCAAGAGTAGGTTTGTTAAATACATTAATGAAGGAAGGACATCGGCAAAGCCCCTAGCTATTTGCTGAAGTGTCATATGTCTGTTGGCTGGAGCTGTGCAAATTCTCCTCCCCCTCCCATCTGGCTTCCATCTCCCTGCTGCAGAGTTTGCTTCACAAAACTGCAAATATCCTGGATATTAAAATTGGAAGAGATCTGGAAGGTGATGGAGGATATTGGCTGGAATTATTTCAGTAGTGTTTCTCCGCTGACACCATCCAGTTGTGTCCCTTGCCTGCTTGCACAAGGGAATGGGCACACAATCTGAGCACCAAGTATTCCCTCATTAACCTCCCTAGTTTCAATAAATATGTTAAATTTAAGCTGTTTTAAGGGCAATGGAGCAGGGGGAAAGCATTCAGAAAATAAATGGATGTGGTTTGAGAACAAAGGGGGTTTATTCCGCAGATGCCCATCCTCCACTGGGGCAACACCCGCTGGCTCTTATCCCAACCTGAAGCACATTCCTGAATAGGTCCAAATGGTGGTATTAGTTTTATGCTCTAGACTACCAAGGTCACCACAAGAAGCAACACAATGTTGAGTATTGAACTTGGAATGGGTTTAGTATAAGCCACTGCAAACTTTTCAGAAGAAAAACAATGTGTATTCCTAGACAGAAAATTAAATTTCCCCATTGGCTGACTAAAAGATACATCATACATATCCTTCCTGAAACAATTTTTCCTCAGGATACTTATACCTTCCCTGGAAAAAATTTACAACTTTCTTCTGGAGATTCCCAAGGTCCCTAATTCACCTTCCCTTTAAGGAATAATTAGAATATTAACATTAGCATAATTAGAAGGAAGGCAGCTGAATGTGGATGTGTTTGATGTGTATAAAATCATGCATGGCATGGAGAAAGCGGACAGAGAAGTTCTCTCTTTCTCTCAGAAGCTATTTGGAAGATTTAGAATAGTTAAAGAAAGCACCTCTTCACACATTGCATAATAAACTGGTGGAATTCATTACCACAGGATACAATGGGAGTCACTAACCTGAATGACCAAAAAAAAAAAAGAATTAAATGTAAATTCATGGAGGACTGATCTATCAAAGACTATTGTTCTTTAAAACTCAATGTTACTGATAAGTTGGAGGGACATTTGCAGGGGGGAAATGGCAGCAAATCATTTGTCTGATATCTTATGCTTGGAAGCACTCTAAGGGCATAGAATTGTACAACCTGGAGGAGAACTGAGAGAAGTCCAATCCAGGGTTCTCAAACTAAATTGATAGGATGTGGACCATTTTATGCAGCCTCAGCAACACTTTCTAGCAGACATGTCAAACACAGGGCCCGGGGGGGGGGCAGATGCGGCCCGCGAAGTGGTTTCGTGTGGCCCATGAAGCCATCCTGGAAACAGTGAGGGAATGGCCCCCACTGCCTTGGCCCTGGCCCAGGCTGCCAGGCCAGGAGCCAACGTACAATTTTGTGGTGGCTATCTATGCTGAAACGCATTCAGTCTCCCTCTGACTTTGCCCTGGTACCCATCATGAACAACCTGGCTAAGGAGAGAAAGCACAGCAGCAGCAGCAGCCTTGAGGAGGAGGTAAGTGCAGCTGGGCACCCCCTTGGGGAAGTGGGGCTGGGCTTGGTGTCACGGGTGCTCGAGGGCCAGGCAGGGCATTTGACCTCTGCTGCTCAGGACTCCGGGCAGCCCGCACTAACATCCACCCCCCCGCATGGCCTGAAAGGAACAGTGAGGTTCCTCCAGTGGACCATGCCTTGGCACTTGTCCTGGTCCCATTCCCTTCTTCCAGAGACCCTCAGATCTGCCCCACTGCTGCCCAGGCCCCCACAGTCACCACTGACGTGAACAATGTAAAGTTGGCCATGTTCACCCAGAAGGCCACACCCGTTCCCTCCATGCCCATCCAGTAGGCCGCATCCACCCTGGCCACACCCACCCGGCCCCCCAAGAGCAACTGCAATGCTGATGTGGCCCTCAATGAAATTGAGTTTGACACCCCTGCTTTATAGGCATGGAAGACACTGCGCAAACATGAATACCATGTTTGATATGCAAGTGGGTCCAGGGGAAGCCCTCCAAGAAGAAGTGATGTCTCTATCTGGACTACCAAGGCCATCAAAAGAAGCAACAAATGTAGTCTATCAACAATAGTGGAGCTTGGTTGGCCAACCTAGGCACATGGATGCTGAAGTCTTTCACACTGAGTAGTATCTCCTTCCGGACTTCCTCTCTCTCATGCTCCCTGGGGAGAGGCCAGACAATGGGGGGGGGGGTTGGCCAGGGAAACTGGACTGAGAAGCTAGGGTTTCCTGGTGACAAAGCAGAAGGTGACAAAAACATATTAACTCTGAAATAAACCCAGATATCGCTGTTGTTCGTGTTCTCTTTACGTGGAATGACCAATGCAGAACGCAGAGGAACTTCTCTTGATCTTGACACTAATACTCCTGCCCCTACAGTACCTGCTTTTCTTACAGCTGCATTTCATTTTAGTTCTGATTTTAGTTTTTCAAATTTTTCTTTTAATAGTACATATTGCTGTCTTTTCTGTTTGTTTGTTTTTTCCATGTATGTTATAGCTATACCTCTAAAGTATGCTTTGGCTGTATCCCATACATTTGGTAATGTTGTATCTTCTTTTTTGTTTTCTTTGAAGAAAAACTCCATTTCTTTCTCTTTGTTTTGCTAGTTCTATAAATTCTCTTCCTTTCTTTTTTTTATTGAAAAGTTTTACAAAAGTTTACAACAAAACAACCCCAAACCCCCCCTCCCCCTCCCCCTCCCCCTCCCACACTTCCCAGAGCTGAATATAGGGTTACAAATATGACAATCATAATCTAAATAACTTTAACCAACTATATAAAAACCAAATCCATAATACACTTTAACTCCCTTTTAATATAAAATAAACAAATTCTAAATAAGCATAATAACATAGACAAATTAATATCCTAATTCTTAAACAATATGATATAATAAATATTCCACTATAATAAACTATTGATAATAATAATAATAATAATAATAATAATAATAATAATAATAATAGTACTCATTATTCAAAAAGTAAATGAAACTTTTTATTCCCGTATTTATTTTGAATATAGTCTATCCATCTTCTCCAAACCGAAATATATCTTTCTTGTGAATGGTCCTTCAAATAAGCAGAAATTTTCGCCATTTCTGCTAAATTAGACACCTTGAAATTCTCTTTCTTTTAATATAGATTGGTTCAAAGTCCATCTTGATTTTTTTTTTTTTTGTATTCCTCTCCACTTCACTTTTAAAGGATTGTGATCTGCCCGTGTACCTGGTTCTATCTCGATTTCCTGCATATTTATCCTTAATTCAGATGTCATCCAGATCATATCGATTCTGGACCAGGATTTTTGACTGTTTGAATAAAATGTATATTGTAATTTTCCTGGATTAATTTCCCTCCAAACATCTTGTACTCCAATTTCTTCTATCATATTAAAAAAAGGTCTTAGGTAATCTTCTTCTTCCAGTTTTTCCTGTTTTACTACTTTTGTAGTCTAATGTCCCATCCACTATTGCATTAACATCTCCTACTAAACAAATATTTTGGTACTCCATTTCTATTATTTTTATTCTACTATTTTTCTGCATTTCATTTTAGCTTGCAATCCTCTCAGACACCCAGGTCCTTTTTGCATGTTTTGCTGCCCAGTACAGCCCTCCCTTTGATTCCCCCCCACCCAGCTACAGGACTTTTTTTGGTCCCCTATTGCCACTGATATAAATACATTACTGGACTATGGTGGACCTTCATCTGTGTTCTCTCCCATTTCTGCACTAGTTTACTATGTTTTTTTTTATAAAAATGCCTACATATTTTAATAAATCTTTCCCTTACAAAACATTTCTGGACACTCGTTTTATAAAAATGCCCACTTTGTCACGCATTCCTAATATAACCCATTTCCATGTGCCTCTTACCTTAAGATTGGGAAAATGCAAGAGACTCCCCGTTTTCTTTAATTTATGCTAACAGAAAATTGTGGAAATATTAGTGCGATGTATCTAGAAGGTGGAGAAACCAGCCTTATCACATCTGAGCCTGATGTCTTTTTTTCAAATTCATTGTTACCAAAAGTATAAGAGCATTCTTTTTTCCCCAAGCCTCTCAGTTGTACATTTTTGAAAATTTGATCTGGCTGCCTTTTGCTTGAAGGAAAAGGGGTTAAGGAGTAGTTGCCACTAACAACTCAATTGCCTGGGAGACCAGATGCATTTGCATGCATTACCCATCTTGGTGGAGACTTTGCATATGCTAATAGGGACTGCTGGTCCCAACTAGCCCCAGCCGGCTGCTCCATTTGATAAGGAGGAGGCTCGCTAGTGATAATAATAAAAAAAAAACAGAACATTTATACCAAAAGTTACAGGGACCAAGAAAATATTGCCATTTCCAAATGACTTGTTACTGTACAAATGACTCGCACATTGCCTTCTTTCTTTCCATTTCTTGCTTGCGTTTAAGTTATGATGGAGGGTCCATCTGCTTGCTTTAAGAGCCCAGGAAGAAACTGAAAAGACCTAGAGGGGAAGTAAATAACAGTGGGGAGAAGATGCTGCATTCTAAAGCAAAGATATTGCACAGCCAAGAGAGATCAAAGAAAGGAGAAATGGTAGCTGTGAATATGTTGTGCTTATTCTTGTCAACAGTTCTCCTGGTATTTAAAAAAATGCCTCTCAATCAACCTACAGGAAGTATAAGCTGAACAACCACATCCTTTTGGGGGGCTGGTGTTGCCTTCAAGTCAGCATTGAGGTCTGGACAAATTCCTGCAGATTTTTCTTGGCAAGTTTTTTCCAGAAGTGGCTGGCAGAGAGTGACTGGCCCAAGATTTCATGACTCAGGTGGGACTAGAATTCACAGTCTCCTGGTTTCTAGCCTGGTGACTTAATCATTGCACCAGCCTGGCTCTTTTAGAAACCCCTGGTGATATTGAAAATCTTGAGTCTAGTGGGGAGGAAGGGATCCAGGAAACACAAACAATTTCTTGGATTTTCACTTTTATCAGAACCTATTTGGAAATAAGCTGGAATGTGCCCTCTTCTGAGGTTCAAAGCCCTCCCAAAACTAAGACCTTCACAAGTCTGCCGCTGAAAAGCAGCAGAGAGGATCACACCAAATACAGGTTTGGTGCCACATAGCAGTTGATTTTAAACGTGGTCTGGGATCCATGGCCTTTGCCATAGGTAAGTTTTTACATGAATTCGTAAGCAGTTGTGGGAAGAAATGCCCCTGCGGTTCACATTCTCCAGCTGGGAGAGTGCAATCAGCACTGACCAAATGAAGAGCCAAATACGAGCATATCAGAAAGGAGGTTGAAAGGCACTAGTAACAGCAGCAATGGGTTCCGGGTCAGCTGGCCCAGAACTGCATGCTGTTGTTGGTTCTGCTCATCATTAAGCTTTCTTTCCAAACAGCTAGCCTCCATTTTATTTCCAGCATCTTAGCCTCCATTTTATTTACTCTCTGCTTGGACCGGACCTGATTATTTTTCTTTCAACAGGTTGAAAGGATTCCTGTTAGCATCTGTGAAGCTTAAACAATGCATTTCCCCTTTATATCCTCTACACACACACCCCCACGCACACACATACAAGCACACAGATATTTGTCATTGCCTGTGCCGGGGGAGGGGTCTGAGGGACAGAGAAGGAATGTAGCTCCTAGGCCAACTTTTATGCATTTCTGTTGTAGGCAGAGATCGAAAACCTAACATAAAGTGGACTTAGTGCCCTGGACATAATGTAGCAGCATCCAAAGCTTCACTTTCCCATGCTCCCAGAAAATCAAGAATATCTTTATAATTCCTGCTGTAAAAAAATCAGAACAGCTTATTGCTAGAGGCCACAAACTAGCTTTTGTTGGAATTGGGATTTGAAAATAATATTCCTGGCCTCTAGACGCAGGTAGTTGTCAACTAATCAGGATATTGGGCTGTTTTTCCTAAGGTCCTTTGTGGTGTAGGAGGATTCGTTGGGCCACAGTGAAGCCCTCTGGGAATTGCAAGTTTTTCAGGGGATGTTTTGTCTGAGAATCTTCCGGTCTTTATTTTTTGTGTCTCCCCAAAAATAATGAGACTTCTGGCAATTGAAGTGCCAGATCTATCTTCAGGCCTGTCTTTGGTCCCATTTGAAAGCAAGCTTGAATAACATAAAAACCAGGAGGATCAACCTTCAGCAGCTGGGCGCTGAATAGTGAATCCTTTTTATCTTATACAGATCCTAGAATAATCGGAAGCTCCGACATACGGAGATTGCATTTCAACCCTCCCCACTTTCGGTGAGACGAGTCCCCCTCCCTACAATACAAATGTAATTGTTTCTTGTCCAGAGGGGAACGTGTGAAAATAAGAATCTGAGGTGACCGTGCGTGTGCTTTATTTGGATTGTTATTTTTTCCTTGCCCTTTTCAATGCATTAAGGGTAACATATTCGTCGCCTCAATAATCTCCCTCTATTATTGCAAAAACCGTGGTGTCGGGTCCAATTACATCAAAAAAAAAGACACCCTCCCACATTTCAGGGTTTTTTTTTTTTGGTTTTGTTTTGTTTCTCTTTTTCAATGGAGAGTGAGGAAGAGAAGGTGAATGAAAAACTGAAAATAAATATATGAAATCAGTCCAAATCTTCTTCCAACCTAAGGCACTCGCCCACCTTCTCCCCTGCCATCTTGATATGTGTCCTTTCCAGGTCCCAGAGCACATGTGGGGAATTGAAAAAGCATCTTTGCATAGCACAGATGGCAGAGATGAGTGTTAACCTCTCTAGTCCCCCCTCCTTTTTTTCTTCTCTTGTAATTCACATCTGGCCGTCAAATGCAGTACCTGGGAATCTATACCAAAGGTGGCAAAACTGCATCAGAAAGTGAAGTGTGTTTGCTCATCAAATTGATTATTGAATGTGATTCCACTTTCTATCTCTCACTATCCAGGTCTGTGTCTGTGTGTGTGTGTGTGTGTGTGTGTGTGTGTGTGTGTGTGTGTGAGAGAGAGAGAGAGAGAGAGAGAGAGAGAGATGTTAAGGTGCTGAACTAGAAGTGGAGAGTCCTAGATTTATTTTATTTATTTTATCTTGTCTTTATTACTTTTACAAATAACTCAAGGTAGCAAACATACCTTTCCTTTTCCTATTTTCCCCACAATAACAACCTTGTGAGGTGGGATAGACTGAGAGACAATGACTTGACTAAATTCCCTTAGCCAGCTTTCATGTCTAAGGCAGGACTAGAATTCATAGTCTCCTGGTTTCTAGCCTGGCACCTTACCCATTAGATCAAACTGCTGTAGTTTTCCCTTGGGCACAGCTTGCTGCCTTTGAACCAACCACTCTCTCTGTCAGATTGGAAAGTTGAAAAACATCCAACTCCATGAGATCAGTGTGATCTGTTCTAATCCATAACTTTCAATAAAGAGCCCTTCACCCTGCAGAGGATGGATTTATATCGATCTTCATCACCACCACAATACTTTATTGTGATCAAAACAAAATTACTGGAGTTTCTAAAGCTACAGATCTAGAATATACTTCCTAGAGGACTAAACCAGAGATGTCACATCATCATGTTTGGTTTTTCCCCTCTCAAAAGTGCTTGCCAGCACCAGTCAAATGGCAGGTCAATTTGTCGCAGAAAAAGAATAAAAACATTTTTAACAGAAAATGTAAGGGCATCCTAAGTCTGCTGCTGTTCACCCTGTTGACCCATGACTGTTGTGCTAGGTTTGCCACCAACCATATTGTGAAGTTCGCAGATGATACAACAGTAGTGGGCCTTATTCAGGATGACAATGTGGAAGCTTACTGCAAGGAGGTCGAGGGGTTGGTGAACTGGTGTAAGGAAAACAGCCTAGTTTTAAATACCGGAAAAACCAAAGAGATCATTGTCGATTTCACAAAAGGTAGGCACAGCCACACTCCTCTGTGCATTAATGATTCACCTGTGGAGATGGTTACCAGCATCAAATTCCTGGGTGTGCAGCTAACAAGTAGGCTGGCTTGGTCACTCACCAGCGAGACACAGGTGAAGTGGGCACAGCATTTTCTATGTCGCATGAGAAAAGCACATCTTCCTTCTCCTATCCTTATCACTTTCTACAGGGGGACAATCAAGAGCATCCTGTCATACAGCATCACAGTTTGGTTTGAAAGCATCACTGCTTCAGACAGGAAGCAGTGAGTGGTGAGGATGGCCAAAAAGTTCATTGGCAGTTCCCTCCCACCCATCCAGGACATAGCACAGAAGCGTTGCTTGAGCAGGGTCCGTAAGATTATCTGGGACACTACACATCCTCTTCACAACCTGTTTTCCTTGCTACCTTCTGGGAGGAAGCTTCGTGGTATCCGTAGCAGAACATCCAGATTCAGCCATAGTTTCATTCCATATAGCATTAACCTTGTGAACTCGCCAGCTTCCTCCTTCCATTATATATTCAAGATGGACAGTATTTAATATTTATTTGTTATGTATATGTAGGGGTGTGGGTCTATACATATGTTGTATATAGTATATTTAGGTGTGTGTCATGTATGTGTTTTCACGTTGAGAGCGGGTAACTAAATTTCATTTTTGATATATGCCGTTGTGCCCACAGTAAAAAAAATGACAATAAAGGTTATTTTATCGTGAGGCTAGAAAAATGATGTCGATATGCAGAAAAAACTTTGACTGGAGCATGCGATGTGGGCATGTGATGATCTGCTCCGGGCAGCAAAAGACTTGAGCTAGCACTAGGGGAAGGCAAAGCAGAAGCTCATTGGCAAACCCCATTTTTTGCCTCTGGCTTGGTCAACTGTTGCATTTCCTGGGATGGATTTACTCCCGTCTCAAACCCTGGAGAGTGTCTATTAATCAGCAACATCAGTTGATGTTCCCTATCAACTGAAACCCAGCTTATAAATAAACCCAGTTGTCTCAATTCACACAATGCACTGGACCTCAAATTAGCTAATTGTGTTTGAGTAGAGCATGTTGTGAACAAATCTTAAGAAATCCTTTGGCTAGACGATGGCAAGGCCTGGCATAAGTTAGCATCTTTTTTCCTTCCTTTCCCTTAAAGTCCATATTAGATCAACTGCTTCAAACTACTGCTGTGTTTAAAAAAAGGGGGAGGGAGAAACCTGCAAGGTAAGCTCTGCCCTCTTTCTTCCTAGCAAGAAAAAAATGACCACACCAATCAGGTTGCATCAGGGATTGTCATACGATCCAACATGTATCATACAAGGAATGGGTGGATGAGGTTGGAGCAGATTTCACCATTGGTCAGCTAAAGGGAAACTGAATGATTCTTGTTTGTGCTCAACCCTACTGAACAAATCCAAAGTACCTACACCAGTCACAGTTCCTTCTGCTTCCCTCCTCTCTTGGGTCAGGGAATGCTCCCTTCCCCTCTGCTGGATCCTCATGCTGCCTATTGTAATTGGTTTGCTTTCCTCCCCAACAAGATGGGTAAACAGGAGCCAAAGTATGTGAGCAGGCAGTGTTAATTAGTTAAATATTTGGAGATGGGCTGAGGAGGCACCTGGGACTCTTATGACAGTCATTGCCAGGATTGCGAGCCCCCTGGAGGGATGGGTGGAGCTTCCTGCTGTTTGCTTGTTTCTCATTTTGCAAAGGGCTTCAAGGGATCTCGTGTTAATTAAAATCAAACAGAGCTGGTTGATACCTTTTCCCTGATCTGCATTTTGTTGTTATTATTAAGCATCCTGAGATCATGCCTCTATGCCCAAAACTGAAGGCAAGAAGAAAGGTTCAACTTTCCCCATCCAATTCCCTTCCTTCCCACCGTGAGGTAAGCCTTGAGTATAGGTGGTCCTCGACTTATGACTATAATTGAGCCCAAACTGAGAGATTTGTTAAGTGAGTTTTGCCCCATTTTACAACCTTTCTTGTCACAGTTGTTAAGTGAATCACTCCAGTTGTCCAGTTAATAACGGGGTTGTTAAGTGAATCTGGCTTCCCCATTGACTTTGCTTGTCAGAAGGTCACAAAAGGGGATCACATGATTCCAGGACACTGCAGCTGTCATAAATATGTGTCGGTTGCCAAGCATCTGAATTTTGATCACGTGACCACTGGGATGCTGCAATGGTTGTAAATGTGAAAAGATCATAAGTCACTTTTTTCAATGCCATTGTAACTTCAGTCATTAAACGAGTGATTGTAAGTCGAGGACTACTTGTAATTAATTGTACCTTTCTCTGTTCCCAATTGTCTCAAGGAGTGAGGTAGTTAACAAGTTGGAGCATATACCATGATGGGAAGGCAGGGGCCTGGATGAGGAATATTGAGGCTTCCTAGATGTCAGAATGGAGGGCTTTGGATCAAGGGTCCACAATGCTTAGCTGGCTACCACTATCTGGAGGAGGGAGCTCAGTAATCTGTCTGAACAGCTATGGTTAGTTCCAACTCTGCAGCAAAATATTTGACCAATACTTCAGTGGAAAACTTAGGAATTTCAGGCTTATCCTGTAGACTTCTTGTAGAAAGGCAGAATATAAATTTAGTCAACCAATAAATACATGTCCATATTGACGCATCCATCTGAGTGATCTATAATCAGGCTATTAGCAAGGGTAGCTTCTATTCTCAATAAGGATGTAGAACAGACCTTCTGGGGCTCTTAAACATCTACGACACGTTGCAAAAAAAGCAAAGCCTTTAATACCTGGATCTCTGCCAAGGAGATCAAGAAGACAAAAGAGCTGGTGTGATATCCTAAGCCTTCATTAGCTTGATATATTTTTTGATGAATTCTAAAACATTTCAGTTCTTGTTTTTAGGGTTGGCTTATCTGCTTTCTTCCTGGAATGGTTTTCATGCTCCAGGATCGCTGTCTTGCAATGAGCTGAAGCGTAAGGATGTGCTTCATCTCAAATCTCAGATGTTTGGTCCTGTGGCATCTCTGTCACATTTCAAAATAGTTTGCTCAGCGGCAGGTTGCTTCCTACACAAAAGCAAATGACTGAGTCTTCATTGTACAATTAGGTGTAGCAGCTAGTCACAAGCATGCCTTATTAGGCATACACTCGTATATTGCTAAGAATATGTGGGTGTAAAACAGATCCTTTTTAAAATATGAGCAGAAAGCGTGGGCAAGCTTAAAAATAGGCCAATACTCCAATTTCTTGAAAGGTCACCAATATTGCACAACTAAAACCAGTGCAAATACACCCTGTTGAAAACAGTAGGGTATCTAATTTAAAGCCTGCTTGTGGCTGCTGGACTTACTCAAGATTAATATTTCTTGAACTGTGGCCTGTGTGTGAGATTAATCTGTGTTAAACAAATATCGTGTTTTGTACCCAGAATGCATCTCCCAAAGGACATTTTTTTACTTAATTAGTTCCCAGTGTTTTCCTATCAATTTCATAACATATTAGCACAAACACCTTTAAAGATCAGAAATCCAAAGCATGTTTCATTATGGTGGACGAGAAGTAGGGGAGGTAAACCTGCCGGGTAGCTGCAGAAAACAAAAACAGAGAGCACAATAATGCCCCAAGGGTAGATCAAATGTTTCCGAGGACTCCAACTTCATTGGTATTTTGGTGCCTACCGAAAACTTAATGCTTTCAGTGGGCAGCTACAAATTGTTGGTGGTCACCGTGAAAAAAGCACATAAGATTGCTGGGTTTTTTTTTCTGCTGTAGATTTTTATATTTTTCTCAACATTATTATTATATTGTTGCTCTTTAGTGGTTGATTTAACCCTTTATTGACAACACTAGGACTCTTTTTTAATGAAGGGAGAATGAAGAAAGAAAGAAAGAAAGAAAGAAAGAAAGAAAGAAAGAAAGAAAGAAAGAAAGAAAGAAAGAAAGAAAGAAAGAAAAGAGGAAAGAAAGAAAAGAGGAAAGAAAGAAAGAAAGAAAGAAAGAAAAAGAAAGAAAGAAAGAAAGAAAGAAAGAAAGAAAGAAAGAAAGAAAGAAAGAAAGAAAAAAGGAAGGAAGGAAGGAAGGAAGGAAGGAAGGAAGGAAGGAAGGAAGAAAGGAAGGAAGGAAGGAAGGAAAAGAAGCTAAATAGGCTCAGCCTCAGCTGAGTTCTTAAATTCAGTTCCTAAAATTTAGTCCTTGCAGCAAGAGGGATAATATGGTAGTACAGAGCCAAACAGCTATCCCATTCTGGTACTCTTAGCTTGAGCCAGCAGGACTGGCTCAAGCTATTTTTATAGCCTTAGACAAGGACATAATGGCATCCTGCCCACTCCATTCCAGATCACAGAACCTAATAAGACTGGCAGTCAAGTCATACTTCAGCCCCGGAGTGTTCCAGCAGCATCCTCACTGCACTTGGAAGCCCTACCATGGCTTCAGGGATGCAGGAAGGACCACACAGTATACACCATTCTGTCATCCAACCAATGGAACAAACAGTGAAGTTAAGAAGGAAGAGAAAGGAAGCTGCATCTTAGCATCTGTTGCCTGCTTCTGTCTCTGATGCGGAGCTGTTCTTGGATACGAAAGGGATCAAAAACAACAGTAGATTGCTTTGGTTTCAAAGGACGCATGCCAGTTTGATCGTTTTGAATGAGCAACTCTTCCCCCCCCCACACACACACACATAGTAGGAGAACAGTTCAACGTGAAATAGCAAGAGTGTCAAGATGCGTCACAACTGATGGGGGAAGACACGGACCTTGAGTAACACTGACCTCCAGGAAGGCCTGTGGAGCTGGGGGAAATCTCAAGAACTGAATGAGAACGATGGGGGTGAAAGCTGAGGGAAGTTGGCTACTGCTGTGATAAGTGTCAGTTTTTCATGCAGCTAGTTTCCCGTGCCATGTGCTTGGTCTGTGGGATTGCCGATTTGCACAAAATCATTATCTCAGATTTAACAAAGGAAAAGCTGATAGATAGAGCTCGCCTCCCTTGCCTCTGTCATCTCAGCCCTTGCCATGTGAACTAAATCCATCCTAATTATGGCTGATTTGCATGGGGAGATGAAAATTAATCTATCCTAAATTCTAGTCATTTAGTGAATCTGCTTGGGCTTGTCAGAAGCACTGTGATTTGGCCAAGGTGCTGCATGTGTGTGTTGTTGAGAGGAGGGTATATTCTCATTGCTAAGCCAGCACTAGGCACCCTTATCCAAGGTATGCAACAGCTTTCATCAAAGAGGAGTCACTGTTAATTTCCCCAGTGAGCTGTTCCTCAAAGAGTAGCCAAGATATGCACTGCACAGATGCAGAGGAGCAAATCTACTTACCTCAAAGAGAAAAGTCTGGTTCTTTTGAAGATGGGAAGTTTGGAAGCATAGATTCTAGAAGAGAGGAGGACAGTTGGAATCCTTGTTTATGCACAGGAACTGTATATATTTTATTAGGACCCCTGGATTTAAGCCCAGCTGATGGTTGGGAGATCTTACAGAATTTGCTGGGTGTATCATCACTGAATTAATGAATGCCAGCTTTGGGGCTGCCATATTCCAGATTAAAGGTTCTACTCTCACATACTTGAGGCTATGTTGTTTCACATGTTCCTTGTAGCTTAATAGTCTGTACATACATAAAACATATATGTTGTTACATAACTTCACCCCAGTTTCAGAATTCCTTTTCCTCAGGTGAATGTTTCCTAAAACTGGTGGTGCTCTTTTGGTGAATTGATTTCTTTGTTAAATTTATACCATGGTGACCCCACCTTTCATCCAGGAGCTGAGCATATGTTGGAATTGTACACTATTAGTACTGCAATAGATCTCTCTCTCTCTCTCTCTCTCTCTCTCTCTCTCTCTCCTTCTCCCTCTCCCCCTCCCCCCCTCTCTCTTTTAAGTATATACAGTACAAGAGAGAAGGACAGTTGGAAATATATATATATATATATATATATATATATATATATATATATATATATGTTTTCTGAGGTTTTCGCGGGTATTTGTATGTAGGTCTTTGGTTGTTCGGGTTTTCTCCGCGTAAAATTGGAAGTGTCTTGGCGACGTTTCGACGAAGTCCCATTCGTCATCTTCAGGCTGGTGTTTTTAGCTTCTGCTTGAGCAGCAATGTGTGGTTTTAGCTGTTTCTTCCTTTTAACTGCCAGTGGGGTATGAACTGATTGGGTGGGAGCTTGGCTGTGTTCTGATTGGGTGGAGGTGTGTTCTGATTGGTTAGGGGCTTGGCTGTGCTCTGATTGGCTGGGGGGTTGGCTGTGCTCTGATTGGCTGGGGGGTTGGCTGTGCTCTGATTGGCTGGGGAAGTGTTCTGTTTGGTTGTGCTCAGGTTAGTCTGAGTTGCAGGGGGGTTTAAGATTTTGGGGTGTAGGGAGTCGTTTGTCAATAAGGGCGGGTTTCCAAATGGCTGGAAGGCGGGAGGTATCATCTCGCTTGTTCATGCTGTGTGGCGTTTTTCTATCTCGATGGCTTCTCTGATTATTCTGTTATTAAAATGTTCACTTTTGGCAATGGTTCTGGTATTTTTAAAGTCAATTTCGGGTCCTGTGGCTTTAAGGTGTTGGACCAGGGAAGATGTTGGTTCCTCTTTTTTGACTGAGTTCTTATGTTCTTCAATGCGTGCACGTATTCTTCTGTTGGTTTGTCCGATGTATATGGTGGGACAAGTGGTGCATGGGATTTCGTATACTCCTTGATTTCCATTCAATTTTATCTTTGGGGTTTCTCAAGGAGGGGATATTGTCTGTTTGGCAGATGCTGTTTTTATGTGTGTTTATGAAGGATCTTACTGATTCAGTCTGTTGGTGCCTTTTAGTGTAGGAGAGGAGGGCTTTGCGTTTCTTGTCGTTGTCTTGGATTTTAGTGGGGGTTTCTTTTTGGATTAGGTTTGTAATCTTATTTCTATGGAATCCATTGGATGTTAGTACATTGGTGAGAGTGTGTAGTTCGGGTTTTAGGTGTTGTTCGTCAGCTAAGCGTTTTGTTCTGGAGATGAGTGTCTTGGCTACAGAGTTGATCTGTGCTGGGTGGTGGTGTGAGAGAGCGTGCAGATAGAGGTTTGTGTGTGTTTTCTTCTGGTAGATGGTGTGTCCTAGGGAGCCATTGGATTTCTTGTAGACTAAGACATACAGGAAGGGAAGTTGGTTGTTAGCTTCTGTTTCCATGGTGAACTGTATTTTGGGGTGTAGGCTGTTGAGGTGTGTGAGGAAGTTGTCCAGTTTTTCTTTCCCATGTGGCCAGATTATGAAGGTGTCGTCTACATATCTGAGCCAGAGTTTGGGTTTGTGATACGATTTTTCTAGAGCTTGGGTTTCAAAGTGTTCCATGTAGAGGTTGGCAATGACAGGTGAGAGGGGTGATCCCATGGGTGATCCTTCTGTTTGTTTGTATTTTTGTCCATTATAGATGAAGTATGTGTTGGATAGGCAGTGGTTGGTCAGATCTAAGATGTGTTTGGGGGGGTTATATTTGTTTTGGATAGCTGTCAAGGCTTCTTTGATAGCAACTGGGTGAAGAGGGATATGACAAGCGAAGTCACTAGTAGGTCGTAGGCTGTAAGCTTTGTTTCATTTATGATCTCATAAAAAGGAATGAGTTTTTTACGGTGTGAGGGATGGATTCTGCATTAGGGCTTGTAGTTGTTTGGCGAGAAATTTGCTAGGTTTTGTAGAGGTGAAGCATATGGAGCTGATATAGGTCTGAGTGGGGTTCTTCTTTGGGTATCTTGGGGAGACCATAGCGTTTAGGGCATCTGGATGATTTCTCTCTGGGAATGATTCTTTGCTGGATCTCTTCGCTAATGGGGGAGGCTGTTATCTTGGTTCTGGTGGTTTTTTCAGGTAGGTGGTGGGATCTGTATTTAGGGGTTTGTATGTGGAGTCTTGGAGTAGGTTGGTTAATTTGGTTTGGTAGTCAGATGTGTTAATAACCACCGTGGCGTTGCCCTTGTCTGCTGGTAGGATTATTATGCTGGTGTCTTCTTTAAGGTTACGTAGTGCTGTCTGTTCCTCTTTGGGTAAGTTGCTTTTGGGTGGCTTGCTGGTGCAGAGGATGTTGGTGATTTTGAGTCTGATTCTGTTGGCGTCGTCGGGGTTGATTTTAGTCAGGCTGGTTTCAACTCCACA